>NW_025336088.1:2669892-2915290 GCF_004798865.1 Varanus komodoensis | reverse complement strand
CCAGATCCTTTTGGATCTGGACAGACTATGGAAGTGGGCAGGAGACAACAGGATAGCGTTCAATGTGGATAAGTGCAAGGTCTTGCACTTGGGGCATAGGAATAGCTGTCATAAGTACAGGTTAGGTGATAAGTGGCTGGAGAGCAGCACTTGTGAAAGGGACCTCGGGGTGCTGGTTGACTGCAGGCTAAACATGAGTCAACAGTGTGATGCGGTGGTCAAGAGGGTGAACGCCACCCTTGGTTGCATAGCAAGAAGTGTGGCTTCTAGATCAAGAGAGGTATTACTACCACTCTACATGACTCTAGTGCGCCCACAACTGGAGTATTGTGCCCCTCATTTTTGGGCCCCTCATTACAGAAAGGATATAGTCAGGTTGGAGTCAGTGCAGCGTAGGGCCACAAGGTTGGTGGCCAGTTTGCAGGGGATGCCGTATGAGGCCAGACTGAGGGAACTGGGTCTCTTCAGCCTGGAGAAGAGGAGACTCAGAGGGGATATGTTGGCGACATACAGGTATGTGAGGGGATGTCACATGGAGATGGGTAGAGACCTGTTCTCCCTTGCAGAGGAAGGCAGAATGCGCTCCAACGGAGCAAAGCTCAGGGAGCCAAGGTTTCGTTTGGATGCCAGGAAGCACTTCCTGACGGTCAGGACCCCGAGGGTGTGGAATGGTCTTCCACGAGAGGTCGTTGAGGCCCCATCGGTGCGGGTGTTCAAGGATAGGCTGGACGTCCACATGGTGGGCATGTTGTGAGCGGAGCCGGCTGGTGCCAGAGGTCAGACTGGATGGCCCAGGAGGCCCCTTCTGACTCGCTCTGTTTTCTATGTTTCTATGTTTCTATGTTCTACAGAAACATGTTTGGCCTCCTATAATGGCTGTTTTTCCTGCACACTTATACTAGTGCAAAGTGTAATAAATGTTGGTTTACTGTGGTTCTGAACTGATTGGTTGGTTTACTGCATAGTCATCAGGTTGAGAAGTATGTTTTGCAACCTGCTTACTTCTGGTAAGATATTCTGCACTAAGACAGGACAGCCAGAGGCTATCTGTTCTATTGTTTCTGATTTGTCTCTGCATTTTCTGGCAATGTCAGTATTCTGATCTTTTATCCCCCTCAAAATTGAGTTTTGTATGTAAATACACAGATATTTCCAAGCATTCCTGTTCATTAAAATTATTTTCTATACAGCAAAAAGTAAAACATCTAGCACAATATTTATGTTCTTGAATATTAGCAAATATTCCAGATTTCCAGATATTCATTCATGGAATTGTTATCAAATATAGGCCACATCTTCATGCTTACCATGTGTTCCCGTTGCACAGGAGTTTCACTTTTCTGTTCAATTTTGGGGAACATTGCATGTTTTTCAAGTCCAGACCACATTTAATTCTTTGCTGACGATGTTTTTTTTTCCTGTTATAAGATTGTCAGGTCTAGATGGAGGGTCAGCAACTAATTTTATGTCATAGCAAGTTTCTGAATCTAGCATTTTCTGTTTTTCTAAGGTCAGTAGCCAGCATAAATCTGAGAGTGGTACTAGACTCCCCCAAGGAATGCTGGGCTCAAGGAGCATCTCCCTGCCCTCCACAAATGCCTCCCCAGCTTAATATTATCCATATTACAAGTTATCCAGTTTTATATTAGAGTACAATTTTGCCATTGCAGTTTCTAGAAACTCTGTACTAGCTGGGTTCTAAAAGTCTAAATACTTGAAACAGCCAGATCCTAAGACCTTCCAGTAATCCATAAATGCTACCGAGAGATTGCATTTTCTCACTTTACCCAGAGTAAGTTGTTCTTTACAGCCATATGTTTCCTCTGTACATCCCTTCTGTTTTCCTGTAATTATATTTTTGGCACTCAAGTGATGGTTTGTTCTATGGACAACTTTGCATTTTGTGTATGAAGCAACGAGTCTTGTAGCACCTTAAAGCCTCACAAATGCATTATGGCATAAACTTCTGTGGTCAGATGTCTCCCTTTATATGATGAATCTACTGTAAGCTCACAAAAAACTTGCCACAATAAATGTGTTTCCTTTGAAGGCACACTCTGGCAAGAATGGAAGTAGCAGTTAGATGTGGGCAGGAAATGGTGTCCACAGAAGGCCAGTGGGTGAGATTTGAAGGTCCTCTTCCAGAACTGAAATGTCTTGGGTCAGCACTGGAATTTGGTAAACTAATAAACACACAATCGTTACTCAGTTTACACGGACTCCTAAACCACTAGAACATAGATAGATCATGGCACAGAGAAGTCCATAAACTCTTTTGGATCCAAAAGGAGGTGCCTGAAGGATACCGCAAGATTTGTATGTGTCTTTAAAAATATAAACCACCCATTATTCTATTTCTTATGCCTTCCAGAAACCTCTCCATTGTCTGTCTTCGGAACAGATGTGCTGACCTCTTCTTCTGTTATGGATGGGACTGTCTTGACACAGGTGGGAATAGCCCTTTCATGGATAGAGCAGAATGCAAGTGTTTGCTGCTGTCAGGGCTAGTTCCTTGATAGCTTGCCTCTGAATGAAGCCACGGCTGTGGGCACCCTGAGGCATGGCCCCTGGCATGGTGCACCCCTATAGCCCCTTGGGGAAGAGGTCTTCCCACCCCCTTCTCCTAAATGGGGACTGCCCTGCAGCAGGGGAGAGGAAGCGTCTGTCCCATATCCTGCAAGCAGCCCTCAGTTTGATCCCGCAAAGCCTTCAAGCAAACCCATGGAGCCATCTGGAAGGTGGGCGCGTTGTTCCTGCCCTTCTCGGCAAAGCTATGCCTGCTGTCACCTAGGAGCACCTTCGTCAGGTGCTTCCTTGAGGGCTCTGTCCACTCCATCCCCCCGAGGGGAGGCTGCCCCACAGCAGGGTGGAGAGGAAAGGCATGGGACCGTCCCCCAGCCCGCTAATCTCCCCTGGCTTCAAGCTGTATGGTCCACAAAGCTGTGAGCTGGTTAGGGAAGTGCACCCCTAGTGGCAGAAGATGTACTGCAAGCTTCAACCACATTGGCTACTCAGACTCTTAAAATACTTTAAATTATTTCCCAACAAAAGAAGCCTGAGATGCAGCGCTCAGGGTTCCCCTAGAGTGCACGCCAAGCTTCAGGTATCTCGGTTTCACAGCCTTGGAGCTATGATACTGGCAGGTGGACCGGCAGATAGGCAGACACACTGTTATTGTTACGGATTTCTGTATCATTACTGCAATTGCTTCTAACTCCTCTAACAGAAGTGGGACGTGCAACTCCGTTATAAGCAACGGTGCAGTGGAGACAAGGCAGAAGAGCACAGGTCTTTGACTTTCTCAGAACAGGCGCAATGACGTCACCTGTTGCCACGCTGGGGCGGGGAGCAATGGGGGTGGGGGGAGAGCCGCTCCACCAGAGGAATGGCAAAGGGGTCATTAAGGTTCATCAGGCAGTGTAGTGAACCTTACCCGTGTCCAAACGCCAGAATAGTTTCTCAAAGGCACGCCAAGGCCTTCTGGCCTCCAGCTTGTTCAGAAGAGCATCAGAGATAATTGCCTTGAAGCTGCCTTCCCCAGTCATTCTGCAGGTAAGGACTGCCTTTGCGTTTCTTGGCCTCTTCAGGGAAGCAACAGGCCACAGAGAAGAGGAGCCCAAGCTTTCTTTTGCTTGCTTATATTCTGCATCCATATTTCAGCATTGCATTCAATAGACTGTATATCATTTTCAACGCAGGTGGTTTCATTCTGATGATCCTCAAATCCAAAGTGAGGTGCCTTGGCTGGACCAGGCCCCAGAGATAAAATGCCAGGCCAACTGGCAGACCCTGGCAAGTGATGCTGACAATCATGTTTGTACTATTCTTTGTGACAGAGCAGCACATAGGAAGTCAGGGCATGAGAAAAACAATCCATATACTACTTTCTTTTTCTTGGCTAGGGATCCTACAGCACACTAGGGGTTGACGTGGTAATACTAAAAGCTAAAAATGGCATTTCAACTTGCTCAGGATCTGTACAACCAAACAGCCTGCGGTGTTGAACCCTTGCAAGGCCCACGGTCCCCGGTTTGCACAGCGCGGCAAACTGTCTGTGCACAGACAATTCCAAATGCCTGCTGGCATGCTCCGGAGCGGCCTTCCCCAGCATTGTGCCTTCCAGACATGTTTGGACTGCAGCACCCAGAATTCCCAGTCAATGGCCCTGCTGGATGGGAATTCTGGGAGACGTGGTCCAAATACCTTGGAAGGCCACCAGGTTGGGAAAACTGCACCGCAGCTCACCGTGGTGATGAGCTCTTTGCCCATGTGAACTAACTACTCACAATTTACATGTGGAACCATCAGACATAAGCAGTGGCGCTCACTCCCAGCTAAGTGTGCACAGGAGTGCAGTTACACTGATCTTAAGGAACGGTGTATTATGCTAACATGCTGCCGTTTGTGTATGTTCATGTTCTGTGTGCACATGCGCACCTTCAGTCGTCACTCCAGCTGTTCCAAATTTACCAGCAGGGCTAATGGTAGGTATTGAAAGGATCCAGGACTGAGCACCTCAGGACAACTCCCCACGCCAACACGAATTTACCTATTCTGATTTTCATATGCTCTACAGTCTCCCTCTCTCTGTTTTTAAAGCGCTCCATCTCCTAAGGTCATCCCTACTTGTAATAGAGGGTTTGGACCAGGTAGCGAAGCACACTTGATTTCACGGCGGGGAGGGAAGGGGCCACTGGCAGAAAGTGCCAGTGAGGTGAAGCACATTGTAGCAAAAAGCCAGCTCACCCGGGTGGATGGGATGGATCAGAGGCCATCATCATGGCCCCTCTGCCTTCATTTCAAAACGCACCCATAGGCAGCATGGAGCTGGGGCAGCTGGCCTCTCGGCGTTCTGGGGCTCCAAGTGGAAGATTCGGGGCTCCAGCCCCTCATCTCTGTTCATCACTACAGCGCTGATTATGAGTCAACTGCTAGATTTGGAGTCAACAGCCAAGTTTGCTCTGTTCTGCCGCTGCGTTAGCAATGGTATTTTCCCCTCTGATTTCTGTAAATTACTTGCCATTAGCACTACATAAGTTGTTTTGTTGCTTACATTTCTGACTCTTAAAATTCATACAAATACGTGTGTCGTAGGCTTTCCATTCCTTGTTCTGTGTATCAAGATGATCCAAAAGTTGCTTAATATCATAAAGTTGTTTTTAGTGGGGCAATATTAAGCCATTCCATTATAGGTTTAACAAAAATGTTTCCAGTGGGAATTTAGGTAAGCAGCCGTTTTATGAATTTCATGACAGGTCAGATATTCTTTGTGGCTATCATTTTTTTTAACTTACTCAGCTCATTGTATGAGTTTTGGAGTACCATCATATCAGGACGTCCAAAAGGTTCAAATATGGAGGCACATGGGCATCCAGTGCAGAATGGCAGAAGTGATCAATCTATTGTACACCATTTTGAGAGCATCTGCTAAAGAATGGTATATAAAACTTTAAGTAAGTACATAATAAATAATAATAAACCTTCACCTCCTTGTCTTTCTATTTTGCATCTTTGTTTATTTAGCAGGAGTGCCTCAAAACGAAGGCTGGAGTGGCTTCAGGATACAATGCATTCTGGCCTCCCAAGTTTCCTCCCCTCCCTGTCCCACAAACTCCCCCACAACCCCCCGCAACTCCCCTCTGAGGTTTCTCTCCCAGCATCCAGGAGAAGCTACTGCTGTTCTTTCTGTGCCGGCTGTGAAGGGACGTGGGTGTGGGAGCAGGCTGACACACCAGTTCCCAACTGTGGGGTCTGAGCATGATCTTTGAACCCTGAAAAATCCTATGGCCCTTTAGATGCTGTCCAGGGGCCATAGGAACACTCACGCCATTGACAAAAGGATGATTCTAAAGAAAAGCATCTAAACCTGTTATAATGAAACATTTATATCATCAAATCCCATCCTAGAAGAAGCATTCTAGGTTTGATCCAGGATCTGCTTTCTGCTCATGGAAGGTGCTTTTAAGCATGTTTAGGCTGCAGTCCTATAATCACTTCCCTGGAGGTATAAACCACTGATCTCAGTGGGACTCAGTTCTGAAACTACATGGATAGGATGGTAGTCTAAATGCAGTCCTATCGAGACTGAATTCAAGTGAGTGAGCATAGACCAACAGTACAATGTGAGAGTGTCTCCTAAGAAGGAAGCCAGAATAGAATAGAATAGAATAGAATAGAATAGAAGTGTCGAAAGGGGCTTATACAACCCTCCTGTTCCAGCACCACATGTGGTCACCCATTCAGCAGCAGGCCCACACTTTCCAGCTTAGCAAAGGTGACTCAACATACTAGCTCAGGGAACGGCTATACAGCCAGGCAGGCACAGTTGTGGTTGTGGTCGTGGTTGTGGTTGTGGTTAATTACATTTCTATACCACTGGGAGCTGAAGCTCTCTGGTCAGTTCACAATAAGTTATAAAACATCAAAATATATAGCATTTAGAACATTTAAAAGGGTTTGAGATTTATTTTCAGGAATAGGAGCACAGCTGAAGCCTTGTATAAGTGTAATCTACTCTAATCTACCTCGCTGTACTCAGCAGGTTTTACTCCCAGATAAGCATTTGGGACTGCAGTCTAAGCCACCTTGGTTCTTGCTTCCAGTTTGTGAAACTATTGGCATGGCCCTTCTCTGTGTTCAAATCCAGATTAATTAACGGCAGTAGTGTTGCCATACAGGGCTACATGAAAAGAGCACAGCCCTAGTTATAGCATTGCCATTCTGAGATGCTCTCAGCTTGGTTTTAGCTGGAAGGAAGGCTTCATAAAAAGACGGATTTTGAGAAGGGCTAGGAAGGGAGTGAGAATGAAGAAGGGCACATGACTGAGCTCAGCGAAGGTGGCTGGGGTTCCTTGAAAAGGAGCTGTGCCAGGGCTCATCCAGATCAGGGGGACGGCATTCGACAAGAGTGCAGATCCAGGGCATTTCCTTACGTGGCCTAACAGCATCAGCTCCATGTGTGTCGATGCCTGAAATCTCAGCGCACTCCGTAAGGATGCATCCCCAAGATCTCTGGAGGAGGATGACTTCATTGCTCAACCATATCCTCCATGGCAGCCAGTTTCCTGGATCCAGAAGAGGCGAGCAGAGGAAAGCCTGAGCCACAGCTGTAGCTACCAGCAGCTGCTTCTGCATATTCCTCCAGGACAATTGCCTGGGGCAAATTTCCCTTTTGCCCCTCACTAAAGCTGGTCCTGGCAAGGAAAAGTGCTTCTCATGAAAGGAGTGAAAGGTGGGCATTTCTCTTAGCATTAATGCAACATTCTAATGGCAGTTGCATCAGCCAGAGGTGTACCCAAATGACAAGAGTCGATTGACGGATACTAACAGATAACTCAAGACAAGCAAACTTTAGAGGTGTGAGATTAGGGGAGACACAGTGCCCTGCAAGGGCCTTCTCCTTCCTCACATAAATGTTCAGGGGATCTCCTCCTATTGCCAGGCACGCCAAGGAGCCTTATATAAGGAAGAAGGTCCACAGATTACCCCTGTCCTTTGGAATATACTCCTTGCTGCTGAGACAGCTTGGAGGATTCCAGGCCTGCATTCAGCTGCAGCTCCACTGTGACTCCAATTTCTGCCCTGCCTTTCTTTCTGACAAGGGCCATCCCAGGAGGCTGGCAAGAGGTGAGCATTCCTACAGAATAAAGCCAGAGCCTTCTGGAAAAGCAGTGGTGGTTTCTGGAGGCTCTGGGAAAGTGCTGTTTCCCTGACTCAGGGAGGATGATGGTGTGGTTGCTGTTCCCATGGCACCTTTTCAGAGGTCTTCATGATTGCAGAGGAGAGTCACCATGGAGGCTTTGTGGAGTTCCTCCCCACCCACTACCAAGATCTGCTACTGAGCAATTTTGCACGTGTACCTCAAAAAGGCAAATAGTAATCACCATCCATGAGCTTATAAATCTTTTTCCATCCATGCAAAATCTGAACCAAATAAGTCCGTTGCAGTTTACTGCTCCCAATTCCAATGGACACAATCAGCTTCTGAATTCGTGCCATGCCTCATTGTGTCCTAAGCTGTTTGCACAGTGCAAGTGTGTTTGTTCAATTCAATCCTATCCTACCTTTTTAAAAAATTCCCCAAGGCAGTAGATCAGAATTCAGAGATCGTGACAAAGCAGATAATGGAGCAAGAATAGAAGAGACCACACAGTTTGCTTTTAAAACAAATCTAATGAGTCAGCATAAAACAGGATTCCTGTATGTATAGGCAGGCTTTCTGCCAGAAGCTATGGAAGTGGCTTCCACGATGACGATGACGATATGGAGTCCTGCAGTCCTTAAGAGGGCATTCCAGGGGACAAAGGACATTGAGAACCATTCCATTCTACAAGACAGAGGAAGATCTCCCTGCACGGACTCTTCCAGAACAGCAACATAACTTTGTGTCATGTCTCTGTGCCAGGGACCGATCAGGGGACTCTTTGGATCTTCCAGCTCCTTTGGATCTGCCCCCTCCTCTACCAGACATGCCCTTGGAATGGGGTAATGGGGAAAAAACCCCGGACCTCTTGCCTTCCCAAGCTAGTTGCTGAAAAATGCGGCTTGTGTTAAAATCTACATAGTGGAATAATTATAACATCTCCATTGTACTTTTCCAGAGTGCTCACACCATTTTACATATTACTTTATTCATTATTTGCACATGCATTAAATTCGAACTACTACTTTTGGCTGCAAATCAGTTTTAATACCCTCTCCCCCAAATAAAAACAAAAATGCTTTCCTTCACATAGAACAAATTGCAAATCCGGGAGAACCTTGTCTCATGCCATATGACTTTTTTAACATCTCGGGAGTTTTTTGAGTGAGGGATGTCACAGCTTTTGGCATCCCGAAGGCTGTGCTGAGGTTTGCTGGAGGTCAGGATCCTAAATGAGCAAAGGATGGACCAGGGTTCTGAAGTCAGGATGGAGGAAAGAAGATGGGACCGTCCAGTGAGGGCATAGTCTGAGGAGGGCAAAAGTCTGAGAGCTTGAGACAGGAACAAGCAGGAGATGTGCCAGAGGCAAGCAGTGGCAGTCAGGTCAGGGGCCAGAAGGTGCAGCTCAGAAGAGGAGCACAAGACGCATGCGATGAACGCATGGACCCCAACGCAACCCTATACACCAGAGTTAGCATATGGTCATCGCCAGTGGCCACTGGCAGCCTTTGCCTCCATGAGCTTCTCTAGTCCCCTTTTAAAACTGTCCTAAGTGGCAGCCATTACTCACTATGTCTTGTGGAAGCAAATTCCACAGTTTGACCATGTGCAATCTGAAGAAGGCTTTCCTTTCACCTCTCTTCGGTCTCCTACCAAGTAGCTTCTTGGGATGACCCTCGGTTCTAGGATTATGAGAGAGAGAGAGAGAGAGAGAGAGAGAGAGAGAGAGAGAGAGAGAGGTCTCCCTATCCACTTCCTCTGCAACATACGTAATTCTGTACACTTCTGCCATGTCTCCCGTCATCCACCTTTTTCTTCCATGTTACACAATCCGCTTTCTGCACAGGAGGGGTGCTCCACACCCTTGCTTGTTTTAGTTGCTCTTTTCTGGGCTTTTTCCCAATGCTACAACTCTGCAACTCTATTTTTTATGGGCAGTGACAAGAACCATACACAGTGGACTAAGTGTGGCTGTACCATAGATTTGTAAAAAGGGCTGTATGGTATTAGCAATGTCTTACATGGAGTTTGTCTTTTTCATAGCAGCTACCACTGGGTCAACATTTTCACTGAGCTGTCCACCACAACCCCAGGAGCTCTTTCTTGGTCAGTCACTGGTAGCTCAGATCTTGTCAGTCCATACTTGATGTTGGGAATTTTTTATTTTTTTGGCCTCACTCTGCATTACTTTACACTTGAACTGCATTTGCCATTTTTGATGCGCAGTCTTCTAGATTGGGGAGATCTGTTTGGAATTCTTCTCAATCCCTTTTTCTTTTAACTATCCCAAATAGCTGGGTGTAATTGGCAAATTTGCCCACTTCACGGTGCACTCCTAATTCCAGATCATTTATGAATACATTGAAAATCATTTATCTCAGTATGAATTCCTGTGGGACTTCACTGGTTGCATCCCTCCATTGAAAGAATTTAGCATTGATCCCCACTCTCTGCTTTCTGTTCTTTAACCAATTACTGATCCATAAGAGGAACTCCCCTCTCATTCTGTGACTGCTAAGTTTGCTTAGCAGTATTTATCAAAAGCCTTTGGAAGTTCAAATAAGCAATGGCTACCGGATCACCTCAGGCCCTCTATTTACTAAAACTCTCAACAAACTACAAGGTTACTCATGATGCTCCTTCAATTATTTCTGTCTCTGTTGTGTTTGTTCTTTTTAAATCAAGGTTTTATCTATTTTTTCTAAAGTTCCCGTGATTGTTAGGCACCTTGAGCACCACGTTATGGAAAGGCAAGTACCAATTGTCTGAATAAATAAATAGGCACTGGAACAGGTGCACCAGGAATATCATCTTCTCAGGGGCCATATCACAGAGTTGCCAAAATCAGGGCAGAACCAGCATGGCCTGCAGAATTTCAGAGTGGAGTTCTATATGATTTGAATGTCAGTATTCCACCAAAATTCCTCTTTGTGTTCCTCATTCCTCATTTTAGAGATTCATTTATTTCAGATCTCTCTCTCTCCCTCTTTCTCTCTCTCACACACACTGAAGTGCATGGGACTACACATCCGGTGCTCAAATTTGCCTAGATGATGCCCTTTGTTGACAAGCCCAATTGCACAAACATATTGTCAAAACCACCCCACAAAATAACTTCATAGCCAAGGCACCAGGTTCTTTTGACTTCACTGAATTTGTGCATTCCTGGCAGGCAGGGAGCCTCAAGGACCAGGGCAAGGGCTGAGGATTTGCAACTGCTTATTAATGGGTCACTTTTGTTAAAAGGTGCCAAGAGAAAATAGACTACCCGTGGAATCTTTGATTAATGGGATCTTTTCAAATGAAAAGAAATAAAGATGTATGGAGACATGTGCTAATGACACCCTATTATGTTCTGTACACCTCGGCATTTACTCACCCTGCTATTATCCATTGTGTGTTTCCAAACGCAGCCGAAATTGATCCCTGCAGACTTCCTTCTTCCTTGCTGGCAAAATAGATCAGAGTCTGTCTAAGGTTCAGTAGCTTGTAAGCAAAGCGACCTGGACTGGGAGAAGCAGGAATGAAGGTGTGTTGGTGCATGCGAATGTCTCATGCCTTGGAAAAACAGCCGAACATCAGAACATCAGAAGAGCTGTGTTGGATCAGACTGAGGGTCCATCTAGCCCAACACTCTGTTCACACAGTGGCCAACCAGCTGCCCAAAAGGTTGGTGCGTTTTAACCCCCAAACAACCCAACATGCCAAATCTGAGTGAAAGTGACACCTTTGTGTATGGATTTGCTTATTACTTTTTAATCCTGCCGTTCCTCCAAGAACTCAGGCTGACACATATCACTGCATCTTCATTTGTGATCCATTTTAATGTAAATATGTAATTAGGAAAATCACCATTATTATAACAAGCAGTAAAGGAGGGATGGGAGGGCTCGCCTGCTTCCGAGTGCCCTGGGGAGGACCTGTCTCCCAAGCGCCATGCTTTGCTTTGAATTCCATTTTTATATGGGACAACAGAAAGGAGTGGAACTTGGGGATCTGCTCTCGGCACCAATTCCCACCTATTCGCATTGCTCCATCATAGATTCTGTTTCTTGGTTGCACTAGAATGAGGCAGAACTTTGCGAATATGAGGACTGTCTTTATTATGTGTGGTGTTGGTGGTGTGTGTCTGTGAATGCCTGTTTATATGGGAGAAAGTAAAGGGGTACGCCTAAAGACACCAGTGGGGTGCCACTGGCTCCGATCTTCAGAGGACCCCTGTCACTGGGAATAAAACATCCTTTCCCCTGAACTGCCTTGTCCTTTCATTGCCAGGGTCCCACCCTGGAGTATACGGCAATGTGCAATGTGGGGATTTACCATTTTTTACTTTGAGATATGGCTGTCTACCAGAATGATCTAGAAGTTGCACATTGTCCTATTTGCCTGATCAAATAAGGCATGACAGACACGGCTCAGTGTCACCTTTTGGAGTGCAGAGCCTCTTGGATGGCCAAATCCTTGGATGGCCTAATCCCAAGAGAAGCTCTTGGGAGGCTCCATTCCAGTACTAGGTGGAGGCAAAGGCAAAACAGGTGGGGCCCACACTACCCCAAATACCAGTACCTTTTCCCACAAGGCTCTAACCGTCGGTAGAAGCCATAGGAGGGGCACTGCGGTCTTTTGGGATGGTCAAGCGTGCAAGAGCTGGGGAGCTGTAAAGTGACTTGGAGCTGGAGAAGGGGAAGGAGCATGGCCATCTCGGGAACCCTGGCGAACAAGGTTGGGTCACAAAGGCAAGAAAGAGCTCGCCAGAGCTACAGATAGGGCAGGAATGGTACAGAGATTCATCCATCAGGACAGGAACAGAGAGGCCAGAATCATTGTGCTGTTGTACTAGCGGAGGCCGGATTCCTTCTGAATTCTTGGATAGATGAAAGCCAGGCCATAAATCCTTGGCCAAGTCTCCAGCTCTCATGAACTGGGTGCAGACATCAAAATAACCAACCCTCAAAGAATGGGTACAGGTTGAGGGTGAGTTGTCATCGTACCATGGGTTTTTGTTGAAAGTGAACCCTGCTGTTGTTGGGTTATTTTATTGTCTGAACCCAATCAAGATTTAAAAAAAAACCATCCATAGTTTGCAACCCAACATCAAACTACAGGTTCTCTTCATGGGTTGTTTGTTAACTTGGTTTGTTAACCATGGCTTTTTAGTGCAGCTGGGTTCAGACAACACAATAACCTATGTTTCAACAGCAACCCACATTTCAACAAGAAGCCATACTCAGCTCTTGAATGTGGGTTCTCATGTTGCCCGAACCCTGTACCTTCAAGCAGCCTCTTAAATATACAGTGCAAATGCATTATAAGGTCATTAGTATCCAGGTTACTGATCTGGAAAGATGCTTGGAAGGACACTAGGGCTGGAAGATTGACAGGGCTGGGAACTGGATTCTCTTTGCTTTATGGCTAGCACTTCAGAATGAGATGGATCCACAGTGTTCCTCAAGAATTGCACCCTGCACACCCACTTGATGATCTGGAGTCCTCTGAGTATGCATGGATATATGAGTTGCCCCAGGCACCAAATTCAAGCCCAGGACTGTCAACTCAAAGAGGGGACAGAAGCGCTCCAGGCCCTCAAACTAAGGCTCTTTCTAGACCAGCGCCATGAAAACGGTGTAACCAGTGGAAGAGCCCAAAACGTTCTGCTTTCTAAGCATGTGCTCCAGCCACAGAACACTGGACATCCAGATGCTGGGTCTTTGCATGGCAGTTAAGTGCAAACCAGAAGCCCCTAAAAGGACATTTTTGTGAAGAAGGCCAGTTCTTCCCATGAAGAAAGCTGAAAGGACATTCAGAGCCGAGCAGGAAAAATGTCCAAAAAGTGCCTTGGGCTCCTCTTTCTCCATTTGTACACACAACATGCACAACAGGGCAGAAAGTGGAATTGAGACATTCCTCAACTAACTACATGCATACAAACCGATACAAGCATTGAGTGACTTCACACTTAGACAAGTATGGCGCATTCTCACTGAAATCAATGGGACATGCAATAGTGTCAACTTAATATGGGTCCCATAGAGTGCAGTGTATTTGCTCTAAGATAAATCCAGATCCAAGACTTAAATAGATGGTATAACACTGGGGCTCCACTGAGCTAGCACAGCGGATAGGTATGGATCATCCTGGCAAGAGCCACATCATATGGAGGGAATTCCATAAGTTTATAATGTGCAGAAGTACCTTGTTGCTCTTTCCGGGATGTATGGCCTGTTCATTTCACTGGGTGGCCCCCACACAAATTCTAGTCTTTTGGCAGAAGGGAGGAAATTCTATCCATCTTCTCAGCCCCATACATACTTTTACAAACTTCTGTCATGCTTCCCCTTAGCTACTGGGGTTCCCCCCCCCTTTTCACTTACCTCTCCCCCAAATTCTTTAGCATTTCCATATAAGGAAGATGCTCCAACACTTTCACTATTTTGATTGTCCTTCTCTACACTTGTTCCAGCCCCACAATATCCTTGTTGCAAATGCAGCTGCCACATGAGACATGGGTACCTAGACGAATGGGGGAGAAGAAACCATTCACCCCAACATAGAAATATCACCCGAGGTTCCTTTTTTCCTCCTCCCTCCCAATCCCTCTGCCTTTTGTGCTATGTCCCTTTAGCTGGTAAGTCCGAGGAGCAGGACTGAGTTATTGCTGATCTCCCTAGCTGACTCCCAGGGCCTTTTCCAGCTCAAGGGAATAAACAATGCTTCCAATAATAAAGGCTATTTCTCTCCCAGGAAAATCAAGGCTGCACCACTTAGGGCAGGGGGAATGAGGAGTGTAACCCCAGGATCCACTGAGCGTAGACCTTTTAAACTGGACACCCTTTGCCTCTGCATTATGAGCGTGATCAGCAGCAGTGCGGGCAATGGCTAGGCCAGGCCAGGCCAGGCCAGACCCCCGGGGGGGGGGCACGCTCCCTTCTCCCCAGGGTGAACCAGAGCTGAAGGGGCTGATGCCTCGCCAGCCCTCGCCTTTGAGGAAGGGCAGGAGCTGCCCCTGTCCCTGGTGGGAGATCTGGCCTGGCAGAATGGGCGAGACGCGTGCGGGGCGGCGGGGGGGGGCGGTCGCGGCAGCGCGGATCCGCGGGGCGCAGCCCGCGGGAAGCGCTCCTGCGCAAGGCCCGCTGGAAGGAAGGCAGCTGCGCGCGAGCACGGCCGGGCTGCGCTGGCCTCGCGCAAGAGCACTTCCCCAGGGACGCAGCTCCGTGCGCATTCGTGGGAGGGGACATCTGGATCTGCCACCTTTGCCCCCGGATGCCAGCGAGGGAGGGGCGCAAGTCTGCAACACCCAAGCCCCCCCACCCCGTCCCCAGATCCTCCTTCCGCAGAGAGGGATAGAGATAGATAGATAGCGAGATAGATAGAGAAGAAAACTCGCTGTGGGGAGAGGGGAAAGGCCCCAGGGGACGACTGCTTCCCTCGATGTAGCAGAGGGACCCCTCTTTCGCGGCTGCTGGCGAGGGGGCGGCCGCGAGGGGGGCGAGAGATCCTTTTCCCCGGAGGTCTCTAACGTCCCTTCCTCTCGGGCTGATTTCGCAACCAGCCACATCAAGGTACATCCCAACTCCCCACTCTCGCTCCCCCCGCCCCCGCCCCTCTTCCATTGTTTCCAAGCCCTTTTCCTATCTGCCTTCATCTTGTCAGGCAGAATCCCCCGATTTGGAGTCTGTGTGGTTGGGCTGGCGGGCTGGCTGGCTCTCTCGCTCTCTCTCGCTCTCTCTCCATCTCTCCCCGTCTTTCTTCCTCTCTTTCTTTCTTCCCCTCTTTCTTTCTTAAGAGTGGGGAGTGACAGATGGTGGGCCGCTTTCCCCAGAGAGCGAGATCTCCCTACACGCGAGCGCCTGTCAATCAGCGCAGCTCATGTGATAACTCCTGCGGATGACGTGCCAGCCATATGGTCTGGCATCAGAGTTGGTACCCCTCTGCCTGCCTGCTCGAAGCGTGCCACTTCCCTCCTCCTTTTGGATAAGACACTGAAGGAGACGGGGTGGACCTCAAGGAGTCTCTCCCCCTCCCCCCCCCCTATTCTTCCCCTCCTTACTCCCAAAAGATGCGGGGTACGAGGACTTGAGGATTCCTCCGCTCAGCTTCGGAGGTAAGTTATGTAAGGAAAGAGCGGGGCAGAAACTTAAACACTGGGTCGGAACTTGCCTCCCCCACCCGGCCACCTTCTTGCCCCCCCCCTCCACAGAATTATCTCTCTCCCCTCCACCCCTCTTTAGCACACATAATTTGTTCGTATCTTTAAGGAAGAACGGATGGGGCGCGCAGGAGGAATCGGGGGGGGGGGGTTAGGCTCTTTCTACGCAAGATTTTTATAGATCCAAAATCGCTTATGTAGCACATCCCGGTTTCGTACCATGTTATCGCCCTTTCTCAAAACAGAGATCTCAGCCGTCCATGCATGCCTGGCACATTTAAAAGAGTCCTTTTAAAAAACAACAACAACCCACCACCACGACATTATTTTTTTTGGAGATCTAAGCAGACGATTTGGTAATATACTCTTCCCCGAGTCTTTTCTTTAAAAGCGACAGCAGATGATAATATTGAAAAGCTGCCATCCCCGACAAAAAAGCATCTTGATATCAGAGAGCGGATCGATTGCACTTATCCCAGTAAAAGGCGCCCGATCAGCCTAATCCCATCTAACAAGCCGTTCCTTTTCGCCCGAGGGGGTTTTTTCGGAGGTGTTTGATGGTGGGTTGTTGTGCGGGGAGGCCGTCCTTGTTCTCCTGCTTGTGACACTCCCGGCGCCTTCCCGCTCCCGAGGCAAAAGGCAAGGACCGCGAGCAGCCGCGCACCGAACCGGCCTGCGCTCCAGCGCTCCGCGGCCGCTCGAGGTTCCCGCAGGAAGATGGTCTTGGCGGGGCTGCGGGTGAGGCGCAGGAGCCGCGGAGCCGGGGACCGGGGACCGGGGACCGGGCGCGGGGGAAGGCGGCGGCGGCGGCGGCCGCGCCGGGGTCGCTCGCGGGGAAGGCGGCTGGCTCCCTTCGCCAGGCTCAGCGGCACGGCCAGACCGGGGCGGCGCGGGGGCCGGATCCTCTCTCCTTCCTTGGACGGACCGGGAGCGGGACCGCGCAAGCCGGCGAGCGGGGCAGAAGGCGGCGGCGGCGGCGGCGGCGGCGAGAGAAGTTGCGAGGCTGCGACGCGGGGACGGAGGGTCGCGGCGGGCGCGGGGCGCAGCGGGACGCGAGGCATGCGAGGTCCCGAGCGCCGAAATGCCCCGCTAGTTTCGATCGCGCTTATTCGAAGCAACCCAGCCGAAGGGAAGGTCCGCTTTTTAAGCGGGAGGGAAGAAATGCGAATCGGAGAGAAAAGTTTGGGGGAAATATTGCTTAGCATTCTTGAGCTCGGAGTCACAAAGCTCTCCCGAGAAATACCCCAGCTGGGCTGGGTAGAGGTGATCGATCGATCGACCTATCTATGAGATGCCGTGTTGATAAGATCAAAAGCAGCGGTTTAAATGCCGTTCAAGCGGATAATATCGAAAAGAACGTTAGCAAACAAAACTAAAATACAGCGATATTGATAACAGTATTAACCACAACCGGGAAAATATTCATAGCGTTTCAACAGCAACAACAACGAAAAGGGAGGGATCCATCTGCCGGAAATATTAAACTCAGCTTTGCACGGATTCAGTAGGAAAGCAATAGAGACACCAATTAATTTTAATCACACTTTTAAACGAGTCAATTGCTTTTATGGAGGGAGGAGAGAGCTATGTCAAGCCAGTTCTAGGCAAATCTTTCCTCCCCACCAGCTCCTACAAATGCTCTGATGTATGTATATATATGTATGCGATATCCCACGAAAACTGTGGGGTGGATGGAAATGGAGAAAGAGCAGGAGCTTTTGGCAGTTGTCGGCAGTAAGGTGAAGAGAGTAATTTCGATAGGAGTTGTGCTCTGTTCTTCGATGCAAATCGTTCGAAGGAGAGGGAAATATACGATAAAGTGGTTAAGTCAGGCTTTAGAAATGAAGTGGGAGGTTGGGAAGGTAGGGTGAAATTGCGGAGAGGTTAGGGAGGGACTGGCGAGGGTAAGGAGAGGCCAGGGGACGCTGTGGGATGCTCTGGGAGTCGCGGGATGCCAGAGCAACGAGCCCCCGTGTAAGACACGAGAGAAGAGATCCATTTGGTCCTAGTATGAAAAGCGAGGTACCCGTAAGGAAAGCTGCTCCTTGATCGAGAACGAATAGAGACTTTTGGAAGGGGCGGGAGCTGAAAGAATGCCTTTCTCCCTCTTCCCTCCCCCTTCCCACTTGGAAAAGCTACTTTGTGCGCGCCAGTGATAGGTGCAAAGCTCTCCATTTTTGGATGAGATGGGCCACCCCAGCAGTGCCTAGCACAGATCCGAAGAGTCGCTTCCTGCTCGGAAGCTGAAAACCCACGCAAGACTGGACGGCGTGAAGAACGGGTAGCTATCGGAGTGGTTGGCAAATTGCTCAGAACAGTGGCCTGATCGAGCGGGACGGCTCTTTGGGCAGGGTGCTGGTGCTTTCTGAAACAAACCGGTGTGATTATTTCTTGTTTCCATTCTTCTGTCCCCCCGCCCGCTCTGCCTGTGTGTGTGTGCCCCTCCCCTCCCCTCCCCTCCCCTCCCTCCTCCCTCCCCGCCCCCATGTCACCTCTCCAGCCACCATGTTGACGCGACTCTTCAGCGAGCCCAGCTTGATCCCAGAAGTTCAGAAGTTCTCCAGCTGGGCAGACGATTGCGAAGACGATGAGTCAAGCGACAAAGAGGAGGGCAAGGGCAAGAGCTGTCCCCTCCAGGATGAGCAGAACGACACGGAGGTGAAAGAGGAAAACGACTTAGGGGGCGATGAAGAGGAGGAAGAGGAGGAGGAGGAAGGGGCCGAGGAAGCGGAAGGAGATCGGCCTAAGAAACGGGGCCCCAAAAAGAGGAAAATGACCAAGGCCCGCCTGGAGCGCTCCAAGCTGAGGCGCCAGAAGGCCAACGCCAGGGAGAGAAACCGCATGCACGACCTCAACGCGGCCTTGGACAACCTGCGCAAGGTGGTTCCCTGCTACTCCAAGACTCAGAAGCTGTCCAAGATCGAGACGCTGAGGTTGGCTAAGAACTACATCTGGGCCCTGTCGGAGATCTTACGCTCGGGCAAGAGGCCGGACCTGGTCTCCTACGTGCAGACTTTGTGCAAAGGCTTGTCTCAGCCCACCACCAACTTGGTGGCCGGCTGCCTGCAGCTCAACTCGAGGAATTTCCTTACCGAGCAAGGCCAGGAGGCCGGGAGGTACCACGGGCCCAACTCCACCTTTGCCATGCACCCCTACACCTACCAGTGCTCGCGGATCTCGGGCGCGCAGTGCGCTTCCAGTACCATGGCTAGCTCCCACGCCTTGAGGACGCACGCCTACTGCGCCACCTACGAGTCCCTCTATGGGAACGCCTCGCCAGACTACAATAGTTCGGAATACGACGGGCCGCTGAGCCCTCCTTTGTGCGTTAACGGGAATTTTTCCCTCAAGCAAGACTCTTCCCCAGACCACGAGAAAAATTACCACTATTCTATGCACTACTCCGCCCTCCCAAGTTCCCGCCCGTCCGGGCACAATTTGGTGTTCGGGTCTTCTGGAATGCGCAGCGGCGTCCACTCGGAGAACGTTTTGCCTTATGAGATGCACCTCCACCACGACAGAGGTCCCATGTATGAGGAGCTCAATGCTTTTTTCCATAATTAACGCCTTCCCCTTGTCCCCACCCTCAGCCTTTGGCGCTGTGTTCCCCTTCCCCTTCTGGTTTCACGCGTAACTATGACCACCTGTAGATTTCCAGTGGATTGGATTGGGGAAGGCGGTGGCGGGGGGCGGGGGGGGTGACCTGATTGAAAGACAAAACAAAACAAAATCCTCGGCCTTCTCTGATTCCCCCTTCCCCCTCGCCTCCTCCCGAGAGCTGCAACTTTTAATTCAACTGTGAGCCACTTTCCCCCACAGAGTTAGAGAGAGAAGAATAACCTTTGCAATCAGTAAACTAGTTGAGCCGGACGTTCTTGGTTGGAAGTTGGAGGGCGCAGCCCGATCCACAAGCCATTCGGGCCGAAACAACGGGCCTGGATCACTTTGAAGCCCGTCAAATTCGAGAGGATTGATTCGGTTTCAGTTTGAGGTCAATTACTTTGCTCTAAATGGGAGGCCGATGGAGTTGATAAGTCGTGCTGGTTTCCATGGGACTCCAAACTTGACGGGGAGTCTGGCTGTAAACCTGTGACCTCGCCTGCTTCCCTGCCCCCACTAAGTATTACTAAGAGAAATCTGGTGCAATATATACTCTAATGCAATTTTATATTTTAAAAGAAACTATATAGCTGGTAAACTAGCTAGAGGTGTAGCTGAGGTCTTGACTGCCTGGAAAGAGGGTTTTTAATCCAAATTGGAAGGATTGTCAAGGAGGGGGAAACAATATTGTTCAAATGTATGGGGAGGGGGGAGATTTGCCCCATCCCAATAAATTGCCTATATTCAGCAATGCCTTATAGGTATTTAATCTTTTACTTCCTTAAAAAGCAAAATGGTTTTAGAGTAAAATAATTAGTGAGGGATGGATTGGGGCCTTTCCATCCTTCCAGCAATTAAATCAAGAATTCTCTGAAAATTTAATCTATTTAAGTATGTTTTAAAAATGTTCACAAACTTTAAGTCAGACTTTCAATGCAGTGAGAACTTTAAAAAGCAATAAAGGGGGCAAACAGATGATAAATATATTCTATCTTTATCTATGCAAGTAGGTACTGAAACTAGGAAAAAAAGGTTTTTAAAAGGAAGGAAAAGAGGAAAAGAGAAAAAACAACAAAAATAATCCATATGAAATATTAGAAATATGGACCAACAAACTCGCTGAGGTTGCAATTTGTGCACTTTTTTGATTTGGGGGAAATGGACTGTGGTATATTTCCCTGGTATTTAACAATCACTGACTTTTTGAACCACCCCTTGTAACCCCAAGTAACTTATTTTCCAAAATTTGTGTGTCATGCTGTTTTTTACCTGTTTTAAAAACATTAATGAAAAAAGTGGAAAAAAAGATTTTTATGAAATGGCAAAAATGTTTTGTTATGCATGGATAGGAGGGGGAAAATGCAAATATGCAAATTTTAAAGGTGATGTGAAGAAAACACTGATTATTATGCTTAATACTTATGTTGGCTAGTTTCCCCCCCAGGTTGATAGTAATTCTAAGTTATTTCTTTCTGTAATGGGTTTTGGGGGTGGGGGAAGACATACGTTTATGTAACAATACACCAGTATATAAATCTCTATATAAAAACCAACAACATCTTCTTAAGACTCAAACTGGTATATTTTCCCCCAACAGAGTAATATTTCATTTTTCATTTCTTTGATAACTTTTTTTTTGCAGGATGTGCAAATATTATCTCAGAATCCCCCCTCCTTCTTTTAATATGGCCTGCATCACCTTTAGACATACCAGCATTTTTAAAATTCAAAGGCAAGGAGCATACATTTCTGATCAATGTTTTTAGAACAAAAATAAACAGAAAAAATTGATAACATTTTACAAAAAAAGAAAAGTTGTAGCCAATATGAAATGTCTATTGGACACCAGAAGTGCTTTTCGTGTGTTTCTGTTCAGTTTCCTTAAGATTAATAAATATTTATGTCAAATGATACGCTAAAGAAAAAAGATTTCTCCAAGTCTTGTTTTAAATAAGGACAGCTATTTTCTCTATTTTATTTATGTATTTGTTCACTCTTTACCACCCTGCCATGTTTGGTTTACACACCAAGATATCCTGCAGCTCAAAGAAAGCTTTGCAAGATGGAATGCCATTTCCAAGGTCTTTTTCTTAAATCTCCCTTTTACTTAAAAATAATTTAAACATAAAGATCAAAAGATGAAGACATTCTATGAATGACTGTCTAGGTATGGAACTCCTCCCCCCTCCCCTTGGCACCCTACCATCTGCATTTGAAAATTAGGAACACCAAGGGAAGGTTTGCTCGGAAACTTCAGTGTTTTGTTTTGTTTTTTCTAAAATGCATGCATTGGTTAGAAACAGACAGGGAAGGGAGTGTAAAACTCTGGTATTCAATGGTATGTTTTAAGCATTCATTTAGAGATCTTTTTGTGAAATGCATTGGAACACTTTTTGACGGGCTGAGAGCTGCAAGTCAGCTCTGATTTTATTCAAACGTGTAATGAAGGCGTATCCTAAGACGACAATTAATAAATATTAGATGTTGACTCCCTCAGGTTTACTAGTTTACTTCAAACAAGTTGTACTAAAGATATATCTGCGAGACCCCATTCTTTCATTTTGGCCAGACACGTTTCAAAGAGAGGGGGTGGGGGTGAAGCCCCAAACAGACTAAGATGGCTTCAAAGCATCTTTAGCTTGACAGTAAGTCTTTGGAAGGCCTACTTAAAAATATATTAGATTTCTTTCTCTCCCACACACTTTTTGGGGGGAGGGGTGGGGGGGAGACCCACTTCTCATTTTATAAAGACTAATGTGGTTTTCTTGTTTTGCACAGATGGCATTTTCATCGCACACTCACTCTCCTCACACCATCTCTGCCTGCCTCTTTCTCTTTCTCTTTCTCTTTCTCTCTCTCAGGCACACGCACACATTTTGCTTCAGGTCACATAAACAAGATTAAAAACAAAAGGTTCTCCAACTATATGTTAAGGGCAATGATCTTCTCTGCTGTTCGAGGAATCAGATCAAATCTAGTGTATAGCTAATGAATAAACAGCCATCGGGAGGGTGTCTTTTTGTGAATTAGGTCCCCCCCCCCCCCCAACTGTGTGCCTTCGTTTCACCGAGAGTCAGAACATAGACCAAAAAAAGAGACATTGGGAGCTGTCCAAGCTGTGGTGCTGAACCCCGGAAGAACCAGTCACTGGTCCCTAATCGCCCTCTTCCCACTGGAAGTTTCTCGGAATTGGTTGGCATTTGTATAGGACACTTGCAAGGCACTCTAAGAAGAAGTAGGTCTATTTCCCTGCGATCCAAAGTGAAAAGTTAGACAGACAGGGCCCGGTACTGTCAGAACAAAAAAACCTAAGAAGTTCTATTGTGCTGTGAGTGGGTGAGAGTGTCACTGTAGATTTGGCAGTTCCAGGTGGTGGGAGGATTAGATTAATCCCAAACTTCCAACACTCTCAGGAATTGTTTTACCTATGCAAAGAACATCTTGCTTCATAGCGATACAACATTTTTGCAACCGTGCCATTTTACAAATATATTCTGTTTTTGGCTGCACTTTGTTTAAATTGCTAACAGTTTACAACATCGCTATGGGCAGGTACAGTTCTGAATGTACAAAAGAGAAAAACAGAGTTATTTTCCTGCCTGACTGCCCATTGATCTCTGAGAATTGCATGGTTTTCTCCGCTTGCTATTATCAGCAAAACTGTCTCGTAAAGGAACTCAAGATGACTTAGGAAGGAGGTTCAGTATCAGGTCAGCTTTGTGCTTCAACTTCTGACACTCTGCGCACACAAAAGCAAATGTCATTGACTTCCACAGGAGTCTTTTTTCTTACCAACACTTGCTGATGGTGTTGACGTAGTTGCCTGATCTTTTAAAGTTTCACTCTAAGAAAATTGTAACTTTCAAGTAGTAGATTCCATGTGTAGTTTCTCTGTGGTCTTCTCTGGTCTTTCTCTCGTTCTCTCTCTTTCTTTTAAACAGTCTCTCTCCCTCTCCCTCTCCCTCTCCCTCTCTCCCTCACACACACACACACACACTTTAGTGTAGACTAGAAACCAGTACTGTGTAACTTTTGAGTAACTTGTTTGCAGACGGTTACATTTTCTTCCCTTCCTTCTTCGCTCTCTTTCCACCCCACATGACCCCCATTTCCATCTCTTCCCATTCCTTCCTTCTTTCTTTCCTTTACTTGACAAGATGGTGTAATTGTGTATTAGGTGGGTTCCCCAGGTTCGTCCCTCAACCCGAATATCCACTAACTTCTGCAATATACCCCAATTTCAGTCCTGCTGTTAGCAAATACAAACACCCCTTCTCTTGCTCTTTCTCTTCCACCAGATCCATTCCCACATTTTTCTAGCTGTCTTTCTTTAGAATGGACCATGATCCAGAACAACTGAGAATATTCCATAGGCTCCTCTCCTTTCCTGATGCCTCAACTTACCTATGTGAGCAAGATGCAAATAGAAGCCCGTTTTTGTCCCACAAGGTCAGTGTTTCTCTCAATTAGGTGAGAGAAGTTGGTCTGGACTCCCATTGAAGCCAATGGTATCTGCAAAGCCACAATTCAGTTCAAAGACACCATTTCCTTTTGAGCTCATTTAGGGACTAAGCTGGCTCCAAACCACGTTGTTCTTATACAGACCATCTTAAATGGCACCTCTGCCTGATCTTTGCATCCTATACAGAGTACCCCTCCTATAGCTTCCTTTGAGAATATAATACTTATGTAGGAGTTTAATCATTAGAACTGGTTTCACCCGGGTGTAAGCCTGTAAATGATTCCTGAGCCTTTCCTTGTTGGTTATACACATCTAACATAAGGTATATCTAAACCACCTTTGCATTTTTCTGTAGTTTAGACATCTCTTCAAGAAGACTACACATACAATGCACACACTAAAACATTAGCTTTAACCGCATCTACTCAGAGGAAGACGCAATAGTGAAGTACCCCCAGGTTTCTGAAGTGCTCAATTCACTGTTTCAAAGGATGCAAGTAATTTGGATTCTTCCAGCCAGTTCTTCTTGGTGCCCCTCTTCTGAACAGTTCTGATTAACCCACTAAATTTGGGGAGAGCACTTGCACAGACATAACCTGTATTTGTTTGTTTGCTTTTCTTTCTTTTCTTACAGTTCCAAAGGTTTTTATGCAGGCAGCAAAATACTGGATAGCAGCTATGTCTGCAGGGGGTGGATTCACCGCACAAATCTCTAAATCCCCACACTTCTGTTTGTGAGGAAGAAGGGAGGCGAGACCTGTGCCGTTATCAAAATTATTACTTTAAAAAGACCCCAAGGGCTCACCATTTCATCTATTCCCATCTGCACTGGAAACAGTGGAAAGTTGGCCACACATTAAAAATAAAACCAAAGTCCTGTAAAAGCAGAGATCAACAGCTGTCTTTGAAAATTCCAAAAAGTATATGCTTTACATTGTGGACTTATTACTATTATTATTACTATTACTAATTTCATTTCTGTCCTGCCCATAGCCAAAGCTCTCTAGGAGGTTTACAACAAAGTATAAAAACAATAAAATACAGCAGATAAAATCATTAACAAGAATTTAATTCAAAATAGCATAAAACATTTAAAAAACAATAAAATACAATAAAAGAGTTAAAGAAAGGCACCTGGATAATTGTGTCAGGCCACTGAATGACCTGGGAGGTCTTTAAAGGCCTGTGAAAATAGGACTGTGTTAACTGTGTGCCAATAAGATAGCAAATTTGGCACCATCCAGGCCACAGCAGGAAGCTTGTTCCAAAGATGGGGGCCACCACAGAGAATGTCCTTTCCCTAGGCGCCACCCTCCCAGCCTCTGGAGGGGTTGGTGCCCAGAGGAAGGCCCCAGAGGCTGAGCATAATGTCGGAGTAGATCAGGGTTCAGAGAGGTGCTCCAACAGGTATTGCGGTCCCAAGCCATATAGGTCTTTATAGTTTAAGACCAGCCCCTTGAATTGGGACCAGAAGCATACCAGCAGCCCAGTGCAGGCAGGCCAGAGCTGGTCTTATTTGTTCAGACTTCTGGGTCCCAGTTATTATTCTGGCTGCCATCTTCTGCACCAGCTGCAGCTTCTGAACCTTCTTCAGGGGCAGCCCCATGTAGAATCCATTGAAGTAATCTAGAGAAAACAGGCTATTCCTGTCCAGGTAGAGGCCAGCTGGGCCACCAGCAAAAGCAAGTAGAAAGCACCACAATCCACTGATACCACCTGAGCCTCAAATGGCAAAGATGGGGCAAGGAGCACCCCCAAGCTATGAACCTACTTCTTCAGGGGGTGTGCAACCTCGTCCCCCCACCCATCCAGTCAAAGGAATCATTCACCAACAGCATCTCGGTCTTGTCTGGATTGCATTTCAGTTTGTTAGACCTGATCAAGTCCATTGTCGTAGCCAGACACCGGTTTAGCACGTCCATAGCCCATTTTCACACATGCCCACTGTCCCTTTACAGGCTGGGTACACAGATGGGGTAGAGTGGACATCTCCACCATGCAGTGTGATCAGAGATTCTGGTATTCCCAACCTTCCCAAAAGAGACACGTGCCTGATTTTCACATGTAAAGCTATGGCAGGGCATATGCACTTTCTCATACACCTGTGGGCAGAGGAAAGGTCCAAGCCTTACTATGTTTGTTCAGAAGCAAATTCCATTTAGATACTCAAATGTTGCATCCATAAAGACTCACAGCCACATATACAATCTCAAGTATGTAGGGTTCTTTCAATTTCTCTAGTGTGAGATTGCAGTATTGTAACATATTAATGTTTTGTTTCAGAAGCATATAGTGATGGTGTGTTTATGGACATGGGAATACACACAAATAGAAAAATGTGTTCGTGTTGTTCATATGCTCATGATAGACACATACAGACATGAGAAAATATACACCCAGCCACTGAATAGACTTCTCACTCCATGTGTATATATGACAAAAGCCATTCAGTTAATGCTCTCATATACGTGAACGTTAGTTCAACCCTCATCACATGGGGCTGATTCACACATGCTTATATACCACTTCAGTGCTCTGCAGGAATCTCTGAACTGCCTCCACTGATAGGCATTGATTTTAAAGTGTCTCTGATGTTAGATCTATGATGATCCACACACAGAGACAAGTTCATATTTTTGCTGCAGTGATGATGATATATGTGAATTACCCCCAAATTGCTCAAGAACTGATGACTCTCGGTTGAACTGAGGAGGCCCCGGCAGTCCTGAGGACCCTGTGTCTGGACATTGCTCTCTGATGGCTTCTTCCAAGGCCAGTGTCATCTCCTGATGCTCTTGCAACCAGTGACAGACATGTGAGCACGAGCATGTTCTTGCCGCAGGCCACGAAGCACCAACCCCCTGCTCGAAGTGTAGAGCATCTGTAGGAGAAACAGCCACATCTCCTACTGGCAAAAGAACCCATGAGTAAGCAGATATAGCATAGCCAAATATTGGGTTGGTGCCCTGAGACTTTGAGATCTGTATGAGAGGGGAGGCTGCTGATGGTGGTGGAAGAGATCAGCGACTGGCAAATGTGCCTCTTTGCAGGAGCTGAAGAGAAGTAGTCCTTGGCCTAATCAGTGCCTTGCTGGACAGCCCAAGTCTTTACACAGGACCTTGTGTTCCCCTACGGAAGAAAGGCAAGATAGAAATGATCTCAGCAGCAGCAGCAGCGCAACAAGCAAGACACACCTTCGGAGCATGTGAAGGGAGCCATAACTGACCGGGACAACGCTGGATGAAGAAATTCAAAGGGGCAAGTTAGTTCTTCATCATTCTGCAAGCAGACCAGCACAAATAAATTGAGAGGAACAATCTGCACACCTGTGATCATATATCTTACGCCACTCCCATCTCCCTCCCCCTATTTATCTGGGAGGAAGTGAGGCAAACACCCCAAATGTGCTCTTGAGAGAAGGGAGTTACAGATACGAAACACAATTTCAGGTGTACAGGACAAGCCTAGGCTTCTCTACTCAGAAGTAAGCCCCATTGAGTTCAATGGGATTTATGCTGAGGTAAGCATGCACAGGTTCGCAGCTATAAAGAATTAAATTATGATGCGTGGTAAGAGACTCTTAGCAGTACATGCAATAAACTTTTTTCATTTGTTTCTTTTAAGTGCGAACACTTTGGAAGAGTTTTGCCTTGAACAGGCATGTGCTTGTTCCTGTATGCATTTGTGCAGCAAAAATCAAGAGTTTGATCATTTTGCCAGCCAGTTAAGAGACTAACCCTCTGGTCAATTCTAGACAGCTGGTGACTTAAAATCGCAATCACATCACATCACGAGGTGGGTGATCTAGTTTCTCTAACCTGATTATCAGTTTTTATTTTCCTTAATTCTGAAGGTCTGTAGTACACGCCTTCCCCAATCACGGGTCCACTGGGCTACCACACTTCTTTCTGATGTAGATATTAAAAGCAATCCTTCTAGGTATGTTATTCCATTTATTCCCATGTCCCATTTATTCACCTTCACTCTTCAGTCTTCTTTCCCCCTTCAGGATGTTTCCTTCTCAGACAAATACGACCAATAGAACATCATTTATTGTGCCCTGAAACAAGGCTGTGGTATCCTTTGAAAACAGAAAGGTGGGAGGAGGGATCACCTTCCACAGCAGAAATGGTATTTGCAAAGAAAACGGAACATATATGGTCAAAATATCCCTCAGTGGCTTTCACACTTGCAAGAGTCAAGGTTGTTTACCGATGCAGTTGGGACTACACTAAGACTAGGGAACATATTTGCCTAAGTTTCTTTGTTTTTAAGTATTTTTCATTTTTAAAAAAAATCTGAAAAGAAATGTAAGTTCAGCCCGACTGTTATGAGAAGGGGAGCTTCTTATAAAGAAAAGGTATTCAAATTGCAGTACTAACAAAACTCACCTGAGAAAGTTTTCTGCTGCGTGGCGGGAGAGGACCGAAAAAAGGCACGGACTGCAGATAAATAGGTAGATTTTCTGTGCTTTTATTTTTAAAGCACATTGCAGTGTAATCACATTACAGAAGCGTTGCTTTATTTTTCCTCTGCCACTTTTTCGGCCCCTCTAAATGAGGGTACAATTTCCGGATTTCCTCTTGGCATTTGCACGCATGCACGCGCACACACTTGGAGATGTGGGGAGAAGGGGAGAGCTGCTCTATCGATATAGAAAGCTAGCTTAGCTGGCATATTTCTGGTTGGCAGTGCCAGCTTCCTGATTTCCGCAGTAGTAAAAGAGAGGCTCTCTGTGGGGAGTTAGATGCCAGGCTGTTGCCTGTGCCAACTGCCAGCCAAGGGCCACTGAAGGGAAGTGGTTAGCTTGCTACAACTGAGTGTCGGACATCTGTTCACTCTAGAGCAGTTTTAAAGGGGAAGGCCCCCAATATTAAAGGAAGGCAAACACACACACATACAGAGAGAGAGAGAGAGAGACAGTAGTAAAACACATGCACACACAGAAATATCACCTGGACCTGAGAAAAATATACTGCAGCCACCAAGTGCAGAGATCTCTTCTAGGGAGCCAAAAGCACAACATGAAGACACTTCTGGAGAGGGATGGCTGTGATTCCCCAAAATATATTTAGAAGGGTTTATACATCGCACTTTTCTTTCAAGTCCGTTTAAAGTGCCTTTCCACGCGTTCAGAAGGCATCAGCCACCCCATAATTTGCATTCTCTTGGAGTGGATTTTTAAAGGTAAAAGGGGAAGCTGGGAAACAAAAGAAAGCAGCAACTCCAAATAGGATTCCAATGGTTCTCAACTCCTAGTACAACTCCGACAATAGCCCCGTCCCAGTGGATCTCTTGTACTTTGGTTGACATCACCCCTCGCCAAGGAGCCATGCGGGGCAGATAAACTTCCAGAGCAAATGCTCATGTGTCCAAAGTGTCAGGCGAGAAAAAGGAAGGAACGTGTTATGCGCAGATCAATAATGGAGAGAGGAACGCTCGAATTAGCATTATATGGAACCCTTTTTATATTTCAAAATAATGCATCTATGGATACAGAGAGCGAGACATTCCTGTGAGATGTAAACCATGGTATATTGATTAGATAAAGTATGGTAATTCCGCCCAGGTTTCTTAGGCTGGAAAGGAAATGGGAAAAGGGGGAAAAGCTCGCTCTGAGCAGAGTGCCACAGGCGCTGCGCCCTTCTCCATGTTTGCAAAAGCAAGCTGGAAGGTGAGAGACGGGGAGGCTATCATACCTTCTTCCCTTCCACCTCTTTCCCTAATGTCTTGAAAGAAGGCCAAATTACAAACCAGGAAATCTAATTTTTTAATAAAGCCAGTCACTGTGCCAAGCAGACGCCTCCCTCCTGCACCCAGTCCTGCCCAGACTTCTCGATTTTGCACGCACGTTGCTTTATTGCACATAAAATCTGCGCCTGAAAAGAGTTGCCTCGGAAAGTTTATAGGAAGGTGAGAAGACGCCTGTATGGCACACAGCTGCACCCCCACAACTAAGGGCTGTTTTTCTATTTCCCCCTTTTCATTGTATTTATGATTGTTTCCTTTCCAGAACCAGAGAAAAGGCGGGGAGGGGGAGAGAGAAAGGCTAAAAACATAAACGTCCCTGCCAAACGGCCCCTTGCCCCCCCCCCCTGCCCAGTGGCCAAGCGAATGCCAGGCTAAGCAGAAGGGTGGGGGGAGGGAGTGTGGAGAGGAGGAGGAGACCTTGCCTCAGTTTAAATTTCGTGGCATCTGTTCATTATTATACAGTGTAGATTTTTATATGGACAGCTAAATTAAAGACAGATTTCTGCCAGAACTGCAGATATCAGTTTAAAAAGAGAGGGGGGTGGAGAGAGAGAGAGAGAGAGAGAGAATGAGAGAGAAAGAGAGGAAGAGGAGGAGAAGGAAAGAAGGAAAAAGAAAATAGGATTCAAATCGTAGTTGCTCGTTTTTACTGATTTGTTTTGGAGGTGGGTACTGAGAGGAATAAAAGATGCAATATAAAACTAATCCTGTAGCAGCCCTTCTTACCATTTCTAGAGTTTGAGCAAAGTGTGTGCAGCCATTCAAGCACGTGTATATGTGCCTGGATGTTGCCATGCACCAGATCCAGAGTGTGCGTGCGTGTGCACAGCACGTGTTATTTGGCAGAAACACACACCCTGGATGTACGGATATATATACATATATGGGAGTGGAGGGGTGTGTGTGTGTGTGTATATATATATATATATATATATATATATATATATATATAGTAAATTGATTCTACCGATTAGTTCTTCCTGCTTTACCTATCCATGATCCCATCAGTCTTGCTCACATGAACGCGGTCGGAGCATTCATTCCATCGTTCACCTCCCGCCTTCCATCAACTTGTCTGCCCACCGATTCACTCACGGTGGCTCTAGCCGCTGCTTATAGAGTCCACTTTTTCTGTTCTTTCCTTCACCTGGTTATTCCTCCTCTGTTGTGCCTGATCTATTCCACGCATCTTTTCCATCGATCCTTTCGCTTTCCATCCACCGTCTTCCCTCTCCCTACCCTCCTCCCGGCCGACAAAGGAGAAAGCCACCGCCTGAAATGGACAAGAAGGCCTCCTGAAATGGATGCGCTCCAGCCAACATGGGGCGGGGAAAGGACCTGGGTTCCAGTTCCTGCTGTCCACGAAGCTCACTGGCTGACTTTGGGCCAACATTTCAACCCAGCCTACCTCATAGGGTTGTTCTGAAGAGAAATGCGTCCTCCTCCCCATTCCAGGATTGGGTCCCAATATGAAAAATTCACATTTGCTCTGCTTCTTGCACGTGAAGAAAGCCCAAGAGTTTTGGTGCCCGAGGCAGGAATTACAAATGGACACACGCCCCCACATCGGTGCCCACTTGAGCTGTGCTGCTGGAAATTGCAAACTGAAAGGAAAGAGAAGCAGCTGAGCTAGGAGGGCCTCGCTGTACGAATTATGTGGAGTCTCGCTGTGGCGTCTGACTCAGAAAAGGGCAGGCGAGGGGAGGCAGGGACCTTCGGAAGGCTGCAAAAACACGCACGACCGCGGGCGGTCACCTGGGCGGAAACCTCCCCATGCCCAGTTGGGCATCTGGGAGGACAGCGGCGCAGGCTGCGCCTGGAGGCCGGGCGTGGGTGGCGGGCTTCCCCCGGTCCTGCTCGGAAGGTCGCCCAGCTGACTTCCGCGGGATTTACCCCCGGCCAAGCTCCTCTAGGATTCCGTGGAGGAGGTGGCATTTATTATATCACGCAGGCTCACACGCACCCCAGCCGGACAGTCGCCATCCAAAGAGCTAACGGAGGGACATCTGTGCCTGCGGGTTGCGGGGAATATCTGAACCTGCCAAGGAGGGTTGGCATACACCGAGCACAAATGCTGGGTACTTCGGAATGCCGAGCTGCTTGGCAGGCTTTGTGTTCACACAGGCGCGCGCGAGCCGGGGGCCTGGCCCGCCTGCGCGTCGCCGCCGCCAGCCCTTCCCCACCCCTCTGCTTCGCTCCCCAACTTCTCCGCGCTTCGGGGACAGGGCGCCGCGGGCTCGGTCCCCACCTGGCCGGCGGGACCTCCGGGGAAGAGCGCTCGCCCGCAGGAGAAGGGAGGCGGCTGCACCCTCCTTCGACGGGGAATCGGAGCCCTTGGAGGGCTCTTTAGACAGCAACAGTAAAACCCGCAGTGACGATTAATACAACACAATAAAAATGAAATGAAATGAAATAAAAACATAGGCTGCTGCGATTCTGTACCCGCTCCCCTGAGACTAAGCTTCCGTGGACTTACTTCTGAGTGGACATGCAGAAGGTCGCATACAAAACGTCCAGGGATCTAACCACGCAGAATCAGAGAGAGAAAATCCCCATATATATCCCCATCTATATATATAGCGAGACAGAGACGGCAGAATACGCCGGGACGTTGTTCTGCTGCGCAGGACCCACCCAACTGACCAGGACGAGGCTTGCGCAAGAGAACTTCGCCCCCGAGAGCGGGATCCACGCACGTGTACATATTTCAGTTTGGCGCCGAGACATCCAGGGCTCAGGCCCGAACCCTCATTTCAGTGTGAGGCCCTAGGGCTAGCACGGCAGGAGAGAGCGTCTGCGGGCATGTGCAGAATGCTTTACGAAGCCCGTCGGCCCCAGCCCCTCTGTCCTCTCGGGCGGCTTCTGCGGGGAACGAGGCAGAGGTAGCCATCGCGATGCTGGTTTCAGCCCGGCGCTTCCCCACTCGGAAATCAGGGACAGCAGACGGACAGACGGGGAGATGGAGAGAGGGGACGGGGGCTTACATTCCCTCACACGGCTATCTGCATTCTTTACGATTTGCTCTTTGGCCACATAGGTACATTCGTGTGTAGGAAAACTCCAGGAAACGGAGGTGCGTCATTTGCGCAACAGTCGCGTCCTTCGCCCGTCTGCCGGGGCCGCCTTTCCCGCCCGCTTCTCCCTCGCCCCGGCCGTCTCCCCCTTCCCAAAGTAGCGCGGGACCGGGCAGAGGCGAGGATCTGCCGCTTGCCACGCTCGCTTTTTGCCAGCCAAAATCGCAGGTTGCTTCCTCCCCACCTCCGCGCTTCTCCCCCAGCCTCTTTTCCCCCCGTCTTTTTAAAAGCCAAGAATATGAAGCTTCGCTCCAGGGGGATCTTGGTGCCATTCGGTGCCCGGTGCCAGCTGGGGGGAGGGGGGAGGGGAGGGCTGCGGGGGGGGGCGCATCTGAAATTCCAGGACATCTGTTCGCTCTATAAGATCGCGCTCTTGGTAAAAAGACCCTGGAACTGTACAAGCCGACATCCCTCCCTCGTCAACATCCCTGGGAAAGAAGGGGGGGGCGTTTCGGAGGGGGGATAGTTTCCAGTGCTCGCGAACAAACCCAGGTAGTGAATGCCCGCTTCGGAATTTGCGCTGGCAATTCACAGTCCAAACGGATCGATCTCGAAACGCGCCCGTCCGCTCATCCCCGAGCCCTTTTGTGCGTGTGTGCCGGGGGACCTGGATCCCCCCCCCCACTTGTAAATGCGATCTAGTTAAGGATGCAGATCCGTGTTTTCCCGCGAGCTGGCAGAGCAACAATTTTGGCAGGCTGTCGCGCAAAGGTTAGAGGACAAGCCTGGCGGTGGAAGCCAGAATCAATTACTCCGTGCCCCTGTTATTACCAGTTTAATTTGGATAAAGGCTTAAACACACACGCGCCCACCCCAAATCTACTGACTGTTGCTTTGCAGCCTCGGGAAAGGCAGCCGGGGGTGGAAAGCGCCCGGCGGCGGCGCCCGCGTTGGGGATGGAGGCGCCGCGAAGGTCGCAGGGGTGGGGAAGAGGAGCGCGGGGGCGCAAGAGGCTCCTGCCCAAACTTCCTGGCCGGGGAGGGCCACTTCGCCCTGCCAGCCGAGGCTGCGGGAGTTAGACGGGAAAGTCCGCCCGAGGCCACCGAAGCGGAAAGGAACAAAAGCGATTAAGCGACACTCTTGCGCTCTGCCCACAGTTTGTTCTTTCCTTTCTCTCGCTCTCCTTCCTCCTTCCTTCCTTCCCCTTCTATTAATCCCTTTTCTCTCTCCAACGCTCACTTCCTTCTTTCTCCCTCCCTTATTCTCCTATTTCCTCTTCTTTCTTACCCTTTTATTTTATTCCCCGCCGTTAACTTCAATTCATAATTCCTTCTTTTCATTCCATTCCCCCCCTTTTCTAGTTCATCTTTCACTCAGCATCCTCTCTCGCTTTTCTTCTTTCACCTTAAAGCCCAGCAGAATGACAACAAAGTCTAGGGCTAAAGAAAAGCCACTTTTTAAGAAGTCTCTCTTTGGCTAAGCCGAAAACTAAGCAAGAAAACCGGGCGATTTCTTTCCCAGTGCCAGAGAGACTGTGTGGAGAAAGGCGTGGCAATGAGATCGTTTCTCCCTTCCAAAGCAGAAATGCTCTCGGGTGTCACCGGGACAGACACGTCTGGAAGCGTGGAAGGCAGTTCCCACAAAGAGGCTTTGCGTAGGGGAATTGGAGAAGAACGTGGGGAGTGGGCATCGACGGGGAAAGATGGGGAAGGGGCATCGACACAGGAAAAAAGCTGTGTACGTGCGGATGGCGAAGGTCGTGGGGACGGGGCACACGTATCTCTCTGCCTTCCCCGCTAGTTCATTTCTTTACTGCCTGAAGCACGTTTCAGACGGACAGAACAGGCTGGAACGCCGCCGCGAAGACCTTCCTTCCTTCCTTCCTTCCTTCCAACGTCACTAGCCCTGAGAACAATCTTTGACTGGGTGGGCCGGGTCGAAGGGGAGCGCTAGCAAAAGCACCATTTGCAATAAGCAGTGGCTCTGCCGCACCTTTCTCCCTGCGCTCAGATCAAGGCAGAAACGGGTGGATCCTTTCTCCCCGCCTCCGTCCTCCTCGCTTTGCTTTGCTTTGCTTCCCTTCCCTTCGCTCCATGACACTTCCCCGGCCTTCCAGAGTAACAAGCACTTCTCTTGCTCTAGGACTGACAAAACCTTCCCTGGATTATGGAAGAAATTCCTTGGGAACCCTACTCCTCTGCTTATCTGAACCCGCAAATACACACACAGATCTAGCCACTTTGGAAGCCCGAGGACCGAAACCTACGGCATGATGCGCCCTCCCAGACTCGCGGAGGCGTGTTTCGGGGAGCCAGGTGGCTCCCACCTGAGCCGCTCTCTCGAAGCTGCTCTGGAAGGGAGGCCCCTCCCAGCTCGGGGTGGGGGGAGGCAGCCGCGGAGGCGGGGCTGGGGGGAGAAGCTGTCTCCTTCTGTTCATCTGCGTGGTGTTGGTGGGTTTTGTGCTTGCTGCTGCTTCTGCTGCTAAGATGAACTCCGGCACACACCTGGATGGGAAGAGCAAATCCTAAAGGAAGGCCAGCCTGGGCCCCTCAGTCTCACGGGTGTTGATAGGGGTGGTCCTTTGCTGCTGCATCTTCAGATGTCTCCCAGCTGTGAATTCACTCAGTGCATCGCTGGTGAGGACAGAAAGGTGCAGTTCAGCAGTTTGTTAATTCTGAATTTAATGCTCTTACCAGCTCTCCCTTTTTGAATTAGCAGTGGGATGGATCCAAGGAACCCAATGGGCTCATGGAAGTAGGCTCCTGAACCTGGCAACCCTTCCAGCTTCCCCCCACACACACACCTCGAAAAAGGGGAAGGGTTGGAGAGCCAGCCAAGTGGGGCGAGCTGTGATGAAGCCACCTCAGAAGGAAGCACATTCTGTGAGCTGAGCCCATGATTGATCCAGTCTGATCCTGGATCCCACCCTGGGTGTGTTACATTGGTTACTACAAGATTTGGGAAACCAGCAGTAGAGAACCTTCCTGTTCCTTGTTCTGCTAAGTGCGCATGACTCTGGTGAAACATCAGTTCTTAAAACAGAGACCCCAAACCCTTCCTAGGCTGCTTTTGGGGGTGTTTAAACCCAGGAAGATCCATTCGGATTACTCCCCAGGCCAGGCTAATCTTCAAACAAGCATGCCTGGCCTGGCAGCAGAGGACCCACAGGAGTCGCTGAAATGATCGGTGGGGTTTGAAAACACTCCCCACAAAGTAGCAATTCTGAGGACGGCCTTTATTGTTGTTTCTTTAAAAGCACACAGTAACTGGCATTGTGGTGGTGGCGGAAAGACAACAGCAGAGGGTCATAAAAGAGAGAGGACTGCAGAGAACAAGAAGGCTGGGGGGAAACAAAACTAGAGTCGTGAGGCTGATGGCACACAGAAATCCAGGGGAGGTGTCTCTTTTTCCAGCATGTATTATCTATTCGTTCAAGTCATTTTTACCCTTCTTCTCAGCCAAAGAGTGATACTGGATCAATAAAATAAGGTAGTCCTTGCACTCAGTCTTACCATCCAAAAGATGTGATACAAAAGAGGGAAAAAAGGGAGTTGGGAGGAAGCAAAATCAGGCATCAGCTTTATGCTTAGATAATAGTTCTGATAATGACTAGGTGGATGGAAACGCTCCTTTCAAGGAAATGAGAAGCCTGGTGTAGCTGGCTCCTGTTCAGAGCCAGAGGACTGGTCCTGCTCTCCATGCGTCCCTCTGCTGGCAGGAGAGGATGGCTTTTAACATGCAGAGTTCATTGCCTCGAGAGCTGGCATGGCCACCGGGCAGCTATTGCTACAAATTGAACCTCCCTATTCCAAGGAAGAGTATCTGTGAACTGTAGCTGCTCACTGCCTCCCAGCATGTCCTGTTTATGGGCTTCCAGAAACTTCTGGCTGGATGTCAAGACCGCCAAATGTTCCATTTTGGGTGGCTCACAAACCAAAACAATATATATAAAAAAAAAACCCACAGCATAAACAGTGAAAACTATTCAAACTCAAACCTTAATGGAAGTACAAGTTTTAGGGTTAGACACGAAACAGGGTTAGCCATAACGACCCCAGATCATGGATCTCCATCACTCAGAATACTTGCTGGAGCGCAAGGGCCGAGTCACACGTGCATGCAGATCCTGTTTGATCTCACCCTTTAGCGCCTTGCCTGTAGCCAGCTATGCGAACTGCGCAGCTAAGAAGCCCTGCAGTTTAGACAGTGCTGAATCGCACCAGGGCTCTGGCTGCAGTGCTGGATTCTGGATGGCTGCTTTGCACGCGCAAGGCACAGGGAGGTGAGCGTGCCTGAGCGCAGTTGGAGAGCGCAGAGAGACTTGAAGGGGGTTAGCGTCTGGTAGCTGTGTGCTACAGCAGAGTGATGTGGCAGCACAGACCATCTATTTAGAATGGAACCATTTCTTTTTGGGTTTCCATGCCCATCCGTGGCTTGTCAAAGTGATGGTTGGCTACACGTTAAAATGCATAGGTTAATACATCAGAAATGCCAGTAGCCAATCCTTGGGATGCCTGCTTTGTCACACGCTCAGAGAGGTGAAATCCAAAACAGGCCTGTGGGATGAAGAGGCAGGTGGGGTGGTCGTCTCCTGGTAAGTCAGGGCCAGGTGGTATTGGATGGGCCCTGCTTCATTTTGCCAGGCACTGTGGCTGTAATATACAGGACCCCATGTGACCATCAGGAGGCTGGGAGATAAATGTCCAAACCTGTGAGGGGGGATGTGTGAGGAACAGAACCTGGTTGGAAGGTGTCCTTCCTCTAAACCTCTTTAAGACTCCAAAGCCTAGATCTGAAACTGTTCCTGCCTCTGTCTCTGCACAAAAGCTGTTCCCCCTCCTTTCTTTCCTTCCCTCTTTCTATCCATGCTACCCACCTTTTTCTAAAAAGCAAAGCCAATCATGAAAATCTGGATTTTGTGAACAAGAGAACAGCACAGCACAAAACAAATGGAGTCATGTTTACATAATCTATTTTGGTTGCATCGTTTTTAGTTCAGAACTTGGCTTCTGCAGTTACTGCCTTGTTTGTCATCTGAGCAGCAGGGCAGGAACTCAGCATATCTTATAGGTCAATCAGTGACTGGATTAAGACAACATGGCTACCCACACTCAGAGGCTGGGTGTGACTTCTCCTTGAGCCATGGGTTGTTACGAAGCTGTGCATTAATCTGCTGTCTCAACCCAGCTGTGCTAGCAAGCCCTGGCTAGTTAACCACAAACAACCCATGAAGAGAGTCCACGGATGATTGCTAGGTTGTGAACTGTTGATTGTTCACCATGGTTTGTCATCTTGGCCGGGTTCAGACAAAACAATAACCTGCATTTCAAGAACAACTTGCAGTTTCATGGACAACTCATACTCAACCCTTGCCAGAACTCTCAGGTTCAAAACAGGCAGACCTTTTGCATAAAAAAAACAATGATGTCATCTTCCACCCACCTCAGCTTTTTGTGTTGACAGTGGCTGAAGTTTTCCATGAACAGAATATCCCTGCTGTGATGCAGTGTATATGGGGCTGGCTTGGCCTTGAACAGGCAATTAAGACTCATTAGCTTTACAAAAGGCCTGCTTCTGGCTGAGAAGCAAACTAATTTGCTTTGTTGCTATAGATCAACACAGTGGATCGCTTCCCCTCCACACTCTTTGACTCTGCCTGGGCGCTTGGCTATGGGGACTGCCATGATGAGCACTTGCATTTCAGAATGTCCTACCACACCACCAAGGTCCGTGTGCCATAAGGGAGAGACTGGGAAATCGTCGTGTGTGCAATTTCGGGTCTGCCTTTGAAGACAGTTCAGAAATGTCAGATGGTACAACATGTGGTTGCCCAGAAACTCAGAACATGCAGCACCATTTTTGTACCAGTCGCATTTGCTAACAGTACATTTCTGGACCCAATTTGGAGTGTTGGTGTGTAACAAATCCAGTCTTCCTCCGCCCCCACCTTTCTGGAAATATCTCTGAACAAAGAACACGGCCAATATAGATACTCAGATTCACATCTCTACACATCTCAGGTTGATTCTCCTACTTCCTATCTCCCCCCCCCCCCCAAAAAATCCCTTTATATAAGAAAGGGATTGTAAAAATCACCTGAAGGATGGATTGCCAGGTCCTTCCACATTATTGACTAGTCACTTTGAAGTTCCTTCTCTGGGAATTGACCAAACCCCTGAGAAATGTGTGAGCTGCAAAATCTTTTTTTTTTTTTTTGTCTCCAAATAGCTGGTGAAGAAGGCAGACTAAACTCAGGTATATCATATTCCTTTCATTCACCTGTTAAGCAGCTTTGGAGAGTTATTCTTCAGCTATCAGCAAGGAAGTCTTAGTATGATCGCTTTTATTTTAAAGCAGCTAACCATTTTTTTCTTACTTTCCCTCTGATTAGTTCTTTCATAAATATATTCATATGAAAACTGGAATTCATTTATTTATCTTGCTTAGTGTGAAGGGTGTCATTATCCACACACTGGACCGATTGACAACCACACTCACCTACTTACTGAAGAATTTGAAGGAAATTTGAAAGGAGGTCTATATTTCCCCATATAGAAAAGGCATTAGCCTGCCTTCCAGTGTGGGAAAACTTAAGAAGTGGAAAAAGTGCTGTTGTCAGAACCACTGAGGAATGTGGACAAAGGAATGTCTTGTTCTTATCCCTTAATGCCTGGTGCAGATGCATTACCAGGTGTACCACCTTCCTGCCCATACAGCCAGATTTGCTTTGGAGGCCCATCAATAAAATTGGTAAGTCAGGCACACATCAGAGAGAGAGTCTTCTCTGTAGTGGCCCCATAATTATGTAATTAACTCCTACTCACCTCCCTTTCAGTTGATTTATACTTAGTCACTTTCATACATGCCTTAAAAATACAAAAAACAAAAAAACTAAACTTGAAAACGAAGCTCTTCACTATAGCCTTTCCCCAAGAATGAGAATGACTTGTGCCATCGACACCACTTTCCCTATTAGTAAGCATAAAACTTACTAATTTTAATTGCATCTTCTAACATGCTTCTTCTGAGGGCTTGGACCGAAAAAGGAGCTTATAATTACTTTGAATAAACAAACAATTGTGAATGTCAGCTCCTCCGTCCTTTCAGATCCAGTGGCTCAGAGCAAGTTACCATTCTTCTTTAGACATTTGGGGTGAGGTGTGACACAGGTCTTTTTCTTCCCTACCAAAATATTTAGGGGATCTCCTCCTATTGCCAGGCAGGCTAAGAGCCCTGTATAAGGAAGACGGTCCACAGATTACCTCTGTCCTTTGAATATTTGGTCTGCTGACGAGAGAGCTGGTCTGGGACCAAGGAGGTCTTGGAAGATGCAACTGCAGCTCAGCTGTGGACCCCAAATGCTTCAGACTCTGTTTATGCAGTTACCAGACACATTTCTGTTCTGCCTTTCTTTCTGACAAGGGACGTCCAAGGAGGCTGACAAGAAATGAGCATTCCTACAGAATAAAGCCGGACCCTTCTGGAAAAGCACTGGTGGTTTCTGGAGGCTCTGGGGACAGGAGCAGGGAAAATACCCTTCGCACAGCCCGGGGTGTTGACAGTGGAGCCGCTGCTACCCCTGCAGCTCTTCTAAGGTCCCTTAGCAACCCCAGGGGAGAGTCGCTGAAAACCTTTGAGGAAATCCTTCCTGCCCCATTCCCTAATATATGCTACCAAGCATGTTTTGTACATGTACCTTCAAAATGGCAAATCACACCCACAGGCTTGGCTGTGATTTCTTGAGAGTTCCAACTAGCTATGCATCGCCTTAACCATTACTAAACCAAAGGACATGTAATTAAAACATATTCGCATATTCTTTGCCTGCTTGGCTGTGTCTCCATTTCTCCTACTCCTCTTTTGTTTCTGTGTGTCTATATTACATTGCAAACCCATTGCAGTAGAACCTGTCATGCCCAGGGCTGGTGCTAAGTACCAGAAAGATTCAGAGCTCAGGCCCCCAGGACAAAAGAAATGGATGCGTGTGTGTTTAAAGCACCCGGCCTCCTAAGGACACCCCATTTGTCAAAGGGACGTAGAAATGGGGAAGGCGGTGGCGTTTGATCTGGGCAGGGCTGGGAGCAACCTCAGGCAGAAAGATTCAAGTGGGGGCAGCAGGCGGTGAGGCGCATGTGGGCAAAAAGCCAGCGAATTCAAGGGGATCAGGTGCAGCAGAAAACATCAAGGGTGCTTTACCTTTATTTCAGGAAGTGCCCATGGGTGGGCAGGGGGCCTCCCAGAGATCAGGGGCTCCAGTCTTAGTGGGCTTCACCCTAACACCACCTCTGGTCATTCCTCTTATGGGTCAAGTGACCTGCACATAGATGGCACCATATAAGTGAATACGGAATAACAATATAAATTGGAACACAGTAAAGCCGTATTTGAAAGGATGTGCAGTCCACACGGATGTTCAGCGGAGAGCCTCGGTTAGCAGGTTCTAGTTACACCCAGTAGTAAACCCAGGTTTATTGTGGAAGGTGGGAGCAGCCTTCAGCAGCTGGCATTGGGCAAACCACTGCCCCCAGCCAGTGGGAAATCAAAAGAGGAAGACAACAGAAACCATCTCGCTTTCTGGGGGCTGTCACAAGAGTGTGTGAGACAGCAGGATAGCGGCCCTACATAGGTTTGTTTAAGAGCAGCCCCTCTGAATGAAGAGGAGCTGATTTCTGAGCAGACCTGCATAGGATCTGACTGAAAATAGTCTGAGAACATAAGTGGGCCACGGAGGAGGAGAAAAGGAGGGCTGCCCTTTGCCCAGGGGGGAACTGCATCTGCAGATTCTGTCCCTAGCCTTGGCAGGCTGCAGACAGGGAAGGAGATCCCCAAGCACGCCAAGGCCTGGGTGTGTTCTGCACTTCAGAAAGCCGCCTCTTTTGTGGGGGAGGCACACACACCGTTCCTTGTGGGGCTCTGTGCACTTCATGTGGAAAAGGCCCGTTTTGTTTCCATTTTTCCAACGCTGACTTACCAGCCCTTGTCACCAGCCCACATTTATCCCAAGACACCATCCGTCTCAACAGCCACTCGCAGCTTTGCGCAGGTTCGGTCCAGGCCTGGGGTTGCCAACAGTTCCCCCGATTTTCGGAGCGTTGCATTCCTACAGCTTCCCCCCAGCCCCTCCCTCATATACTTGCGCTCGCTCGCTCCCTCCCTCCCAAGCGACTATAAGCAGGCTGGTCGTCATGCTGGTACTCACAGCTGCAACCCATCTGCTTTGATTGAACGCTGACATTGATGAGACAGGTTCGCTGCTTGACGCATCCTCCTTGTGCTCGCGCTGGCTGCGGCAGGAAGAGGATGCGGGAGAGTTTCACTATGGGCAGAATCAGCTGAAACTGTCAGGGGCAAAGGGCAATGTGTGTGAATGTCGTGGGGAGGGAATCATTCCCAAAAATATAATTGCCTTTCCCACCTCAGTAGCTTCCTCCCATTGTTATTATTTATTGTGTGCAGTCTGCTGTTTTCCTTCTTGGGAGGAAGCAAAGGCAGCCTACCTGGACCTCCTCTGCATTTGATCCTCACAACGGCCCTGTGAGGTAGGTTAGGCTGAGAGTCGGTGACTGGCCCAAATCACCTGGTGAGTTTCACAGCCAAGTAGGGAGTAGAAGCAGGTTCTCCCAGGTCCTAGTCCAGCACCACTGCTCCACACTGGATCTTTTCCTTTGCAGCCTGAGCTGCCTGAAACAATTTAGAGATGTTGTCCCTTTTTGTGGGGTTGGCCCATCCACATTCTTACCTGTTGCTAGTGAGAGGGGTTTGTCACCTATCCTGCACATATGCCACTGTGACAACAGGTATGTTGGCCTCAGCCACCTTGCCTCCCTGACATCCACTATATGTACCTGTACCTGTACCTGCACCTATACCTGGACCTGGACCAAAGGTGGTCCACAGTGGACATCTATATCCTCTTAAAAATGGAAAGGTCCCTTTAAATATACCTGGTCCACAGGAAAAGGAAGACTGTCAGGATTAGGGCACCAGTAGTGAACTTTAGCAGTAGGCCGAAGCTCTGTGAGCCAAGGGATCAAAAGAGCCTTAGAGCCAGAAGGCACCTTTCTATGCTGGTGGCAAAAGGTGGGCATGTTTGTGCACACCTGAGCTAGGTATTGTATCTGCAGCATCACTGGTATTTTAAATTCTGGAACTCCTGCAGAAGGAAGCTGAAGCTGAAGCTCATACTGGGAGCTCAGAGAACAGCGTCAGTTTAAGGTCTGCATGATGGGGCTGTTATCTGAGACTGCAGAAGCAGGGCGACGGCACAATAAAGAATTTGCGAGTTGTGCTCAGCTTTGGGGTCACAATTGCACATGTTTAACAGGGCAACCCAGCATAATAACAGTGGAGGGAGGAAGTGAGGAACAGAATCCAAAGCTGCTGCTGAAATGCCCACAGGGACCACAGAAAGTGACACTGACTCAAATTCAATATTAATTCCGAACTCTTGAAAATTAGAAAGGCATGCCTTTCTCTAATAGTGAACTCAGTTGGTGAGGCCGGCCAGAGATAGATGAGAAATATGCTTGAGGGGAATCCTGAAGAGCAAAAAGAGGTACAAAAAACAAACCAACCATGGAGAACCCCCCCCCCCCACAAATAACCAAAAAAGTCCAAGGATTCTCAGTAGCCACAAACTTTTCCACATTTCATTTGAAAAAAGCAAAGTAGAAAAACAGTTAATGGCAGTGGCACACAAAATGAGAGAATGGCTGGCTCGACTTCTAAACAGGAAGACTCTTTTTAGAAAGGAGGATACACTGTAGCATTTTGTTGCAGTTGCCATTGTCATCAAAACATTAATTATCTAGAATGAACCCCAGTTTCTCTAGTGCAGGGTTTATTCTAATGCGCTGCTGGACACATTTTATGCCAGTGTAAAGAAAAACTGTGTGGCGGAAATTAAGTTTTTATACAGTTAAGAATACAAATGTTCATCTTTTTAAGTGTTTTTCTTTGAAACGATTCTGGGAGGTGCTCATACCTTGGGGATTCTTGTGCAGTTGAAAACAGTGCTTAGAATAAACCCAGTTCTAGACTGCTTAGTCTTACCTGGGTTCAAAGCAGAGCCTACAGAGTTCAAATTAGAGTGTGTCAGAAGGAGGTGGTAGGCGAGAGAGGCAGTAAGCAAGTGCAAATGCGCAGTTAAAAAAGCGACTAGAGATCTAATAGCCGCAAGGGACTCAAGCCATCTAAATTGTAAGCTCATGGGGCAGGGACCCCTTTTTTGTTCCTTTGTTGCTCTGTAAGTGTGAAGGCAGACAGAGCCGTCACGGTGCCCGTGAGTGCAGTTTTGTGATTTGTGTAACAGGAGACACGTCAGCAACTTGCCCTCTGGGTTGGCAAATTGCTTAGCATACCAAAGGGGCATATGAGCCCTCACTGACAAGGCTCAGGAAGGCTCCGGGTCTCAAACAGGCGTCTCAGATAACACCCAGCATTTCCCCATTAAAGCGAACAAAAAACCCACATACGTGGCTGTGTATGGGATGCATGGAAGCATAGCAGGGTCAGGTCTGGATAAAATCTGGGTGAGTGACTTAAATGTTGCGAACTGCCCAGAGAGCTTCAGCTACAGGTGGTATAGAAGCATAATCTAATAATAATAATAATAATAATAATAATAATAATAATAATAATAACAACAACAACAACAACAACAACAACAACAACTGATCAAATATCCAAATATATACCCATTTGAAGTTGATGTCTATATGCTGCTTGTTCATATGGTGGAGGCATTATAAGATCCTCACTCCAATGCATTATAGGAGGTGAGAATTTATCTTTCCAGCACTGTAGTATTAGTTTTTTAAGTTTAGCTATCAAAAGGGTGCAAAGAGTGAATGACCGTTTGTTATTTTCCATGAAGCAGGTAAATAATTTAAGAGCACCTACATGAGTGAATATTTAAAAATTATTCCAGTATACAATTTATCTGTGCAATAATACCTTCCTTGCAAAAGAGAAGCAACTGTTGCACATTGCCAAAACATACATTCAAAAAATGTATATTTGTATTGCATTGTCAACAGTTCACCAAATTAGACAAGCGCTTTTTAAAGGGATGTTGTGGAGTCCAATAGACAAGAGACAAAAGTGTTTCCTAAAGGAGGCACGGCCTGCTCTCCATAGATGTGACAGGAACATGTGAAAGCAGCAATCTTCTGATTGCATTTTGTGCTGCAACTGTTCTCGAATTCCCAAATGTGTCCAGCGGTCTGAAAACTTTGGCAAACTGAGGTAGGCTTTCTTTTTCTTTTTCTAATGGCACATGTGTGTTTGTGTATATATACCTTACTCCTTTACTATATTGTGTGTCTGTCTCTTTCTGTGTGTATGTATCTGCTTATATGCAAACAATGAAGAACAGTTTTCAGAACTACTTGGAGGGAATTGAGGGGTGAAGATGTGTTAGCAATGACATGGGTGTTAGCCAATTAGCAGCTTTGTCCTAGTTAAAAGTGAACCAAGTTGAAGATCTGCAGAGACATTATTTTTCAGAACGTGACACAGGAGAGAGAGAAAATGTGCAGTTGTATGAAGGAGAGTGACAGCATTATCAGACTGCTTTCACCTTAAGCACTAGGATTCTCCCTCACTCTTCCTCCCTCCCTTCCCAGATGCATTGAACTGCAACTCCCATCATTCCCAGACAATCTGATCAATGCAGGAGGCTTGGGGAAGGCTACAACAGACAGATAGGTATCCTTTTCTATGAGATTCTCAGATTCTAACACAGAATCAAAGATGGCATCTCCCAGATCACTTTAGAAAGGGAATTCCTTTTAGGGCTCTTATAAGAGCTCACTCCCATTGCAGTCCTCAGAATGAGAGACATTTTCTTAGCAAATATTACCATTTGCTATTTAATAGAAACAACCAAGTCCCTGTGTCTAGGAGGGGAAGCCTTCCTGATCCCAACGGGTTTCAACAGATGGGTCTAATTCCAAAAGGAATTGAATGATTTGTTCATCAGTGCAGCCACCTCTGCTTTTTAACCCTCTGCAATCCTTTGTTCCCATTTACCTCTAGACCTAGATCTTTCCTTGCTTTAAAGCATGGGAGACCCATCCCATATATGACCCCTGTTCAGCAGACAATGCCTTGGATTCTGTGGTGTGGCCAGCTTAATCCAGGCTTACCATTGTAGATGGAGCTGCCTTATCCCAGCCTTTCCCAAACTGGTGCCCTCCAGAAGTGTTGCACTATAATTGCCTCCCTGCTACAGTGCATTTCTCTTGCACATCCCTGAAACATGGAGGAAAAAAACACAAGGCAGTTTGATAATAAATAGATGCATAAATAAATACTCTGAGTGTGTGCAGGGTTGCATTCTAAACTCACTTAAATCATAGCGTCATCATGGCTATGGGAATAAACCAGAAATTACCTCCATTGCTCTGATGCAAAACACATTTATATGGGAATAAGCACTATTCACTTGTAGAAAATAAGAATATATTTTTAAAGCAAAGATAAGAAAATGGGCCTCTGTAAGCATGTATATGCCTAGCCAGTCATTCCCTGGCAATTACACGGTTTTTAAAAAATAAGAAGAAAGAAAGGATACTTGGCAAGCAGCATAAGCTCCAGTGGGCCCTGGCATCCCATAGCAGCATGAGTGCGGGCACTGGTCTGGCTCCCTGCTTGGCCATCTCCTGCCTCCTCTCCGGATGGTCATTTGAGGGTCCCCTGGGCTGCAGACCAAGGACCAGTCCTGCCTGTACCCACCATGTGTCAAAACCACGTATTGTACTATAAAACATCCATGGAGCATCTCCCGTTTTGGTTGTGGATCCGGAAAACAATGATAGCTATTTGAAAGCAAACTTTAAAATGTTTCAAAGGGTAAAAGAGCAGCTCTGGAAACAGAAGGCAGCCATTGCAGTTACAGTGAGTCGAACTGGATGCAACTCAGTCGGTGTTCCTTTGCTCGCCATCTCCTTCCTTCCACTCCCAATAATTCACTTGATGAGCAAAGCCAAGGGGTTCCATGCCAGCACTCAGAGCCTCGAGTGGGAAGGGGTTTGGCTGCTTGTGCCCAATGGGGGCCAATGACATTTGGAAGCGCACCAGGAGAGGGGGGAAGTAGAGAGAAGAATGTTAAATGGCTCAGTCATGAAAGATCAAGCAGTGTTTGACTCATCCATACTTCCTTCCACTCAAACACCCACACCATGGCCAATGCAACATACACACAGAGCTGAAAAACCTGGCATGGGTCTTGGAGGGAACTGATGGGCCCAGTTCTTTGCAATGTTCTGGATCAAAGTTAATGCGCTCTTATAGTTCAGAAGCTTTGGAAGATTCCTCCGTGCTAACACCCAAAATACATACATGGATGCGGTTCTGACATTCCATCACACTTGAGGGTAACCAGGAGTCAGAACCTGGGATGCTTCTATAGAGATGGGGGCTGGCTTGGGTCTCAGCAGCTGAGACCCCAAGGAAGGGCTCAGGGTTATCTCTGTCCTTGATGCTAACTGGCCTCAGTTCCCCAACAAGAATTCTACAAAGGGGGACCATGTAGAAAGGAAAACACCACAGGCACCCTACTAATATACTGGCTTTAAGAGAAAGAGAGGGAGGACTCACAGCCAGTCATCACGGTTCCATCGCATGTTTGTATCCTGTCAGGAAATAAAGTCCTGAGGCTACACAGCAGGTGAAGTGACAAAGCTGTACAGGTGGCACACCAAGCCAGATCACAATGGCTCCCATTCAGTTCTATGGGACCAAATAAAAGCACCGCAACCTGTGATACAGCAAAGAGGAGACAAAGCTTGAAAGCTTGGAGTCACCAGAGGCAGGTGGCAGTTTAGGCACCCTGCCTGATTAGGTTCTCCCATGTAAATCCACGGGTGCCATTCCTTCCTGTGGGACACACGAAGCGGTCTGTTCTGGAGCAATGTTGCAGCACGAATAAAACCAGCCCAGATGGGGGCAGAGACCCATGGGGGGGGAGCAACACGCCAGGTGGCTTCAGAGCACGCAGAGATCCAGCTTGCCCACAGGCATACTTGCAGGCAGGGATCCTGCAGCAGGTGGCCCTGCTCTCCATACACTTGTCACAAGTGGAGACTTTTCATCGGTACTGTGCAGCTTTGTGTTGGCCATGCAACTTGTCCAGGGCAGGGTCTCAGCTAAGAAGAGGCCTTCTGCATCACCTGCACCCTTCTGCATGCCAAGCATGAGCTTAGGCCCCTGCCCTGGCATTCGTTAATCAGTGCTCATGATGCCTCTGCCCGGGCCTTCCTCAGCCCGAATGGCACAAGCACTGCGCCCCTCTGCATCCCTGCTGCCCCCCACCAAGCTTCCTGTCCCTCCTTCCCTAGCAACTCAGCTGCACTGCCCAGCCCCACTGCCTGCTCTGCATCTTGGCCTCCTCCTCCTCCCACTTTCCATCCTGCCCCCCGTCCCACCTGCTCAGCCTTCTGCCAGATTGGACTATTGTAAAATGCTCTACCTGGGGCTGCCCTTGAAGATGGTCTGGATACTTCAGTTGGTTCAGAACAGAGCAGTCAGGTTGCTAGCAGGGGCCGGCAGATATACACACATAATGACTGGTCCTGTACCATCTGCAGTGGCTTCCAATTGAAGTCCACTAGCAATTTCAGGTGCTAGTGATGACTTATGCATTCCTAAATGGCTTAGGACCTGGATATTTGAAGGAGTGCCTCCTTCCATATATACCTGCCCAGCCTCTAAGATCTGGAGTAGAGGTCCTTCTTTGGGAGCCCTCTTTGAAAGAGATCGGAAGAGTGGCGACCTGGAGAAGGGCCTTCTCTGTGGTGGTGCCCTGGCTATGGAATAGGCTCTTCAGAGAGGTGTGCCTGGCACCAACTTTTTTTTCATTTCTGTGCCCAGCCAAACCCTTTTTATTTTCCCTTTATTTTAAATGTTAGTACTGTTTTAAGATTGATTTTATATATTGTTATCTGGATGCTGTATCTTATTTATTTATTTTATTGTATTACCGCCCTGAGACACTGTGAAAGGCAGGACATAAAAGCTTTGAATGAATAAACAAATAAATAAATAAATTTGCCTGGCAAACAACCTACCAGCCCTGTGGCGTTCCTCACAGAGCTCACAAGGCTGTCCTCGGTCTACCTTTCACCTGCTCTGAGCAGGTAGACTGTTTAGGACCATGTCACTTTATGAATGCATAGAGAAAAGTAACCAGTGTCCACTTGAATGACATATTTTAAGGAAATAAGTGAAATGTGCCCTTCCACGCATGGCTGGTCCCTGAAGAGCTGGGTCCTCCAATCCCTTCTGATTTCTCCAGCCATCTCCAACTTCTCACCCATCCCGTCCTTCCTCAATTACAAAGGGACACAGATTGCTATCAAGAGCTTATTTCCCCTCCCTTCTCCCCACCCCCTCCCCCATGTGTGTACACACATGTGCATTTGTGTGTGCATCTTGAAGCCCAGGAGGTGACTAAACCTCTTTCCTGTTCTAAGCTCCCTGAGTATCTCTGGAGCTTCCATTGCAGAGTTAACATCTGTTATTTCAGCTTTAATCCCATTAATACGGCAACAATCTCATCAAGCACTGAGAGCACAGAAAAATAAAACCATGTGAGTGCGCTGGATACACACCCTTGCGCACAGGCAGACTGAGCCAGTTTTACCAGGTTCAGTGTCCCCACCCCGCACCCCTCTTTATGTTTACTTCTACTTTCTCATTGGTTTGGTTGCACAGGTAATCTTCTGAATGAATTCATGGAGGCCTACAGTTCCACAGAAGATGTGCCAATAAACTGCGAAAGCTATCCTGCAAGTCAGGCTCTTTTGACTTTCATTTAAAGTTTCTAGACCTCATGGGATGGGTGAAGTATAACGCTATGCCCAGTTTCCTGAAAGACGCAGGTGAAACAGATTAGCTCCACACAACTTTTCTCCTCTGTTAAATCTGACACTGAATATTCTGTAAGTGTTCCCTCAATATTCAAGTATTTGCCAATATTGATGGTTCAATATTTATTTGTGATAAATATGAAAGATTTCTTTTAATATGTCATAGTAGTTAAAACATCAGTCTTATACTGAGAAGATGAAGGCTTTCCTAAAGTTCATAGAGAGCTGAATTGGGGAAGTAATTCTGGACAAGTAATTCAGAAAAAAATTACTGGCTGGGGATGCTGGGGGTTGTAGTCCAACCTATCTCGGAGGAAACACTTTGGAGGAAGCTGGTTTAGATGACTGGGAATGAACTTTAGTGATCCTTGGGCTTGTGATGTTCCCTGCCCTCATTTCTCTTTTACACAGAAGAGGAGGAGGAGAGTGAAAATTTCCGCTTTCACCTTAGAAAACGGCTAAGCCCATGTCAGAGGTCTTGCTGCCATGAACTCAGTACAAGACCGACGATGCTCATCCATTAGCCACGCTGCAAGAAGAGGCAGAACAAATTTCCCTTCCACATTGTGACAGGTCACTGGGAGAAGGGAAACTACGTCCCCTCCTCACGACTCACCTCAAATACAGCGTCACAGATTGAATTCTGGCTGGTCCAAGCATGGCTGTACCTCAGCGGATGGGCAGCAACATCGTACAATGACAGGCCTGTGTAAATGAGATGTCACAGATTCCAAGAGGTTTCCTGTCCACACTCAGTGGTCACTTGAATGTGGTGCTTTCCACATTCAGGTCCTGGGCACCGACAGTGGAGTAAGCCCGGCAGGCCCAGATGGGTGAGCCAGCGCTTGCGGAGTGCATGGAATACAGGACTGGCACTCTCCCTTAGGTCACTTCATCCTTGCCATTTTAAATTTACGGGGCCTTTGGTCAAGGCAAAGGACTCAGGTAACGGCTTCTCCACGGAGAAGCGACATGAACATAAGCTGTGAAGGGGTAACAAACCAGGCAAATTCAGCTCACTTCCTCCAATCCAGCCCAGAAAGGTCAGCTGAACCAGCTCTGGTCCATGGTCTATTTAAATAAGTATCACCCATCGTATAAAGCAATGGCCAGCTGTGTGCCAGATGTTCACAAAAGACACCAGATTTGCCTTAGTATGGCAGATGCTGGTCGCCACTCTGACTTTATGAAGGTCTCATCTGTTCTAATCCCTAATAATGCAAGATTGGCTTGAACCTCAGATCAGGTTTTAATTAATCAATAAAAAGTCCTATCAAAATGGAGTTGCATGCATTATTCTCGCACTGATACAGTGAGCAGCAGAGGTGAAGGACAGGGGTTATAATAAAACAGGGTGAAATTTGATAGCTCCCCAACTTCTTTTCCTTACAGTATGTCTGATCACACAAACACTGTAGGAAAAAGACATCAGAAAAGAGTCTTACTTATTTATTATTTTTATAGCCTGCCTTTTTTCTGTCAAAGAACTCAAGGTGGATTACATCATTCTCCTCCTGCTGTTCTTAATCTTATCCTCACAACAACAACCCTGTGAGGTAGGTTGGGCTGAGAGACTCTCTTAACCACTATATCACTCTGACTATCTGGAGAACCAGTTTTCATAGAACTTTTTCATTCTCTCTAGAGAACCAGTTTTCATCCTATGGGACAGAATGACCACTGAGCAAACACACAGCCTGACCATATGCTTTAACGGGTTTTTGGTGTTGCATTTTTATTATTTTATTTTGTAAAGGAAATGCTCTTGCTTCTCTTTTCTCATGCACTTCTCTCAAGTTCCCAGCAGTTTGTTTGTTTGTTTGTTTGTTTATATATTTATATAATGTACTTTTATCTGCTCCTCAGCCCAAAAGATCCCCGGAATGCCTTACATGGCATCAGTAAAACAGGATAGTCCCTACTCACAAGCTTAAGAGCTAAAGAGACACAACACACAAGGAAAAAGAGACGGGACAGAAAAGGGGGAAAAATCAGTAGTCTTTCAGTAGGGATGACAGAATGGGCTTTCTTTCGTCTCTTTCCATACAGTCTGCTGGAACAGCTGCTGAGCAACAGTTCAGAGAGAAAGAGCCAGCAGAAGACCTGACAGAATGTGAGAATTCCTTCAAAGAGCATCTTTTGTGTAATGTTGGGGCAGAATGTGGTGGTGTGGGAATGTCATGGGCTCCTGCCCATCAGATACTCCTTGTGATGCCACAAGTGCTCAGCTTTCAACCCCAACCCTGAACATTTAATACTTACTAATTACTTATTAATTATTGTCATTGCTGCTGTATTCCCCCTGTGGAGGGGAGATGGATCTCAGATATAATCTTAATAGAGCAAGGAGGCAATATCTGCATAAGAGAAAGGCCTTGTCCAGGAAACAGAAGCTGGCAGAAGGTTCGGCTTGTTTGTTCTAGTTTTGCGTTTTTGTGAACATAAAGCTTTTGTGCTGGAGCTCTGCAGGCTTCTTACCCAGCACGGCCAGAATGCTGGCCTCTGCCGCAAACTTTTGCATTCCACCTCTACCCTGAAGCGGATTTCAGGCTTTGCAACCAAGCCCTCCCCACATCTCAAAAAATCTTAACAGCAAGAGTCAACCAGCCTAATGCTGTCCTTGTTTCTTTCTTGCCTCCCTGACTTTCATTCATTGTTCATTTTAGTTTGCTGGATGGCATGAACCTATCTAGTTTTTTGTTTTTGAAACCCTATAAGGTATCACGTAGACTTTATTGGGGGCATCCCCAAAGCCAAAGCAAGAAGAAGACAATGACAACAGCCCTCCTCTCACAGCAGGAGATGGCATCCCCATGGGATCTGGTGTGGAAAGAGGAAGATAGTATCAGCCGAGGAGGATGGGCAAGGGAATGTGGATGCTGACTGGGAGGCCACCTCTCCTTAGCTTGGTTCTTAGTGTACAGCATGCTCTCTGACTATGCTGGGTGGGGATGATGGGACTGCAGAGTCTAACAACTTCTATGGATTCAGGCCTGGAGAAGGCCGCAACTAGCCCAGGGGTGATGATTCTTTCAAAACACGATGAGGTGTGCCAAATGACATCAGGGGGAGGGATCAACCTCAACAAGACTACAACACAGGAAGAAAGGGTGAACCCGCTGTCTATGCCCCACGATCCCTGTAATGATCTCCTGCCACACCATCATGGCTGCTGGTTTAAAAGGTGGTGGTAGGGAAGCAGGGAACGCCCAGGGAATCTATGCAGATCAAGTAAGATGTAATTCGGCCCTGAAGCTGAGCTTGGGAGAAAGAAACAAGCCAGGCGCTATTCTGGAGCGGCAGGCCTGATCTGGGAAGGGTGGCTGCGTGGTGATGCCATTCCACAACAGCACCAATAGCGAAGGCAAACAACAATCCTTTAACCGGAGGGTCAGGGATAGCGGCCTCAACCTGCACCACATCAGTGCAAAGCTTTTGCTCTCCCCGAGCCCCGACAGGCATATCTTGAAGAGGACCATTCCACACTTCAACTCAGTCCCGCCTTAATTAAATTCGCACTGTCTCAATATGCAACTTGGCAATGAACAGGCACGAGAGGTGAGAGATCTGTTTTGTTTTCAATGCACTCCAAGGCAGGCACAAATTCGCTAGGAGAGAGTGTGCACAGCCATTTGTGGACCCTCTCAGTCTCTCTCATGCTCACACATACTCACCCGCTCACTCACTCACTTGAACTAGATCCACAGCAGAAGAAAAACTAGACCCACAGTACTAGATCCACAGCAGAAGAAAAACTTGTACCTACAGCATTCTTGTCCAACCTGCCCCACTTCCCACAAGACTAGAAACGGTATTTTGAGCAGGAGGCGAGGCAGTTCTGATTACGGGAAATAGCATGAGTGTCTGTGTGAGAGTGAGCACACATGCGCGGAGTCATACCGCCAGCCTCTCCCCGAATACTGCTGCTCCTCTCAAACCCAAAGCCTTTTGCTCTTGTTTGCAAGTTTATTTTTTTTAAAGGACCCTTTGCATCATGTACAGCCCTGGCTGCTACTCACTGCACAGCAAAGTACCTGGGCTCTTATTGCTTCAGACCTCAGGCTCATCTGATGGAATGCTCCTCCATACAAATAATAAAATAAAATAAAATAAAATAAATAAAATAAAATAAAATAAAATAAAAACAAGCCAGCCAAGGAAGTGAGGTCAGCACCTCTTCCTGCACATCTAATTTTATTTAGATAAATAATTTTTACCTGTTTCCTACTGCTTATGAATTTATTCTTCTTAAGGAAGAACCCTGAGTCATGTGAATTGCAACCTGCCCACTGATGTAGTACAGCCCAAACACAGGTTGACCACTTGTGTGAGAACTAGGTCATAGACACTAAGCCAAGACCTAAGAGAGTAGCATTTACCCTGGGAGAAAGTGAGTGGGGAGTCAGTCCTTTTGCACGCTCCTAATTAAACTCTATTTGACTATAAATCTTTCAGCCAGCTCTCTTAACTGCCCCTCACACCAATTGTAAAGTAATTGAGAGAGAGGAGAGGCACATACAACTTTTGAATAATTATATTAACCTGGCTTCCCCCTTAATTATTACAACAATTAAGCCTATTTAAAATCAGAACTGGTCAGATTTGTCCAGGACACAATATGATCCTGCTGCCTCCCCCCACCCCAGAAAAGGAAATGAATTTCTGCCAAACTAATCACATTTTTTGCCCCAAGCATCTGTGAAAATAATCCTAATTCTCATCCTTTTTTGTGGCAGAAATCTAGAGCTATACTCCTGAACACACCAGCCCTGGGGATGGATGTCACGGAAAGGCCCAGGGAAAGCAGGAATCAGCTGTCTCTTAGGTGGCTTATGGATTTACGAGGACTAATGCTACCCCTGTGAAAACAGGGGTCAGGTACCACAGGGACAAGCCATCGCCAGGGTCACATACACACAGCCACAAAAGAACTCAGGAGTGGCCTTGCTGTTAACTTTCAAGACTTTGTCTAATTGTATTTTTGTTAAGTCACATAACATCATATGGCAGGCCTGCCGCAAATAAGAAAAAAAAGATCTTCCTTTTGCCAGGAGTAAAGGGCTTTTCCTCTCCATACAAAGTGTCATCTGTGAAACCTCTGTGATTTAAGATATGCTCCTGTTTGCGCTTTCTTATTGAATTAAAAAGCCTCAAGTACTCTGGCCTGTCTTTGTCAGGAAGGTGCTCTAAATCTAAATTTAGTGGCCCTCCACTCAATCTAAACTCAATTTTAGTGCCCTCCATGCCATTACCAGCTTTGTCATCGCCTCCCTAAAATGAAGTGATATCAGAAACGGTTTGAAAAGACAAGAAACATCAGATTTGTAACATACTCCTTGTTTGTATCCGCAAACATAAATTCTCATTCAAAAGAAACGTCTGCCAGTCAGTACAATGGAAGAACCTTTGGATGGTTTACTTAAAACGCTGCATGCTTTACTTTGGGCCATATCATTAGAAGGTTTAAAGTGATTCAGGTGAGTGGGTGGGTGGGGGGGCAGAGTCAACATCCTTTTGGGTTGGCATCACCTTGCCATCCATGTCGAGCTTCAATTGTCCTCTGGCAGCCAGCATCAAATGCCAGAACAGTTCCGCACCCGCTGGAGAGAGCAATGTAGAAAGGATTGCCAAGGGGGGTGGCGGGGGGGGGGGGGATGGGGAGGTAGAAGTGTGGGCAGGCAAAGCAGTCAGTGGCAGGGATACAGCAGCTCGTGATGCTTGTGAGTAGGCTGAGCAGCACTGGACTGACTTTGGGATCACTCAGTTCTTCTTGGAGGATCCGAGATTCAGGGATGCGTGCCTGTCCTAACTCTAGAGCTCCTTCTTCTAGATCCTGGCATCAGGGGAGGAAAGAATCGGTGCTTCAGCTGCCACGTGCTTCATGCAAGGTCCTGCTACAATTAGCTCATCCTAGGCCATGCTCACAACCGTCCCAACCATGGCAGTCACTTCCTGTGCGTTGCCGTCGCAATGTGCTCTTGCGCTAGAGTGTCCTCAGAACCGGATGTGTACTGCATTTGAACATGCCCCTGAAGGAAGCCAGGAAAGCCTGGCTCGTCGGCAGCGGTGTGCTAAACGCTGTGAATGCAGAGTTCTTTGCACACACCATTAGCTGTCGCACAGCTGCCGCTGTTGTGTGGCACTGGCAGCTTACCGTAGGATTTAAAAAAAGAGAGAGAGAGAGAGAGAGAAGGCCAAAAAAGGAGAGAAATTAGGAAAATAAGCTGGAAGAATTTGCTTGAAATCCACCCCCCCCCCCAAATTCAGCTCCATCATATCTATCCTGCAGTTTAAGACCAGCCACAACTGATTGAAAAAAATCCCAGAGCCTTATTTACAAACCACATTGCTCCTTATAATTCTAAGTTCTATTCCCTCCCCTGTGCCAAGCAGATAGTTGGCTAATAAATTCCCTCATACAAAAAGGCCCTTGAATAGACCTGTTCCTGAGTTCCTAATAACATTTTGATCTTCCTGTGCAGAAGTGTCTCCTTTTCCAAATGCAGCCACAGGCCACTGGTTCGAACCCAGAAGCTCTTTTCAGTGCCAGGCTGTGTGCCCATCTCAAGGTCATTCCCTCTTGCCCAGGAGCCCTTCTTCCTCACAGAGTATTAGCTATGCAGGAAATGTACTCTGCGCATGCTTAGGGGCCCTATCTTCCAGCCTTGGCTCAGGTAAAATCCTGCCACAGTGGCAAGCAAAGGCTGGCTACACTGAGAGGCAAAGCTGCCTGGACTGCAGCATCCCCTCCTGCCTACCGGGACAGTAACGTCATTCTTGTTTTGCGGTGAGCGGTGAGCGTGCAGGCAGATTGGGAGTGCTTGTGCCCAGACAAGCTGCCTCTTCCAGGCTGAAGGAACCCCCTGAGAGGTTCTCAAGCCACACACACACACATCCCCAGTGAGGTGGGAGAGGGCGGCTGGTGTGCAGGAGCACCAGGTCACCGCTGCATCCCAGGCAGCCGATGCTCTCCAGCAGACCTGCAGAGGGAAGAAAAGAAATCGACTCATAACAAAGGCACTAACCTGAGGAGCCCAATTTCACCAGTGGGCCACTTTCCACTCATACTCCTTGAGGGCAAATTGCTAAGTAGCCTGGGAGGTTGTGGGAATTGTCCGAAAGCCTAGGAGGACTCAGCTGCTGTCCCTGCATCACCCTCGGAGATTTCCTGTGTAGGGAGCTTCCTCTTGCAGGCAGCTTGGAGTCCTCTTTTTGCTGAGTCTTTCCCTCCCACCCCTCTGGACAATGCAAACCCCTTCTTGCCACCTCTGCCCTATTTTAGGATTGTACAACAAAGACAATTGTCTTGATGGTCAGTTCTCTTCCCCTCTCTGCATTATTCAGATATACACTACTGGGGGCGGGGGCGGGGGGAGAAGAACCCTACCAGGCAATTTCTTTGAGAAAGCAGCTACAAATAGGAAAGATGGAGGAGGGGGGAAGAGTGTGTGGGGGCAGAGAATAAAAGGTTATTCACATCTTTCAAAGGTACCTCAGGGAGCATTTGCTGCAAATGTCTATTGGCGCTTTTTTATTAAAGTTGCCAAAAAAATTGTGTTAGCTAATGGATTCTTAATTCTGTCGGAAAATGGGCGCAGGAAAATTATGCTATTCATCTTGTATTGGTTCGAAATCACATCTGACATCTAATCGATCATGGTGCGCAACATTAACTCTTTGGATTGGGACCAACTTTCTTCCCCCACCTCATTCTGCATTTTCTCCATCTCTCTTTGTGTGTGCGTGTGTGTGCGTGCGTGCACCGCGCGTCTCAATTTAACTACTTTACTGCTGGTGTTTTTCACCCATCAAAAGGGCTTTAAAAATGGTATGTGCCATGTGCTGTGTGTGTTCGTTCCGCAGCATTATTTTCATTCCTCATTTGCTGACAGATTGTGATGTTGCGTTATCATCCATTTCCCCCCACTCCACCCTTTTAAATGCACATTTTAACTTCTCTTTGCCTCTTCATCAATGCGTCCCTGTGACCTTTACTTGACCTTGTGCCCTCCACTCTCTTATACAAGGAGAAACAATTGAGAAATGGGTTGTTTCATCCTTGCATAGGATTCTGGTTTTTCTTCCTTGAGGTCCAGGACCATCAAATACCAAATTCTGCAATGTTTGAGGTACTTACCTCTATTTCCAAATAATCTGTGTTTCCTCTTAGGTTTCCTATTATTCTTATTCTTATTACATTGCATTAATATAAGGTGGGAACTCAAGATCACCTAGCAATGCCAGCTATCCTTTAAGCAACCTCTTCTCCTTGCTGTCAAAGACCTCTCCCTCCTACTGCTGCCTCACCTTTCAGTGCAAGTTTGTGAGTCAAGAGGCAACCTTTATTAATGAAATGCAAAAATAGGAAGAAATAACATTATTTCAAAAGGGGCATGACGTCCTCTCCAACAATGCATAATGACTAGATATAAACACCCTACCTTGCTATGGTAGTCGGTTGAATTCTCTGAAGGGATGGATAAATAAGCTTAGGGAATCAGATTAGCCATGTATATTCTAAATCAATGCAGGGTTGGGCTATATTCTAAACTATTGCAGACACCAATAGGAAAGTTAGAGGGCAATTACCATGAAAATCCCTGTTTGCTCAGATCAATAGATTATGGGAAGGGCTTCACCTTATTCCATGGGAAATAATCTTGCTGCGGTTTCTCCTGTCCTTTAAAATAATCTGATTAAAGGCTAGCAGAATAGGAGAGGGGAAGAGTACAACCTCCAATGAATAAAAAGAAGGTAATAACTTTTTATCACCTTTCTTTTTTAAAAGTTGGCAATGCAGTGAGGGCAGTTGCTGGGGGGTGTAATAAGGAGAAGGACATCGAGAGATGGCTCAATATATTCTAAAATGTAACATTCAAATATCATCTTGCAATGCAGAGAAAAGTATAGGAGAAACTAAGTCATTAACAATTTGTGGCCCTTTGCTGGAAGCTGCCCTTGTAATCATTATTCGTTCCACCACAAAGTTCTAGTACATAATCTGCAGTCATGATTCAGTCACTTTCCTGAAGCTAAGCGGGTCTAGTGAGTGACTGGATGGAAGACTTCCTGGGATGTCCATGTAAACTGCCTTCAATTCCATGATGGAAGGAAAGTGCACTAAATAAACAAGCACAGTTCTATGGGGCAGGAAAGCAAGGACTGGAGGCAGAAGAACCACTTTTGGAAGACCTTGGGTGATTTTCTTTTTCCTTTCCCTTTTTTCTGGAACATTTTAAAGCAAGCAGCCAACCACCCGCTCCCCTTTCACTGATTTCAGCTGGTGGGAAATAAATGACACCAGCACCAGTTCCAACTCCAGTATGGTTTTCCAAGGTATGCCATGGGAACAGGAAGGCCTTTTCCTGACACATCAGTAGCCTAGCATGTTCCCTCTTCCCCTTCTCTAACACTGGAGGAGCACTTGCTGCAGGCCCTTTGGTACCCTCACTTAGAAGGCTTACAAGGTTGGATCCCCTTCTTTGGCCCTCTAGTCTCGGCTGCTTTCTCCCCTTCAAAGGATTTGGATCCTAAAAGGCAGCTCCACCATTTCCTTCCCATCACAAACAGTAAGCAAATTGTTACAAGCATCTTCCTTTGTAAAAATGATTTCCCCACCCACAAGGTTTTTATATAGTTCATTTTGGAAATGAGTGACATGCGCTGCATGAGTATTGGTGGCCGATGGCTACTAGTTATGCCTGTAAGGTGAGTGCCGAGAGAAACAGACCCGGCAGCTGAAATGCAATCAGCAACGGAAACTAAAGTCAGGGATGGGGTGCCGTTGCAGCTGACTGACAAGAAGGAACCGTTACTCTGAGAGCATGGTGTTTGCTTTTGGAGAAACAGATTGTACTGGAAGATTAGCAGGGTATGTCTGGGTGCTCACATGCTTCCTTATGGGCGTGCAGATTTGTGAACAAACTGACATTGTGCAAATGCTATTAAATCTGAGCATGCTCTTCCCAAAAGGAAACTGACCGTGCAAAACGCTACCGTCCCCCAAAAAGCCTTTTTGTTACTCAGTGAAGTAGCATGTGTGAAACCATATGAAAATAGAACTAGTCAGTGGCGGGGAGGGGGAATCAGAAATGGCTACAAAAGGCACAGCCGTTCTACCTCCAAAGGGACCAGTTCATCCTGTATCTCTGTGCCTTCTGAACTATGCAGAAGAATCTTTGACAGATGGGGAGCAGGATGTATTGCAGTCCTTAAACATGTATTCCACACCCACTTCAGCTCCCTTCTGAGGCGAAGGGCACAATCCTATGCATGTTTAGACAGAAAAAAGGCCTACCGCTGCTGGGAGTGATGCGCCTTTTATCTGTCTAAACACAACACCGGATTGCTGCTTAAGTGCCTTGTTCTCAACCAAAACACACGCACACAACTCTCTCCCACTCGGTTTCCCTTTCCCTTGCCATCCTTCCCCTCCCCCTTTTCTTGAGGAGGGGGCGTCTGGGGTGGCAAAATAAATAAATAAAGGCAGGCCTTATGGTGCCCGCTGATCTGAACTCTGAGGCGCCTAAAGGCAAATGTTAATGCAACAGCAACTCTGAGAAGAAGAAATCTAAATGACTGAAGAGGGGCAGCTAGAACCATATGTCAGGAAGGCTCAGGATGCGCTGGGGGAAGTCTGGCTTTCCCCCGCTAAGCTGGGCCTTTTAGCTTCATCACCAGGGATCCTGCTTTTGTATACTACGGGTCAGTGGCCCAGGGAGGACTTCTGGCCCCCTGAAGACTACGGCCTGCCCCCTTCCCCACTTGCTAGCCCTGAGGTGGACTGTGGCACAGAGAAGGAGGCAGTTGCCGCTGGCCGCTGGACTTGCCAAGAGGCAGGATATTGTTGAGCTTGTCCCAGCTCACCCCTCACTCCTTTGTTGATGAGGTCCGTATATAGAAATGACCAATGGGGAGGGAAGGGGAAAGCACATCTACTTTTTCAAGGACCACCCTTTTATTCAGGGTTGCAGGAACTGGCAGGTCAGGGGCAGAGTCAGGCCAGAATGTGGAAAATTACAGATGGTGGTTTGTATAGGGGGACCTAGCAAAAACCACAAAGTGTTTTGGCCCTACAGAAGGTAGCTATGGTGCCACGTGAGTGCATGCCACTGTGGTAGGTGTACTGCGACAATTCATGTTAGACTTTAAAGAGGAGAGCAGCAACTTGTGCCCCCCCCCCACCCCAGATGCTGTTATTGCTCAACCCCCATTATCCTTCACCACGGGCAATGCTGGATAGATTTGATGGTAAATACAGTCCAAAAATTTCTGGAGGGCTTTAAGATTTTCCATTGTCCCCTGCCTCTCACCCCACCATGCTTAGATTAATGTGGACACCCCTCTGGAAGAATGTAATATTTATTAGCATTTTAGGGCTCAATTCTGATTACCTGATTTACTAAACCTGCCAGCTGTTGGCAACCTATAGTTCTCCCCCCCCCCCGCCCAATCTCCACCCTAATTAGTTGATAGGCTACAGAATGGGGGGGGGGCAGGGACTGACTTGCTACATATGATCAGCAAAGGGCCATTAGGAGATGCACCTGCCATAGCAGCAGCTCCAGACAAAAACCACAGGCTGGGCAAAGATGCATGAATGACTGGGGGTGGGGGCAGAGTTTTGTCTCACATGCAAGAACAAACTAGTCTTTATTTGTTTACATTCTGGATTTCTAGTCCACACAGAGGTTAGGCAGGCAGTCTTGCTTGAGGGGGATGGGGACATCTGACTAGTTTTGCCCCATAGCACTGCCTGTGATTTGCCCCCCTGCCTTCCTCACACCTATCTCAGCTGACAGGTGCAGGGTTTCCAGGCCTCTGTTTCCCTGGCAGCCCCCCCCCCCCATGCTTTTAGAGGCACCCTGAAGGACTGCCTTCCTGTCTAATCATCCATCTATTTATATTCACTTCCATTTTATGAGCCTCTTTATTCTTCATCACACCTTTCCACACTGGTAGTGGCAAGAGTGCTCAGTGGTGCAGTTAGGACATTTTTGGCTCCGGATTTAATGGCCTTATGGTCTTGCATGCCCCGCCCCCCAAATGGCAATGTGTACCACTTCTATTACTTCAGAATGTGATCAGCCATCCTCTCCGCGTTTGGGCACACTCCTGCTCCTTCTGCTGAGCCGGTCCTGCCCTCTGCCCCAGAGTCCTGCCTCAAACCCACCTCTGGGATCACTACCTTGCTTCCTGCTAGAGGCTCAGCAGCAGAACATATGGAAGAAATCCAACAGATGCAGCTTTGCCCCTCACTGCATCTCTGAGCTGGAAAGCCCCTCAGCACATATTTAACTGCGTCCCATCCCACAGCTGTCAGAGGCACAAGAGCCTTTAGGATAGTTGTGGTTCCCTGGTCACACTGCTGCTTTTCTACACAGACTCAGAAACCATTCATTAATTCCTCGGGTGTGGGCACCGACAGCGGTCCACTGAATTCTCCCAGGGATCTGCCAGCGGGGAGGGCCCTCAGGTAATCCTGAAGCGCACCTGTTTGCTTTTGCAACTAGGATGTTAAAAATACAGACTCCACATATAGCCCCTCTCCCTCCTGTTTATTTATAACCACCTGCTTTTTGTTTCAGCCATAAGCCATTCAAGCTCGTGCACACTCATAGCTGTTTTTGGAAGGAATCTGCCACCAACTTCCCAGCCCAACTTCCATGGTCAGGGCTGAGTAGAGTCCATAACTGCAACCATACAGGGGGAGAGGCTCCGTGTGGGGCACAGACTGGAGCATCCTGGCAATAGCAAGCAAAGAAGCTGCAAAGGAGGGGGAAGCTGGGCAGGGGTTCCAGCGACTGGGAGTGGCGCTATCAGGGCAGGACTTTGGAGCAGATAACCAGGGTCCCATTCAGCTGCATGAGCAGGAAGGTCCCGGTTGCACAGGGCTGGCTTGTCACCTTGTGAAGTGAGTGCAGTAATACTAAAGAGCACCCTCACCCCAGTAAAACCATCAAGTCCAGTGCTTAAAATGATCTAGCATTCACTGTAGTTTGCTCTTGTTAAAAACCAGGATCCAGCCCAGTTGGTGATTGACGATTATTCCAAAGTAGGAGATTATCCTAAAATGCCATGGTGGGAGCAGAACCTTTTTGTTCTCTAAAATGGGATTGTACCCTAAACCTAACAGGGGGCTGTAGCAGTTTTCCACAAGAAAGGTTTAAATGGTTTGGGGCATTTTAGGGTTTTTTGGTTTTATTTTGTGGTGGGGGAGGAGATGACAGAGGCGTGATAGAGGTTTACAAAATTAAACACAGGGGACAGAGAAGCCCTTTTCTCCCTTTCCCATAATATTAGAACTTGGAGTAGCCAATGAATAAAATTAGCTATGAGTTCAGGACAAGTTTTAGCCATCCTGTGTATAATATAAGGGTAGGATATTTTATTTTAAAATACACACCTCAGAACTACCCTCTCCCCCGCTGGATTTTGTATGCCAGAACAACTGGTCTGGAAAAAGTGCGGAAAGATCAAAACAGAACTCATTGTAGTACCTTAGATCCATTGCAAGTTATTGAACCTATTGTAATGAAGATACACCATAGTATTTCCAAACACACTGCACTGGGAATAAGACCTGCTCATTCCTTGGGAACTTAATTTCATTTTAAATATTATGATCACTGTTACTGCGCAACTACAAGTCAAAATCAGGCATTCCTCTTCACCCTACCTCCACCCCCGCCCCTTCTTTAGGGTATCCTTAAGGTCTGGGCAGGCTTATATGAGAAAACGCAATCTTTTGGGTAAGTCTGGTCACAAACTGCTTAAGGCCTTATAGGTCATAACCAGTACTTTGAATTCTGCTGGTAGCCAGTATAGCTGTTGTGACAAGGGAGTCACATGCTTTTTGTGACTGGACCTGGTCAGGGGTCTGGCTGCAACCAAAGCTTCTGACCCGTTTTTGAGAGCAGCCCCACACAGTGAATTACAGGTGTCTGAAGAGGGCAGCTGTGACCCTGGCCAAATCAGACATTTCTAGGAATGGATACAATTAATGCACCAGCCTCAACTGTACAAACGCACCTGTGGCCAGCACCAAAACCTGGCCATTCAGGTTAAGGGCCGGTACACCCAAAAGATGAGCCTGAGGCTTCAGTTCAAATAAAGATCATGCCATCCTGTGTATAACTAAAGGGCAGGATATCTTATTTTCAGATACACACCCCAGAACTACCTCTTCCCCGGATTCTGTGTGCCAGAGAGATCAGTCTGGAAAAAGGTTGCTGACTGGCCTGAAAAAGAAATCCCTTGCTTACTGCTACTCTTTTAAACAGCAAGTGTAGCTGTTAAACCAACAGGTGAATCTCTTCATGCCTTAGAGAGAACTCTCCCTAGAGGATTAATGTTTGCAGCTCAAGTTGCTTTTAAAGGTGTAGTGGGGTTTTGTTGTTCACCTGCAAAAATCTGAAATATTTTAAACCCTGAACAGATATTACAAGGTAAGACAGTCCCTGTCCCACAGGCTGACAATCTAAGAAGACATCTAACATTTAGGAAGCTGACAACTCTGGTTTAAAATCATCCCCAACTTTTTACTGGGGATGATTTCCTTGTTCTTTAATAATAGCTTGCCAAGAGCAAACTATGTAGGCAGGTAAATATTTCCCCACTCTCCGTTATCCTCTTGCCAAAAGAAGCTTCGTTTGCTCAGTGTTTTAGCTTTATTGTTTTTATGGAACAAGATGCTATTGAAGGCAGTGGAGCAAAGACTCAAAAAACTGATTACTGTAACTTGGGAAAGGCGGTACCTGTGATCGTGACAAAACGTGCCTGCACTTGGGTTCATTGGCCACTAGGGGGATTCTAATATATTTTTTTAAAGGACCCTGAGGATTTAATATTATTCTAGAAGAGACAAGCCAGCTATTACAGCTCACTGCAAATATCATTTGATATAAGTTGAAAAGGAGTTTCACTTTTTTACAGGAATGTGCTAATAAAACACAAGCTTCAGATCAACATAATAAAACCATTATAAAAAGCAACTTCCTCCTCCCCTTTTCACAGCACCACTGGATAACACCAGGGTTGTATAACACAGTTCTTCACTGTTTTATGTCTACACTTATGAATTCTGTTCCACAGGTATATAATAGTGAGATATGATGTATCTAAATTGACAGATTAAAAGTTAAAATGCTCAAAAGCTTTCAGCTGAACAAATTTGTCCTCCAGAGAATGAGCACCTTACAGATAACTCATTAACCAGAGATCTATTTGATCCATTTGGCAAAATCTAGTTCCAAGCACATTCCTGTTTGGGGCCTATTCTGTAGATGGGGGAATACCATGTTCGCATGTTTCCTCATCTAAAAATCCATACACATGCAAAAAAGGAAGAAAAGCTTGGCTAGATTTTGCAGTGATATGTCAAATCCTCACCCGCAGCCTGAAGTTGTGCATCTGCTGGATGCATAAACTAGTATTTGGAAAACATGTCTGTCTGTTTCCATGCCAGGGCAGCATATAATAATGCAAAGAAAAGGAAAGAAATTCCACTTTTCTTTCCCAGGAAGGGTACTATCTCTGCAAGTTTCTGGGGGAAGAGGCCTATAACTCCTAGCTAGGACATAATGGGAGTTGTAGGCCTTTTTCCTGTCTAAACTTGCACAGGATTCCACCTTAAGTCTGCAACCAGCCCAACGTTCAGCATTACCACTGGAAAGATTATTTATCAGTGGTATGCTGCCCTTTAACAAAAAGTTCTCAGGCAGCATACAGGTTTCCTGATGCTTCACTGGAATATTTGAAGGACCTATGCAATTCATTCAGGTTCTTCCTGCACAGAAATAGTTGGGTAGAGTGACCTTTTTTTGAAAGCAAAATCCTTCCTATGCCATTCGTGATTGCATTCCTTCTCATCTCATCATAATGGCAAAGAAGAGAACTGAAGCAGTTGGTTGTTCCATCGTGAAGCAACAGTCAAAGCCTCATAGCTTCCTTTCCTAACCTGGATGCCAGATGTTTCCCTATACTATCAGCCCCAGCTGGCACAACCAGTTGTCAAGGGTTAAGGATGGTGGGAGCTGTAAGTTAAAACATCTGGAGAGTTCCCAATTGGAGAATGCTTCTAGGAAAGCAGTTACTTTACTGTTGAAATGTGGGATTAAACTACCATTGGCTGAAACAATAGCTGGAAGTGCACCCTTAAAACCCCTGGCATGCTTTAGAGAAGTTCCTAGACTCTCTTCCTCTACTTGCTGCCCTCATGAGTGTTTTATGGACCATGAGGGCAGCAAGTTGATCAACGAGTATATCTCTAGATGATTTGTGATCGATCAGAGAGGATTTCTGACTCCCAATACCTCAGCAATTAATGAAATAAAATGTCTCCATTCTCTCCCATTATACTGCTAAAATTTAGAAAGCTTGGGGTAGATAAGGATGGAATTTTGTGTGGAAAGGCTGTTCTGGTACTCAAGGCACCATTTCTGGGCTCCAAATTCATTAATGCTGTGTGTAAGCCTTTGGCATCAGGCTTGGATCCAGAATTTCCCGGTTCTAGTAAAAAACAAAACTGGTCCTACAAGACAAGTCCTATTTTATGGCATGGGTGATTTTTAAACTATATTTTTTAACGTGTGGGTTTTAGATTCAAAACTGAGGCTGCTTTGCCCTAACCTTGAGAATTTAACCCCAAATGAGAAAACAGTGTCTGATCATCCTCAGTGTTTGCCTCTTCCCTGCCTTGTTGCTAGAACACATCTTTATAGACTTGTGATAGAGGCTTTAATTACTCAGTCTGGCAGGGCGAGAAACCCTTGTGCTGGCGAGCTACGGCTCCCTGAGCCGAGCTGGGACTGGAGACAGCCAGCCTTGAGCCGCAGCTGCACACTTCGTTGTTGACATAATGTTGAAGATTTTTCAAATGTCTGTGTCAGAAAGAGGGAATTGACCTGTAGTTGTTGCTTTTTTAGATGTACTGTTGTCAAGAAGAAGGGGACAAAATGGAGGGAGGAGAGAATAGGAGGAATTACCTCCCCTGGCCAAAAAAAGCCCCAAATAATGTTGATGCACAATATCTGTATCTATCCACAGATACAGATGTCTAGATATATATGCAAGTTGCAGTTGCTATGCCCAAAATATAAGAAAGAATTGAGATGGTCAAAACCCTTGGCAAAGGCAGCTGTACTTGAAACCAGGCATGGAAAGGATATTTCCAATCCAGGACACCTGCTGCTGGCCATGACAGAAACAGGGACCCCAGACTGGAACTATAGCAGGCAGAGCATGTTGGTCCATTCACCAAACAAGGATGGAAATACCCTAGCATATCACAGGAGCCCTGGCCAATGGAGAGGCACCATACTGGCAGCCAATCACAGAGCTCAATATAGCACAGAAGCTCTGCTTTCTTCCGGGCCTGAAGTGGGCTTGCTCGTGGGTCTGGGTAGCCTCAGGCCTTGGGAATGTGCTTGTCCAGGTTCCAGTGGAAGCCCGAGGTTCCCTGCTTGTAACACCCAAATTTTGGATGCAGCAGCTTCAAGGGAGCCTGTACAAGAGCAGCAAATGCAGGGCCCTGCCATTAGCTGGAAAGGGGACAGGTGTGCAGAAGGAAGACTGCAGGCTACTAAGGGACTGTGCCATTCCCAGCGACCACCAAGTGGCTGATGGGGGTCTTGGAGGGGCTTCTGGGGTGCAGTCCTAGATGTGGAGGCCTCTAGTGCAGCGATCCCCAACCACCAGGGACTGGTTACGTGGAAGACAATTTTTCCACAGACGGGAGGGGGGGGGGGGGTCCGGATGATGCAAGCACATTACACTGATTGTGCACTTTATTTCTACTTTTACCACATTGTAATGTATTGTGAAATAATTATACAACTCGCCACAATGCTAGAGGCCCAAGACCCAAAAGGGCCTTGCAGTGGTGGCGCGGGGCCTCCGTGTCCTTGCACCTCGCTTGCTCTGCCTCCCCCTGAGCTGGAGCCCAGCTCTTACCTGCTTCCTGGTTCCCTTGCTGCTGGCATGTGCCTCCCCGGTTTGCCACCTGGCCCTGCAGCTGCTGCCACTCCTTCAAGGCCCAAGACCCAAAAGGCCCCAGTGATCATCTGTATTTGCAGCCACTCCCCAGCGGCAATGCTAATGCTGGGAAATGGCTGCAAATACAGATTAAACTTTGCTTGCTCGCCCGCTGCTCGCCTCCTGCTGTGCGGCCTGGTCCCTAACAGGTTGGGGACCCCTGCTCTAGTATGATATTTTGAAGGACAAACATAACCTTGAGATCATGAAAGTTCTGCCTTACTTATTAAGAAACCCTGACTAGCTTTCAAAGAGATTGGTGGATCGTGGGTTCCAGTGCTTTGTTCCTTTTTAAAGATAGATTGTGCCAGGCTGCAAGCAGCACAGCGACAGAGTAGGGCACAGGGCCAGATGGGTGAAATTGCTGAGGGTGTTTGCAACCTTCAATTCCTCCATGCACACCAAGGAAGGATTTGAAGGCTATGAATGTGCGGGGAACTACCAAGGTAATGCAATTTGGGGGAAGGAGGAAGATGCCAACCATAGTGAGGGACAGATTTATTGCTGGCTTGTGATCCAAAAACCAGTCAAGGTGCCTGTAATGAAACATAAGAAGCCCTACAGTGAGTGCCATGACTAGAGAAGAACTTCATTCACAGAATAATTAGTGGTAGGCTAGACTGGGATATATTTTTTTAAAAATAAAGGCTTTATTAGCCACTCTTCAGCCTTGACTCCAGCGGCATGAAAGAGAATTATTGTTATGCTCACCCCATGTCTCTGAGTGATATGACATTGCATAATTATTCAAGTTTGGTTTTCTTGTAAGGAGACATATTGGAATTTTGTGACACTTAAGTTTATTTACCAGTATTCAAGATGAACAGACACAGGAAGCACACAGCTTAAAATGGAGTTGGGCAGAATTTCAAGCTTGTGGCTGGCTGGCCTTCCTTCCTTCCTCCCTTCCTTCCTTCCAGAGCCCCAGTTTCTACTAACTGGACCCTGGTGTAAAAGACCTAGACTTAGCATTTAAAAATTATGAACCCAGAAATCTATCCTATCTTTAGTATTGCAACTGAATATAAACACAAATCCAACCATCTTTACCCCAAACTTTATTCATTTCAGCTGTATAAGTTGTAGGGTAAAGTATCATTTTGCTAGTAATACTGTTAAACAACAGGAGAGTCAGAAATTTTTGCTGATCTGACTTCTCTGTTGTTTAACAGTAACATCAACCAGAGATGAGCTACCAGTAGATCCAGCGTTTAAATACCCTAACAGGTAGCCAATCTCTTGCCACATCAGATCTCATGGGAGAGGAAGAGTGAAAGAAATGGAAAAGGGGGAAAAGAACAACACTTGAAAGACATGGGCACAATAAAAGGGGGGGGGGGTTGCCTGGTGCTGAAAACTGAATGAAGATATTCAATCCAGGTATCTTAGACCAGGTATCTGTCTAAGAAGTTCCGCAGTTAAAGTGCCACAGCTTTATGGTTTACCATTAAAGGTAAAGGTAAAGGTTTCCCCTTGACATTAAGTCCAGTCATGCCTGACTCTAGGAGGTGGTGCTCATCTCCCTTTCCTAGTCAAGGGAGCCAGTGTTTGTCCATAGACAGTCTCCGTGGTTATGTGGCCGGCATGACTAAACACCGAAGTGCATGGAATGCTGTTACCCGCCCACCGAAGTGGTACCTTTGTATCTACTTGCATTTGCATGCTTTCGAACTGCAAGGTTGGCAGGAGCTGGGACAGAGTACGGGAGCTCACCCCGTTGTGCAGATTCGAACCGGCGACCTTTCAGTCAACCAGCCCAGCAGTACAGAGGTTTAAACCACTGCGCCATCTGCAGTCCTGGTTTACCATTACAACCCAACAAATTTAAGATGTTGAAGGGCATGGAGCAGGACCTCTGAGGCTGTTCTTAATTTTCCTGTAGGAGTAAAGTGCCCTTGAGGTACCTTTATCTCAAGCTGTTCAGGGTTTTATCAGTTAAAGCCACCACTTTGAATCGTGTTTGGAAATAAATTGCACCGAACCTATTGCATCAAATCTAAAGCACCAGCCTCTATCTCAGCACTTGTTTTATATTTCTTTAAAACTGCCTACCCATGTTGTTAGTCCTCATGGTGATAGGGAAAAGGCTTGGATATCTGCTGCAAAGACAGAAGTTGGTACATGAGCAGGGAGAAGGGATTTTATTTGCTAGAAGTGAAATTTCTGCCTTCTGCACAGGCTTTAATTCCCTTTGGCTACATGCCTGCTCACCTGCATGGTCTAGCTACATCCCATCCATTCATTATGTTGCATCTGTCCATCAGTCCAGCTAGGCTCTATCCCGCATTTGTTTTCAGCACAACCTCCCATTCTCTAGATCAGAGGTTTCAAAATTCATAGCCACACAGAACTCGTTCACTGCTTTTGTCCAATGGGGAACCCCGTGTGAAGATTGGAGGACTGGGGGAAGAGGTTTGGGTGCCCCCTCAGTTTACACAGGGCATCAGTCAAGCTCATTGAACTTTGCCATTGCTTCACATTAGCCGTGATTGTATTCTGTAACAGCACATTGACCTAGGAACAGTCATTCTAAAATAACAACCTCACTTATCATGTATTGCTTGGTGCATTTCATCCCTCCGGCTGTTTCTTATTCCTTTTCTTTCTAGGCTGGACTAACACCTTAAGGCAAGGGCAAGGTGGCAACCCCCCAGAAGCCACTCAGATTGGCACCTGCATCTGACTTCAAGCAACAGGACCGTATCCTCCATCACACCTGAGGGCAGCAGGCGGTTTGAGCAGTACCCACCACTGTCCTCCAGCAATTCACTGCAGCTCTGCATACCTCAGCATCTGCTGTCTGTGACTATAATCTCCATTTGCGTGCTGCAACCTTCTCCAACCCTCTTCCAGCTTTCTTCAGCTTTCATCAATCCCCAGCCAGCATGGCCAACGTTCAGGAATGCTGGGGGCTCAGAACGTTTGGAGAGGAACAGGCTAGATAAAGTTATTTAGGAAATTTTTCCATATATCTAACCTGAATCTGGTTTGCTGCAACTTGAGTTTGTTATTTCATGTCCTATACTCTGGGATGAACAAGAGATTTTGTCCTTCCTCTTTATGACAGCCTTTCAAGTACTTGTAGATCATATCACCCCTCAGTCTTCTCTACTCCAGGCTGAACATACACCGTTCTTTCAGTCTCTCTTCATAGGGCTTTGTTTCCAGACCCTGGATCATTTTTGTTGCCCTCCTCTGAATTCTTTTCAATTTTTCTGCCTCCTTCCTAAATTTTGGTGCCCAGAACTGGACACAGCATTCTAGATGAGGTCTGACTACAGGGGGAATAGTATTTCTTGTGATTTAGAAGTGATACTTTTATTAATGCATCCCAAAATAGCATTTGCCCTTTTTGCAGCTATGTTGCATTATTGGCTCATATTTAGCTTGCTGTCTACAATGACTCCAAGGCCTTTCTCATTCGCAGTACAATTGAGCCAAGCATTCCCATCTTGTATCAATGCATTCGGTTTCTTTTTCCTAGGTGGAGGACTTAGCATTTATCCCTACTGAATTTCATTCTATTGCTTTCAGTCCAGCGTTCAAGCTTCTTTAGATCACCCTGGATCTTCTTTCTGTCTTCCAGGGTGTTAGCTATTCCACCCGGTTTTTTATTGTCTACAGATCTGAGTATTGTTTCTTGTACTTCCTTATCTAGATCATTAATAAAGATGTTGAGGAGCATTGGGCCCAGGACACTACCTTGCGGCATCCCTCTTGTTACCTTCCTCCAGACTGAGAAGGTGCCGTTGATGAGCACTCTTTGAGTCCATTTTTGTAGCCAATTTTGGATCCATCTAATAGTTGTTCTATCTAGTCCACTTTTTGCTAGTTTGTTTATCAGGCTCCACTAGGACACTTTGCTGAAACCTTTGCTAAGGTCATGATAGAGTGTTTTCTCAGTCCATTTGGGAGGTTACCCAGTCAAAAAGTGAGATGAAATTAGTCTGCCAGGATTTATTATTGAGAAATCCATTCTGGCTTTTATTAATCACTGCATTTTCTTCAAGACGCTTGTGGATGGATTTTTTAGTAGTTTCATAATTATAATTGTATAATCTTATTCCTACAAGCCTTGAGACAAGTTTACATTTCAGCTGGGGAGGGAAGCCTGCATGTAACTGCAGAACTACAATCCTTAGAAGTCATGTGAAATCCTACATAATTTGGAGTTGTCTTCTTCCTTTCTGACACTTTCATTCTGTGGATAAGGTCCTGAGCCAGCAGCTCCATTAGAGAACTTTCTTACTCAGTTTATTCATCCACCCTTCATTCCATCTGTCACCCTCTTCATACATTCCCTTTCCCATTTTACTCAGTCATTTGGTCAACAAAATGGTTATATAGTCATCCATTTTTCCACTCCATGTACACAGGGCTACATTTAAATAATTTCACTCTATTTCCTTTTTCCAGCCATCTGCTGCAGTGTTTTCAAACTGTATTCTAGAGAACGTTGGGGGTTCCTGGACAAGAAGATGAGCAATGGTGAACAAGCTTCCACAGAAAACAACTTGCCCTCCACTATCAGTTTTCCCCAGCAATTTCATTTTGAAGGAGAGCATTGGCTGCTTGCTCTGAAGAAACCTAAGAAGGAAAAGTGGGAACCCCAAAGTTGCTTATCGGTAGTTACCAGCTAGATACCTGACTGAACAGATCATCCAATCAATCTTGCTTGCTATAATGAGATTTACTGTGTTTCTATTTAAATAATAGTCTTTTTTCTGAATCTTCATCTATTTATACAAATTAGCATATACAAATGTTATGCAATTTCAGTCCATTATTTGGCTTCTTTTCTGGAGATGCATAAATGGCCATCCTATCCTTGAAATAGGTTAGTAGGCCTGAACCATGCTTCACGCAAACTGTGCATCCAGAATCCTCTAGGATTTCTGTGGCAGATGGCTGACGGCTCCTCAGTGGATATATTGATAGCAAAAGTTTTCCCAGAGGTGACAAGTCTGAACATTATCAGTGTGTTCTACTGAGCTCTAGCTCATTCCATTCAAACAGGGGCCTTGACCTTCTTGACCTGGGTTGTCAGGAAAGTTCCCAGATTTACCGGAGGCTAAAAGAGGAAGGGAAAAACTCAGACTCCAGTTCTGGATTTCTATACTGTCCTTTAAATTCCACCTCTTTAGCCAAGCCGAATCAAGTCCCTCTTGCGGAAAGCACATCCACAAAGGTACCAAGAAGGAGCTTTTGCAGAGATTGCTCTTTTTTCCTGTGTCCCCATTTTCATTGGTAGCTGGGGCCCCACTGTGTGAGCGGCTGAAGGAATCAATCATCATAATGAAGCAGCGGCTTGCCATGCATGCCGGCTCCCTGCAGGAGTGCGAGGAGTGGAATTGGTGCCAACATTTCCAGACGGCTCAGAGATGCTAGGCCTGAAGCTTGCATGAAGAGGAGGAGGAGGAGGAGGCTGGTGGAACATGAATAACTGTATTTGCACCATGGCAACTGCACCTGGGTGACACTGGAGTTCAGTTGGCAGGTGCTTTAAGGACATGGATTCAGCTATGAAACCAGACAAGGAGTGGCCCAGTCAGGAGCACTAGGTGACCATTGAGGAGATATGCATAGGCCATTAACAAGGTGAACATGAGAGGAGAGAGTCTCCACCAAAGGAATCCTCAACAGGGTTACAGGAGCACCTCATGTGAGGCGCACTGAGTGTGTAAGAGGGATGGGTCATACCCTTAAGCCTGGCTCAGAGGGTACAGCCTTCTCTGAAGCAGATCCTCACTGCCAACTTCATTTTGTTCAAAAGTCTGCCTTTTTTCCTGCAAGAAGCACAAGGCAACTTACAGAGCCATCCTCCTCCTCCTCCTTTCCATGTTCTTCGCACAACAGTTCTGTAAGGTAGGTCAGTGTGAGAGCCAGTGACTGGCCTAGAATGAATCAGTGAACTGTGTAAGAACTAGAGCCTGAATCTCTTCTCATTGGTGCCCCTCCCACCCCAGTTGTGGAACACTCTACACTGAGGTTTGCCCAGTAGCAACACTGTCGTCCTTTCAGTGCCAGATTAAAACTTTCCTCTATTTCCAGTTATTTGACAGCACGTGATAAGATTTTAACCAGTCCTAGGATTTTTATTCTTTAGTGTTTGAAATTATTTTGTAAATGACTTTAATAATATTTTATATTGTATTTGTAAGGCTTTAATCTTTTTGTAAACTGCTCCCAAAGGGTAGGTCATTGGACAGTATAAAATGTAATGAATAATCATAATTGTAATCAAAACAGAACTGGATCTACCTGGACACTATGAAACTTTCTTCCAAGTGTCCCATCCAGGGAAAGCTTGAAGGGTGGCAACAAGGGAATGCACCTTCTCTGTGCTACCCCTCTCCTCAATTCTGGAATAAGCTCCCCACAGAGGCCCACCTGGAGCCAACCTTATCATCTTTTCAGCGCTGACTTAAGACTGCCCTCTATTGCATGCATTGAATCGCTCAATGGGACATGTACGTCAGCTGTTCACTAGTCTACTTTGATTTGAAATTGCTTTAGCCGTTAACTTGTTTTAAAATGTGGTGTATTGGGACAATGTATGTTGCATTGCATTTCAGTTTATTCAATTACTATGAATCACTCGGAGAGCTTTGGCTGTTGGGCAGTATGGAAATAAAGAAATAAACTTGCTGGCACTAACCTAGATTCCAGGGCCTTCCATAGCAATCCAGTCCTCAGAAATAGTCCACATTCTTGTGAAAGCCGTGACAGGTATTGCCATCTCCTGGAAAGCATCTTTGCTACAGGTCGCTTGAACTCAAATACAGCAAGTCATGAAGCCAATATTTCTGGAGCATTTATGCATGTGGTTATTGTGCTCATCCTGTCCAGAAGCAGTGTTCACAAAGTGCGTTGGGAATGCCATTATCTGTATCCAATTTCAGCCACGGACTAGCTGGTTGAACTTAACTATTATCCTTCATCTGTAAAATGTGAGGAAAAACTGCTTACTACCTTGAGGAAGAGATGCTAAGGTATGTGAAGCACTTTTGGACAATCATCCTTCCACTGTGTGCATGTTTACTGGAAAGCAACTGCAATAGGGCATATGCCCAGGAGAGCTGCATGGGACCGGGACCATAGGCCCAAATCCTGGCAGTCCCATGTGGTGATACCCCATTGCACTTGCAGAGCATTAGTTTGTGCATGCATCCTGGCGACAATTCCACACTTTGTTTGCAGCAGAGTGCCATCCCTTTGGAGGAGAGCACAGCTCATCTTTTCTTGATTCAGAGGCAGTTTTTCCACCCTTATAAGGGAGTCTGGAAGCTTCTTTTCTAGAGGGCAGCCTTCTGATTCCAGGGCTGTCCTCTGCTTGAAAATGTCCTCTAGATGAAACACTGTTGCATCCAGCTTCAATTTAAAGATTGGAACTGTTGCCTATTGACAGGATGCAAACAGAAAAAAAAGAAGCAGGTGCACGGGTCACCTGGACAGTTTTCCATAGTGTGGTGAGATGTATTGTATTTCTCTTTCTGATTGTTCAAAATTGTTTAGCTAGATGTGTGTCTTTGTGTACATTGCCTATGGAAATATGTATTTTTTAAAATTTTAAGCTTGGTAAACCACCTGGAGGGCTTTGGATATTGAGCTGTACAGAAATGTAATGAATGAATGACATGAATTTGCATCTCTGTGTATAAATTATCATATGCAAATGTTACACAAAGCAGAGTGTGTGTGGGTGGGTGGGTGGTGGGGGGTGTTTAGGTCCTCCCTTCTTAGTGATACACTTCCCACAGCTACAAATCTTTCAGGTTACTCAAATGGTAAGCCAGCCCCAGCATTAGGCAAACAGAGGCAGCTGCTTGATTAGGGGTTTCCTGAAAGGGCAGCATTGGGCAGAAGGACCTTGCATCCCCAAGACAGCCTCTAGAGGCCACAAGCTGGGGGCTGGGGATCCGTGCTCAGAGCACCCTCCCTCAGGGCCAGTCCAGAAAGGACTGTGCCAGCTGCTGCTATGAATGACCCTGGGAAGGGGCTAAGGGGGCCTTCCACCTGGCAGGGAGGGGAGGAGACAACTGCCAAGACTGGATCCATCCTGGCAGTGCCACAGCCTCCATCCCTCCCACTCCAGAGCACTACAGTTAGAGGGCCAAACTCGGCCATCTACTGCTTTGCAGGGCATGGGAGCCCCTAATCCTCTGAGTTCACTGGATTGTACACTTAAATTAGCTAACGAATTTTTACTGCCGGGGGAGGGAAGAGGCATTTGTGGAATTTTCTGCCTCCGGTAGCAGCGGTTGGTATGATGCATCTTGCTTTGAGTAAAGGAATGCTGGTTGTGTTCTGCCTCAAGCTGCAAAAAGTCTCAGGCCAGTGCCATAGAGTCTGGAGTTGGCAAAGCCTAATTTGGGCTGAGATCTAGATTGGAAAGACAGGGTCATATGGCAGAACGGTGGGATCAGTTCATGCATTGTGCTTTAATTTGATTTTAACTAGAGTTATGTGTACATTAGAAGATTGAAGAACATGTTCAGAAAGTTACATTGGATATGATGGAAGTCCCTGAATAAATGCTCAGTAAGTGCATTGACCCCAGGCCCCAAAGCAGTGGCTCAGTAAGATTTCTAGTAGTTTTAGAAATGCATTCAGTGCCATGCATATCTTTTCAACGCACTTTGGTGGCACCTGTCTGGCCAAACTAAGCAGGTCTGGTTAGTAACCAGGATGGGAGACCTGGGAAAGCTGCTCATGTTGCCTTGAGTTCCATGATAGAAGAAAGGTAGGACATAAATGCACTAAATAAAGGCTTACATAAATAAGTAACATCAAGAAAGATTTGCATAACAGTGCACACAAAATGACAGGCTGCACTCAGTTTGTGTAATTTACACAGCTCACAGAATGCAAGCTCTCTTGGCACAGAGTTTGGGTTGTCTATGTAGTCTTGTCCATGAGTGAGAGAGCTGGGAAGCGCCTTGGAGCCTATTTCAGATGATTCATCATTGCAATCTGTTCTGTATCTCCTCCCCATTTGGAGGTGGGTGAGAGAGTTGAGCTGGTTTTCAAAGCTTATATGCAGCATAGTTTTGTGATGTACATAAGATGTGTCATTCTGAGGTCTAAATCATCAGACAAGATTGCCATGTGCTTTACAGGGTCCAGAGGCACAGTGGCTGAGCTGATATTGAAATGTGAAATATAGATAGTTTAGTGCTCAGAGTGTGGCACCAAAATCCATTCCAATGCCTCTTATTCAATGGCATTACAAAATGGCAAATGTATCGGTGGTGCCATCTTGCTTGTTAATGGAGCTGGTGTACAGCGATCTTTCCCATCCTTGGCTGCTGAGGAATTCTTGTGATACAGCTTCCATGATGGTGGTTCTGGGAACCACCATCATCTGGGAACTCAGGTTTGGGAAAGGCTTACAGAAAGGTGCAAGACTGGGGAGAAAGATTGTGCCATCAACTGCAAAGGTTGTGCCATTAACAGATACTACAGAGCAGGTTTTCAAAGTGTTAAGACAACCAACCGTATTGCATTTCATAGCCACAGCATACAGAGGCACTGAATGGCTGTGTGCGTGGCACGAGTCAAGGCAATTTTCTGCTCTTCCAAAAAGCAACTTTCCCCATCATTGTGGTTGCAAATATAAGCTTGAAATTGTATAGGTGATGGTTAGCAGAATTCCAGAACCCAGAGGAAAGGTTCTTTTCCATGCATGAAGGGTGGGGTTTTAGAACCCTTTGCCATGATCAGGAGACACAAGAATTAATTGTGAGATCATTTAAATGTGCAGAATGTATCATACAGTATTATGGAAATTTGTATAACTCATACAGTATTCTTGTCAGAGAATTTGTGTTACCTTGGCTCAGAATTGTGAAGGGGAAGTTGCAGAGAGTACACTCAGTCCTGTTCCCTTTCCAAGGCACAAAATACCGAACTGGAAAATCCCGTAGCATGCCACTGAGGGATGTCATGCATATTGTAGTGTGCATTGGTTGTGCAAAATGATTGTGCACAATGGTCCTATATGTGCGTCAGAATGAGAGATACACCTTTCTCCAACACCCACCCCCAGGATCTCATTTTTATCCCGCTGTCTGCCAGTCTCTTCCCACCCACCCGCCAGCACCATCGTATTTTATGTGGTGCGACATCCTTTGGAGAACGCTCACTCTCCGACCCCACCTGTTCCCGAGCTGCGCAAAAGCCCATTAATGAAGTTGGGCTGGCCCAGGAAGCCAGCCAAATCCTCGTGTCCTCATCAAAAGAGACATCTGTCCTTATGAAGAAGGAAGAGATCCCCCAAGGGGGAGAGGAAAGGAAGGGGGGAAGGCCGGGGGAGGCAGAGGAGGAAAGTATTCTCTCTTCAATAACAACTACCCCCTTGCAAAAATTGCAATTAAAAAACCCTGACATTCCATAGCAGCACAAGAGATCACATCCTGCCCCCCCCCAATACACACACACAAGGCAGAGTTCCAGCCAGGCCTCAGTCCATCCACAAGTCTCAAGCCCACACCCCCTTGTTACTGCATATTGGGGAGGGAAAGAAATTGTTAAAAAAGCTCCTGACTTTCTTTTATTCATGTGTTGTTTTATTGCTGGCAAAAGCTGTCAGAGGGCGACTTCTGCCAAAAAGCATCCCCGAGCATCTTGGCCTAACATACAAACGGCATGCTAATGTGAAAATTTTAAAGAGCCTCTTTTGGTTTTTAAATCGGAATTTTAAATGAACTGCAAAGCACAGAAGGGACCCAGTCAAATGCTAACAACAATATCGTATCTTTCCCCCCGCCCCCCCCCCCCCCATGTTACACCTCCTCTTTCCTCTCCCAGGCAAGGAACGTGGCAAGAATTTACCACACTCAGCCTTCTTAGGGTTGATACTTCTGTGTCCTTTTTTCAGGGATATGGGGAAGCAAATGCAGTCAGCATGTTCAGAGGTACTGCTGGCTGAGCATATTCTTCAGGGCTAGATTTAAGCTAGTCTACCTCCTCCACTGCCAAATAGCTTTTCAGTGCCGAAGTTTATATGTTAGCTGAAGTAAAGAGACTTTTCTGAACATGTGTGGAGTGCTTCTCTCTCTTCTTTGAACAACCACAACAAACCCCGTAGCCACCCAAAAGACTGGGGGCATTAGCTTCATGCTATGGGAGGAAGTGGCACAAAAATGCCATGATTCCCCCTCTGCTTTACTTTTTTGACCATCACTGACATGCTTGCCCTTCATATATGGCAGTTTCATACCCGGGCTATGAAACTGCCAGTTCATATATGCCGTGTCGGCACAGTGTTTGTGCACTCCATTTCCAGCAGCTGTATCTGTGAACTGAAGCAACGATTAAAGCATCTTCTAAGCGCTAAGCTAGAGATCATGGGGCCAGATTTGTGTGTTTCACGGGGAAGCGGTCAGCTTGAACGGGCATGAAGGGCACGTGGGTGAAGCGGGCACAACCCTCCTCTGGCTTGCATCTTATCTTTCTGCAAGCTCTCGGCAGTATCTGGCTTTGGAATGAGATTCCAAGCCATGGACCACAGGAGACTCCGACTACAATGACAGTTATGCAGCTGCAGTTGTGCAACCTGCTGTATATTAAGCTTGTGCAAGTCATTGTACATCATGCCTGTGTAATCAATTGTGCAAATAGATGTGTACCAGAAAACTGGGTAGAGCTCCGCTAGTGCTCTTTTAGTTTGTAGGATGAAAACTGGGATTCTGCCCTCTCCTTGCAAGTGTTAGGCTCCCTGCCGCCCTGGAATATATTCCAGTATTCGAGTTTGGTTAAGGAGGGAAGTTGTATGAGGAAAGGGAGGCCTATGACAGGAAGGTAAGACACAGGGGAGAGCGGGCATGTCCTTCCTTTCTCACCTACATGCCCCCTTGTGCAGTTAAAAAACGCACACAGTCACATTCTCTACATGATCTGAACGCATCTTTGATTTTGGTTCTGAGGTGAGATGAGAGTTTTCTCCATAGAGCTAGAACTGTGGCGGCCTGCTCTTTCATGGAAGCATGCCATTTTATGGATTTGTTCATTTAAAATATTTACAGGCTGTCTCTTAGGGCAAATACCCTTCCAAGGTAGGTTCCATCAAAGCATTAAAATAAGGCCACTCATCAAAATAAATAATCATCGGTATGATGGATGGACAGTATGTGAATATATTCATTGTAGGAGCAGTGCTAGCAAGTTCAATTTATAACTTATAGTAACAAATGTATGGAGGCTGGAGAGTGTGCACCTGTGCATAGGAACATGGCATGGGGACAGTGTATGTGTGTGTCACTACCGTTGGTGCATGATGAAGGAAAAGCCCTGTAAACATGCTCAGACGCATGCTTTCCCCCAGCAAACTTCCTGAGGCAAACCTTCTGAAGCTGAGAGCTGGGTGCCTCCGCCTTTTCCCCACCATCTTTGTAAATAGCTCAGAGAAACATACTTAGATTTTTATCTATCCAAGACTCCCATATATCCCCTCACGTTCTCCTTCTCATCTCTCACTCACACGTGCGCATGCATGAGTGAATGCACACATGGCCATTCCTCGTGTGCCTCTTCTTTGCTCATTCGCATACATGGAACACGCGCCTCCCTGTTTTTCTTTCCTTCAGGTTGTGCTCCATGTTCACGGGGCTCTGCAGAGGGAGCTTGGCCAAGAGCCGGGGTGAGGCAGTTGGGGGGACATGGGGGGAGTCTTCATTGCAGAAGACCCTCACAATTTAATTTTGCTCCTACAGGAGAAATTCCCACTGGATTGTGACCCATGTTAATTAATGGGAAGGGGAAATAGTTGTTTGATTTTTTTTTTGTCCTACATTCTAAAATGGCGGAGGCTGGCCTCTTCCTGCCTGCCTGCCTGCCTCTCATGCACAAAAAGCCTTCACACATTGCAAATGGCTGCTTCTTCCTTGCAGCCCCCACTCAAATGTGCACGCACCAGACCAGCCCAAGACAGCAGCCAACCCCACCCCAAGTCAAGGTGCACGGAGTCCATGGAGTCCAGCCAAGCTATTTTGGGTACCTGAGGAAGAAAATCCCACAACCTCTTCAACTTCTCCCTCCCCAAGAACATAAGGGCATGCTGGATAAGGCCAAGAGGCTCCAAGTAGGCTCGCTTTCTGTTCCCAGAGCATCCAGCCAGCTGCATGCGGGGAACCCGTTTGGAGGACGCAGATGCAGCAGCATCTTCCTACCCAAGCTACTCCTCAACTGCTGCGCAGAGGCAGAGTGCCTCTGACCCCAGAGGTGGCAGGTGGCCATCAGCCATTGTTAACCTTGCCATGAAACAGCTCAGTCCCCTTGTGAAGCCACCAGCCTGGTGGTCACCACCACATCTTCTGGACGTGAATTCCGCAGTTTAATGTAATCCATAGTGCGAAGAATCCTTCCTTTTATCTCTCCTAAATCTCTGACCCATCCACTTCAAGGGTGCCAGTATTATGAGGGAGGGAGCAAAATGCCTGTAATTTCTGCCCTTTCGTGGCAACCCAGCTTTGCAGCATGAAGCAGCTATATTACTCTGCCAAATGGTGAGGCCAGGACTGCCTTTACTCATCTGAGCCATGCCATATGTGAGCTAGGACACCACTGTGGCACACGTATGAAAGTCTCTTACTGCACAGTTTTTGGTGGATTGTATATTCATAAGCTAGAACAACAAATCCAAAATAGAAATAAAAAATCACTAACACTTTGTAGTAATAATTTTAGAATGCCAAGTCTAAAGGTATGAGATTCCCTTGACAACTAGCTACCATCTACAGTAGAAGCAAAATTTTGCGGAAATCTTAAAATAAATGTTTTTAAAGCAGTGGGGCCCATTTGGAAACACTCAGTGCAAAGATAACTTTTTGTTCTGAATAGGAAGGGGTTAGGGGATGGCTTTTCAAATTTTAGCAGACATTAGCAGTTGATGGAACTGATTGACTGGAACTTCTTGGGAGGTCATCCCTCCCCTAATTCCAGGAATAGTACCACACTAGTTTAAAGTTTTCTTTTTTGATATGAGATGATGAATGTATGACTAAGTGTATATGTAAGTTAATGCAATACGGTCAGGCAGCTGCCTCAGTCACGGACAGGAAGGACCATCTGATGCTAGATGGTTTCTCAGTCAATATATACCCGGAGATCCCCAGTTCCAATGTAATGGGGAATTCTTACATAAGGGGAAGGCAGGATCTTGCCAGCAAAGCTGGGGTTTGATGAGAGGAGAGCAGTACTCAGCAATGGTTTCATTTGCAAACTTCTAGGAAAGTTATGAGTTGTGTTGTGAGCTCTGCTCTTATATTATGCCCATCGTTACCTAATTTTGTGTGTGTGTGTAGACTTTTAAAGCTGATTTTTTAAAAAAATCAATACATCCCCACCTACATAAATCTTCATGTGCGTATGTGTATGGAGGGCTGGCACAGTTCTAGTTAGAAGAATAGTAGAAGATCCGTATTGAATTTTTGGAAATAATTTCAGACAGAATTTTGCGGATTCCCATCCACATACCCCAGGCAAATCTGCCTGTTCACCACCACTGACACCAACTGCTGTTGCTTCTCAGTAGGGTGGTGCTGGGTTTTGAAAAGATCCAGGGCACAGTCCAACAGGACAAAAAAAGAAAAAGCACAAATTTCCCTGTCCTTTTCCATGTGTGCCCTAAAGTCTCTGTGTGTGTTTAAAGGGCTCTGCCTCTTCGGACACCCCATTTGTAAAAAGGGATGTATGGATGATTTCAGAAAAAAACTGTCAGGCAGAAAGCTACAAGGTGGAGTGGGAGGTGGCAGGACATGAAGCACATGTAAGCCAAAAGACCGCTATCCCAGGGGGATCAGATGCAACATGGATCATCACAGCCCTGGGATCTTTATTTCAGCAAGTGCTCATGAACAACAGGTTGGTGGGACAGGTGGCTTCCCAGAAATTCAGGGCTCTGAATGAAAGATCTGGGCCACACCGTAGCTCCACCTCTGTTCCTGAATTCTTCCCCATCATTGCTACTGCCTGCTTCCTTGTCCAGCAGAGAGCCAGTAGGCAGTACTTCTTTTCATCGCCACCGTTGCCTGAGCCAAAGCAAGAGGCAGGTGAGCAAGCTGGTGGGAAAGGTGAGGAGCAGGAGGATCTTCTGCAAATTCTTGTCAATGGGCCCCTGCTGGGATGTGGGCCTTTTGGTTTTTCATTTCCCAGGGGGCTTTTGTTTGTAGCTATGCTAACTCTGTTGATTGTTTATGTATTTAAGAACACTTGTATATAACCCACCTTTATCATTCAATGGAACCGCTTAATGTGGCTAAAATAACAAATTAAAAACAATGATCAGAATAGCAGATGAAAACTGTGACGTAAGAAACAGACCAAAGAGATGACCAACCAGATATAATCAACAGTGGTCAGGAAAGGCAGCATTGAGTGTTACCTGCATATTAATGGCATCAGATTCAGATACTGGAACAAACACTGGTACACCCACACAGGACATGCTTCAAGTGTGAATAGTAGCTTGTTCCCCATGCCAGTTTTTCTAAACAGGGAGGAACATGCAAAATATACTGTGATGTGGAAGTGTGAAAGTTCCCTGAATACATGGATCAAAATGCCAGTTGGTGTACTCACTGGTACAGTAAGGTAGTCTTAGGCTCTGGACTTAATGGTTCAAAATGTGGTAAAGCCGACCCTGCTCTGACTGGAGACCGTCCTGCTCATTCTGCATAGTGGGCTTTGACAGCACCACTGGGGCACAAATTCAAAACACCATTACCCTTGAATAGTATTTGGACCACTGCATCCATTTCACAGAAAGATGAGGAGAGTGAAAAGATACAAAAGAGATTTCAACATAAGGTCTCTTGACCTTTGTGAGGTCTCTGGACTATAATGCTTAGTGGAAATCTGTTTTGTAATGAAATAGACTGTCTAGAATAAAGAGTACACAAGAGTCTACAGACAGAACAGATCCAAACATAATAAGGGAGATCTAATTACAAATATAGAGGTCCAGTTCAGATGAGCACGCATGCCAGGTCTGCCTCTGAAAGGTTCTCCAGCTACTTTAAAAAGGCTGCTCATCTCTAACCCAAACCATGGTTTAGGGTGACAGTTAGAAACAAGCTGGGTTGAGTACTGAGCTTGGATGCTGTTCTTTGTGTGGAAGTGGAAGAAAACAAAAACTTCTGCCTTTATCTTAGAACAGTGCAAAATCTCAGGCTGGTAGGCCAAATCCAGCCTTCAGAGGCTCATACCCTTTCCCCTCCCCACTACCCCTCCTGTTCCTGGCTTTTTCATTCCATCCTCTATATTCCAAAAGGATGCAGTGGCTCTCCTAAAGCTTAGTTCCCTACAGTATGAGCTTTAAGTCAAGTATTATATTATGTTTAGATATTATTATTATTATTAATAATTTATGTTCAAGGAACTCAAGGCAGCTTACATAATACTCCTCCTCTCAAGCTTCTAATCAAACAACAACCCTGTGAGGTAGGTTGGGCTAAGAGTCTGTGACTGGCCCAAAATTACCCAGTGAGCTCCATGGCAGAGTGGGGACTATAACCCAGATCTCCTGAGTCCCAACCCTGCACACTTAACCACTATATCACACTGGCTCTCATTTTACCTGCCCTTTACCCCTGGCCCCACATCTTTTGTATTCTGCCCCACTCCCCACTGGAACATTACCCTGAGAGCTTTCCCAAAATTGATTTCAGCCCTCAGACTGAAAAATGTTCCACACCTCCACTGCAAAGCAAACTGCAATTCTACCATATGTACAAAACTAGGGAGCTATTTGGAAGAACTTGGAGAATTAGCCACAGCCAATAATTTCACATAACAATATTGAATCAATGTAATTTAATATTCTTCTTGGTCTTCTTTAATCTGAGTGGATTAAAGAAGGCCAGCAGCCTTGGCTGGCAAATGATCATGATGGCTAAAAGGGTACAACACCTGGTACCAGTGGCCAGAGTTTCCAGTTCAGAGACTTAGCAGAGGCTTGTAATGCTGTTGTGATTTCCTATCACTTGCTGCTCAGTCTATGAAAGTATTGAAAATAAATTGCTGATTGTATATAATTTGAAATAATCATACTTAAAAGCAGCTTGGCCCATCTTTTACACAGAAGTTCCACATACTGCCTGGAACAAACTGCAGAAGAAGTGGTAGCTGGGTTTGCCTTTCACACACACAAGCCTCTGTGAATCACACAACCAGTTGCTTGAGCAAAGCTGGTGAAGAGGTGATCTAGTCTAGGCTGTGGGCTGACTCAGCCTAGGCCAGGCTGCATCAACAGATTGCATCTTTTTTCTTTCTTTCTGCTTTTTGCAAACCACATGGTGTTCCCGTAAAAAAAGCTCCAAAATCAGATCCTCCTCCCTTCCCTGCAGTCTTGGCCATAGCGGTGCCAGCAATTTATTAAGGATGAATGTACTGATTGTTGCTAAGCAACAGGTCTCAGCACAGGACAATCAGAGAACGCGGAATGCTGGCGACCCGATGGGAAATGCACTTGGAAAAGTTGCCCGCAATTGAATGTCGCCCTCAAAGCTGCCCACAGAGGTCTTTCTGGGCCTTTCCACATAATGATGTAAGGCATGCCCCAAATAGATTTGTTTGCCTTAGTGCAGCAGCCCCATGTGTTACACTTGGAAGATGGCAGTGTAACATCACACCTGCATGGAACAGATTTGGGAAGGGACTGGCCAGGCCTTTCTGCTTGGTTTTTCTGCTAGGCACATGGACTGCGTGGCGGTTTGCCTGCATACTTGCAGTTGGAGACATTTAAGAACCATCTTGATATCAGTTGATAGTTAGAGAGTGCAGCAGATAAGAGCCAATGCATAGGACAGGTCTCACAATCAGTGATGGCAGGAAGTGTAGTTAAAAGGTCCTGGAAGTCAAATTTAGGGTATTATGTAGGAGCTTGTTTTTTATTTATTAGCTATATATTTATCAGATGTCTTTCCTTAACATAATCAGGGCCAAAAGTAAAAAATGAAAAATAAATTCCACTTTCAAGTATAAATGGATGGGATCTGAGCTAACAGTGACTGACCAAGAAAGAGATCTTGGGGTTGGCATGGACAGGTCAATGGAAATGTCCATCCAGAGCATGGCCACTGTGAAAAGGGCAGGCTCCATTTTAGGCATAATTAAGAAAGGAACTGAAAATAAAACTGCCAATATTGTACTGCCTTTATACAAATCTCTGGTGCAACAACACCTAGAATATTGTCTGCAATTCTGGTCTCTGTAGCTAAAAGGGATGCCAGAAAATGTGTAGAAAAGGTCAACTAAAATAATCAAGGGACTAGGAGCATCTCCTCTATGCAGAAAGGTTTCAAGAGCTGAGATTGCTTAGCTTAGAAAGAAGTAAGGGGAGACATGACAGAGATTTACAATTCATACAGTGTGGAGAAAGTGGAGAGCGAGACATTCTCTTCCTCTCCCATAAGAGTGGAACCTAGTGGGATCATCCCATGAAGCTGATTGATAGGTGATTCCAGACAAATAAAAGAACATGGTTCTTTCCAATATAAAATGTGCTGAAATATGGATTTTCAACAAGATGTAGTGATGGGCAACAATTTGGATGGCTTTGAGAAAGGATTGGACAAATTCATGGAGGAGAAGGCTATCCATGGTGATTAGTCCTATAAGCTGCCTGCAGCATCAGAGGTGTACCTATGGACCCCAGCTGAGGAGGAGGGAGAGGCTGCACCTGTGGATTTCCCATGGGCAGCCGACTGGCCACTGTGTGAGAAGAAGCCTGGACTGGTCGGTTCTTAAAGTGACTTAAGGCTCAATCCTGGACAGGTTTAGGCAAAAAAAGTCCTGTGATTTTGCCCTTAAACAGCAATAACAGAAAGCAAATAAAATACATCAAAACTGTTTGTAAAAGTTATATTAAAGTGCCCCACCACTTTAACCCTATGTCAACAGATGGGGTCAGGGATACCCTGAAATAATTGAAAACAAATAATAAAACCTCTGGGTACTGCTGAACTATGACAAATTCTCATGTGGTATTCAGCCCCTTCTCAGTTTAGTGGGGGAGAAATGCTTTTCTCTTACCAAGCTTGTGATCCATTCTGCCTGTAGGTGTCAAAGTGACCCCATAAAATGCTATTTAAAAAGCACTGTTTACTCAACATGTCTATGAATGTTTGGGCCAAAACCCACTTGGCCCATTGTGTGTAAGAAAGAAGCCTAGAGGGTGAAAAAACTCCCATTTTCCTAAATACCACTACAGACCGCTATCGGGTCCATAGTAGGCCACAGATTTACAAAACCTCTTAACAATCATAGAGTTTTTAAAAATTATTTTATTTTCTTAAAAACCCATTAGACTTTTCTTTATGACGTGGCAAGACTGTCATTTTAGCTGTCATTTTGCAGATTTTCTCATCTGGCCTGTATAAAAATGTTGGCCCTAGCTACAAGACTCTTTCACAGTCGTGGCAGCTGGTGCCTGCTGTGGCTGGTGGGGCAGACAGTGGGCTACTGGCAGAGGCAGAGCCAATGGGCCACTGTGGTCAAAGTCAACTACACCTACACTCTGTAAAGGCAGAGGAGCACTGAAAGGCATAAAAGCAGGCAAGGCCATGCAACAAAGCAGCTTTGTTTCAAAAAAAATGCATGATGCAGCAGCTTAAAAGACATACCAGTTGGCAAGGCTGTGCAGTTTAGCAGTTTGTAAATACATTACATGATGCAATCATGAAACAAAGGCAGAGGAGCTTTGAAAGGCAGAACAGTCGGTCAGCCATGCTGCTCATAGGAATTTCAGAAACAACAAAGGCAAAGAAGCATAAAACTAGGGCTATCTCTTTTTTATCTCAATTTCTTTTATTCATTATAATTTCAGAAACTAAATACATAATTATCAGGCATTCAATACAATTGTTTGAAAAAGCAATAAGCATTTGCCATTTCCCACTGACAAAAAACAGAACACAAAAATACAAGAATATCTTTGCTCACCTTATTTTTGAATTTTTTGAACATTTTACAAAGGTTGAAATAACCATTCTGTAGGTATGGGAGTCCTGCCATTTTCCCAGTATCAGTCCAGTACAATTCTGACAGCTACTAATATATTAATGATTAAATCCTGGCATTTTAGCAAGGTAGATAGTATGACATTCTGTCTTGCAGTACTTTATATGATATACAAATTGGTGGTCAATAAGGCAGCATTGAAACCTGAAAAGTAAGGCATAAAATCGTGACTCAGTTGCAATTCAAAACATGATATGTTTCTGATACTAACATACATAAGGATGCCCCAGCAGCTCAGAATCAAGCCCAGACATTGCTTGATAATGTAACACACATTTTCAAGGCTTCAGACGAACTAACAACTGATAAGCTCAAACCAGTGTGCCAGAAAATCAGCTTGATTCTGGTGGGCACACTGAAAATGAAAACCAGAAACTCCTACAGGGGTTGCCCACTGAGTAAGTACCATTTTGGTTTCCAAAAAGACGTGATAGTTGTTACTTCTTCACCAAATAAATACAGTGATTCTCCTTTTCCAGTGCATTAAGATACAGCAGTCCTAGCTTATAAATTCAAACCTGAGATCATTCAATTAATATAAGGTCAGAGGTGATATAGACACCTGTGGTTGAGTGTCTTCATATATATTTCCATGTGTATTCATTGGGTGTTAATGGCATTTGAATGCTTTCCAATAACACAAAGTTCTCTAGGAAGCTAAGTAAATATAAAAAGAGTACCCAGTGATATTTCCCCCCCAGAAATAGCAAACATTGCCTCTTTGAAGGCCTGCATTATTTGAAAGCAGAGCAAAAAACATCCCAAAAATGTCATTTTTTAGGTGATGGAGCTGACGTTGATTGAAGCAGGGCTGAGGCCAGGCTGCTGTTCATCCCCTCAACTTTTAGGCACCTTGGCAGCTCTTAATCACCTCAAGTGGCCACTGTAGTCCAGAGTTCATATGATGTAGTTTGATTATGGGATTTGCATAATATTCTTATCATTTAGCTGTGTCTGGAGAGGAGAAGGCTGACTTGTTTTACTGTTTTGTTTTCATGAACTGTCATAAACCACCAAGATAACATTTTCTCCTGGGTGATATAGAAATGAAATAAATAACAACAAAAAATTACAACCTACCAGAATTGCTACATATTGAAGTTCTTGTAATGAAGGTGCACATAATAGGATTCCATCTCTGTCTTGACTCAGTGGCGTTTCAGCCCTCATCCAGTCCATTGTTGCACCCAGGCATCAATTTAGCACATCCACAGCCTGACCTGGTAGAGATAAAAAGGAGAAATATGATGATGAACTCCAAAGCTCCTGATGCCCCCACTCAGCCATTTCATGTAGACATTAATTTGCATGGGGGACAAAGCCAGTCTCAGTGGAGTCTCATATTGGAGAATCCATGGAGCTGAGCAAGCAATAGTTTCTTGAGCCAAACATCCAAATAAGAGCAAGGCCACTCAGTGCAGCCTCCCCCACTGTATGTCTACTCAGAAAGATGGAATGGTAGATAGCACTGCAAGCTGCCAAGACAGCAAAGAGAATCAACAGCCATATTTAATGCTGTGGTCGCTGGCTTGTGATACCTCTCAGGGTTCCATCTTATACTTGCTGCTATCTAACATGTACATGAAACTGTTCTGAGAAATTGTCCGGCGTTTTGGATTCTGGTGCCACCAGTATGCTGCTGACAATGAACTTCCTTTCTCTTTTCCCTCTAAATCCAAGAAAGCTGTTCTGGTTCCAAAGTGGTGCCTCATGAGGGTAATGGACTGGATAAGGGCAAACAAACAAGCTTAATCTAGATAAATCAGGGGTTTAGTTGAAAAGCTCATCAAGTAATAGGGATTTAACCTATGCTGGATGAGGTTACACTCCTCTGAAGACTCTGGTTTTGCAGTTTGGGTGTACTCTTGGTCTTGGCCCTGAAGCTGGCTGCCCAGGTCTTGGCAGTGGTAAAAAGTATGTTGACATAGCTGAGGCTAGTGTGCCTACTGTGCCCATGCCTAGAGACAGCTGATCTGGCCGGTCACACATGCCTTAGTTATATCCGGTTTGGCCTACTGTAATTCCCTGAATATGGAGCAACCTTCAAAAAATGACCCAGAAGCTTTAGCTGTGGCCAGACTGTTGACCAGAATTGGTTACAGGGAACACATGACTCCACTGTTACAGCAGCTCCACTGGCTACCAATCTGTTTCTGGGAAGAATTCAAAGTATTGGCTCTAACTTATAAAGCCCTATATGGCTTGAGACCAGGCTACCTGAAAGACCATCTTCTCCCATACAAGCCTGCATGAGTGTTAAGATCTTCAGGAGAGGCCCTAATTTTGAGATGGCCACCTCCAGAGGACTGCTTGGCAGCAACCCAAGAAGGCCTTTTAGGTGTCCCTTCCCAGACTGTGGAACTCCCTTCCAAGGGAAGCTAAGTTTGCTCCAGCTTTGTTGTCCTTCTGAGGGCCCACAAGGATTGCTTCATTTAAGAAGGCCTTAGCCGGTAACTGGGGCAAGGGGGTTAGTGTTATTAATAATAATAATGTTCTCTTGCAACAGTCACGAATGTATTGTATTTTATTGTATTGTTTTAACCAATTTTAATTAATTCTATAACCTGCCTCAAATTCCATTTTGGGGAGAAAGGTGGGGCAAAATAAAATAAAGCAACAAATAGATACAGTGGTCTCTCCATATGATGAGCTACATCAGAAGAGAGACAGGGGAATGTGACCGTTTTGACTCCCCTTGAACTTTCTGGGATATTACACAGTGAGATCACCCTCGTTGTGTAACAGTGCCTCTCAGTCCCACCTCAGGCATATGTCTCAAAAGAACAGTACTGAAAGCCACCCAAAGGTCTAGTAAACTAATAGAGACATGTGCCCCTCTCTGATCCAAGTGTAGAGCATCCTCCAAGACAACCAAAGCAGTCTCCTCAGTCCATAACCTGAAGCCAGTCTAGATCATTTGTCCCAACCAGGTATCCTTGAAGGTGAGAAGCCACCACACACTGCAGCACCATGCCCAAGAAAGACATATTGGAAACCAACTGGAAATTTCCCAGTATGATGTGGTTTAGGGAGAATTTGGGTTTGTTTGTTTGTTTTTTAACAAAAGCCTTACCATTGCCTCCTTTAAGGTGAGACAGAACCATAACCTGCTGTAAAGGACCTGCTGTATCACTACCTTTACCTGCCCTGCTAGTCCTGTTTGGCTGCCATTCTAAGCCAATAATGGCAAGGGTTCAACACACAAGTGGTAGGCCTCACTTCTCCAAGGATCCTGCCCACTTGCTTGGGCTGTACACATGGAAAAATACCCATTATAATTAGACAACCAAGAGCCACCACTACATCCACCAGACCTGCATCAACTATGGCATCCAAGTCAGAAGAAATACAATCAATTTAATCTGCAAAGTGTTGCACAAACTGACCACAGTGGACTACTAAGTGATCTAGCTCTTCTTTTTGCAAGCCAAAGTGTAACAGGCCTCCGCGCACCCAAAAAAAGCTCCATTAGTCAACAGGGCACACACAGTGATTACTGAGAAGTACAATTTCTTCCCTGCCCTCATTCCTACAGAATAAGCTTTCAGAGGAGACCTATGCCATTTTTGATCGGGCTTATCACAGGCTTTCAACCTTGGCTCTAGTTGTTGTCCCAACTGCATTTCTGGGTTCAGATGATTGGATAAAACCAAGGTGAAGTGCAGAAACTGTACAAAAGATCCTTGTTTCTTTCCATGGTTTCATGGAAACTAAAAGTACCATGCAATGGGTCCACAACAAGGTTCAGACAACATGACAAACCATCCAGTGACAGAAACCACTGTGGCCTGTAATGTGTGAACCTGGCCATGGTAATTCATCACAGTAAATTTGGTCTTTAGAAACCACTATGAGAAATAATAGCGGCTTATTAGTGTAGGAGTCTACAGCTTCTCTGTACCAGCATGTCTTGTTGGCTTGTCTAAACCAAAGATCATGGTTTCTGCAGTCCTGGTATCAACTCCCAGAGTCCTATGGAAAGAGTGGCAACTGCAGAAGCCGCTTCAGCCATCCAGCCTCTACGTGTGGACTGGTGTGTAAGAGGCAGGCAACATAGACAAGCAGTGGTGCAATCAGAGACTGAATTCCAGGCACAGAGGCTAATGGGATACTTGCCAACCATGGGAGCAAGGAGCAGTGAAGATGGAAACCACGATAAAGTAGAAACAACTTGATTGTCCCTTAAGTAGATCATGGTAAAAAACACAAACAGGAACCATAATAAGCAGGCAGGGTAACTTGTCATGTTGTGCAAATGTGTCACAGTCTTCCTAGATGAGTCTTTTCTGTGTCCTTACTCAGCAGGAGAGGGCTAGTGGTATCAAGCTGGTGGGGACCAAGGTTGTTTCCATGCCAAAAATTCATCTGAATCCTGAGCGAAATGGATCCAGATAATCTAAGAGCATTAAATTGGTTTGCAACCATTTGTTCAAAGACTTGGCTCATGAAAAGAACATTTGCTTCTGGCCTAGTTGTTAAGATTTTCACCGTCCCAGATAAGCTCAGGGATGTGCATGTTTTTAGCAGTAACCTTGCTGCCAACTCTTTCAGTGGGCCTGAAACCACCTCATCTCTGAAACAACCTCTGTTTGCTCAGACATGGAGACCTGCCGCACAGGGTTAGGGGCAGGATACCAAAAATCCCCAATCTGTCTTACTGAGTTAACACAAGATGGAGACACTCCAGACTACCAATCAGATGGACACAGTCTGGAGAGTTAGAGGGACAACATTTTAATAGACCATGGCAACACCCCCTCCCCATTCCTCAACTTTACCCACATACTGAAGCAAATTGCACTGGGGCATCTTAGAGGGATGGCTCATAGCTGCCAAAATAGGTATTACAAAAGCAGCCTTCTGCAATCTTCAAAAACAAAGAAGAAAGGAAAATATACTTTAAGGAGAGAAAGGAGCTAAGGTGGAGGGGGATGGGGACACTTGAGTGCTCCTTCAGTGTCTCCTGGCATCCCTGTGGGAGGATTGATGGGCCCACTACCCAGACCAACCCTACACTGGGCATGTCAAGGATAAGGTGGTTTATCATGCCATGCAAACCTACCCACTGTCTCATCATGCTTCCCTTCTGTCTCTCCAGCATGCTGCTGCTAACATCATTCACTGTTTCCTCACTCTGATCATGTGAAGCCCCTCCTGAAATTCCCACCGTGGCTTCCTGTCCACTTGCAGACCCAGCACAAGCTCTGGGTCCTTTCTGTCCAAGTTCTCCATGCCCTTGCCTTCCTCAAGCCTCCACATCCAGACACATACCAGCCCAGGATCTCTACTTCTCCAGCTCTCCCACTCTCACCACCTGAAGTTCTCCTGCTCCACAAAAGACCCCCTCTCCCTTGGTGCCATGTAGGGTTGACCTTGCCTTACAGAACACCTGTGTGATGCCACTTCTCTGTTCCTTCAGATCTCTCCTTAAAAGGCCACCTTTTCCATTAAGGCTTTGGAACAATTCCTTAGTTCTCATACCCTGCTATAATTCCTGAAACTCAGCCTAAGCATGTGCAGCTGAAACAATACCATATTTCATCCCTGTTTACCCCACTGCATCTTCCTTTGTCTCTTGGGTCAAATTTTTGATTGTAAACTCCTTGCAGCAGGAACCTGTCCTCTTGCCCTCTGTGAAATGCCACATGCACTCGTGACACTACTATTATTATTGTCGTTGTTGTTATTGTTATTATATTAGAATTGCTGTTGTCATGTCATGTTTTGTGCTTAGAGGCACAAGGAAATGTACAGGAATACATGCAGAATGTAGCCTTGCTGAATGTTTCTTATGCAAATGTTGTATGCAGTTGAAACCGAAGCTCATGCAAAATAAGGTAGAAGTCCAATATGGCTCAAGATTCTCGTGTGGTCTGGTTGCATCTGTGAATTTCTCTTTTCCATTTTGTTTGCAACCCCAGAATGAGAAATGCAGCAGGGTGGAGGACAGGAGAGGGAGGGGGCTGCGGAGGCAGTGTGCACTGAAGGGGAAGTGAGAGTTGCTGTAAAGGAGGTAGAGGGAACATCTGGTTCAATTTGGAGTGACTCTTGGTTCAGAGCCAAGAGGAACCATCCTCAGATGCTTTAGGAAGCGACAGGGAGAAGGAAGATGAAGACCTGCCCCAGGGGATGGATAAAGCAGTCAGGAAGAGAGTGAAGCAGGGGAACCTGGAGGGTGGGAGATCAAGGCTGAGGTGATTGCTTTAGAGCTGGCTCATCCATTGAGAGGCCAAATGAGCCAGACCTGGCAAAGGAAGTGCCCATAATAGCTTTGTTTCAGCTCACTTTCAATCTCTGATTATGAACCATGCTTTAATGGAAAAAGAAAGAAAAATAGATGGAAGCCTGTGCAGGGGTTGTTACCCCAAGACAACCAATTGCACAAAGTGGATGTTACGGCGTATTCAATTCATTAAGCATGGGCATGCATTCTGTAGAGCTGCCAGCCTGCCTGAATTGCACTGTCTTGGTCATCTGCCAAACAGCGGGGCAGATGTGTGTGTATGAATTTGGGGTGATCGTGTTTAGACACTTAATTGTTATCCCTTGTACTTTTTAATTTCTTATACTATATACTTTGTTTATATTTATTCTTTTAAAAACAAAAAGGACCTGCCTTTTGAAGGCAGGCAGTGGGGGTGGTAGGCAGACCTCTGCACAGGACAAAACTCTTTGTCCTTTTATTGATATCTTTATTTGCTTCCACTCAAAAAGGGAAGCATGCTCAACACGTACAAGGCACTTTGAATGGCGGTCCTTCCTTGGGAGAGAATAAGAGTCGTTATTTCCTTGCGGCAATGGCATTCTGCAAATGTTCAGAGGCACTCTGCTCAAGATGCCCTAATATTTGAGCACAGAAGTTGCTAGCCCCACTGAAGCATTTGTGCTTACTTCCAAATGTTCTGTGCGAACGCAGTTTTTGGTCTGCATCCATCCTAAGTCATGTAGGCATGGCACGTATAATATGTGCAGCATATGCCACCTTCCTTCCACAGTGGTATACAGAGCTGCATATGTAGGATGTGGGATAGCCTTCCATCTAAGCACTCCACATAACTAGACCTGTTTGGCTTCAGCAAGGTGGCTGCATAACAGAACATGCCCTAGGACCATAAATTGGGGAGGGGATGCAGCGGGTAGCTTGCATTCTTAAAGGCACAAGTACAAAACCGACATTTTGCAAACACTGTCGTCCTATGTTAAGGTCATAATGAAAGTCCTGATGAATCATTTCAGCGTCCTGTTTCCAAAGTGGCCACACAGGTGCTTTCAGGAAGCCCACAGGCAGGGCAGAAGGGCAGTATTTCCCCCATGCTGTTTGCCCCCCAGAAACTGGTATTCAGGGGCACACAGCAGCCAAACGTGGGGATGCCACTTGGCTATCCTGGCTAATATATTTTTCACCCTTTTAAAAAACCATCTAAGCTAGAGGCCATCGCCACCTCGTGTGAAAGTGTATTCTGTATGTGAACTGCATTTTGTGTGATATAGTACTTCTCTTTGTCTCTTCTGGCCCTATTGCCAATCAATGTAATTGAGTGACCCTGAGTTCTGGTATTATGACAGAGGAAGAAAAATCTATATTCTGTTTTGCTTCCCTGGCCTGTTCAATACACTTCATGGAAAACCAGCCCCAAAGTCCACTGGTCTGACCAAAGGCGGGCAGAATTAAGATATAGAATGTTAACGTATGTCAGGAATAAATGAGTGCCACAAAGGAGTATAATCTGTTTTTCTAATATGACCACAAGCAGAGTGTTAGTGGAATTAGGCCGACAGCTGCTACGTTATTTTTTCCCTCTCTCTCTTTCAACCCCCCCGCCACCCCTCCTCCCAAGCCCTCCACACGCCAGTAGGAAAAAAACCCAGCACCCACCACCATCCTATTTCTCTGCCTCCATTCTGCGGTTTTTCCGCAGGCACTGCTGCCGAGTTGGCAGTCCTTTGGCGTCACACCTTACTGCTTTTCAAGATTGCTCCGTAGAGAGCTGGGGAAAATGGCAATTTTGTGTTGACGCCGCTTGGCAGCAGGGGGAAGAGTGAAGAAAAAGTTGGAACCCGTGCCAAGGCTTCCCTGGGGAGAGATAGGAAAGATAGAGAGAGACAGGCATAGGAAAGTTCACACACACACGCACGACTCACACACATGAGATAGGTTGGCTAGTTATGCATGTTCCATCTTCACAAACCATGTTGAAATGGGCCAACTTCATTCTAAACATACAGTGTATGTTGCAATGGGAAGGTGGTGAGAGGGAAAGGTGGTGAAAGCATGTTCCTTTCTGTGTGTTTGTGTATGTTACTTTTTTTTTTTTTTTGGATAGCAGTAGAATGCAGTATGCAAATGAGATTGTTATTACCGCAATGTTCATCAAGCTGAGCTGAGAAGACATTAATAGCCTGATGAATATGCATGTGAATTTGTTAATTAAGTTAATTATTCTGCTGAAAATGCATTCGTCTTCCAAGGACATTCTCCCAATGATTTCTACATGCTCCAGTCATTAGTCATGCTATATTTTATCAGTGAAATGAGTTTGCTTAAGTTGTAAAAAAAATCTTTTAAAAAAGGAAACACAAAATAAATGAAGGAATTAAAAAGGGTGGGGGAATAAAAGATAAGGTATAAAAGAGAAAGAATTTAGGGTGACAAATACCAAACAAAAGTTTGCAGGACTCTGTAGTTTGCAAACAACACTATGATATTCTTGCTTTTTTGTTCTAGGGGGGCAGTGTGGGCGATCCAAGCGCACTCAATTTGCCTTTCCTTCTGTCTGTCTCTTCTTTAACTTCTGTCTTTTGTTTGATGAAAAAAAACTTTTTTTTTATTCTGGTGCCAAATTTCCAACACATTAATTAATTGTTGTAGCCAATTAACTGTAGTTGTGCAAATGAGTTTAGCACTAATTACCATGCAGTGCTTGTAATCACATAAAAACTTGCTGAGAGAGGGTGGGGGAAGAAGAGAGGAAGAAAGAAAGAAAATGGGGGGGGGGATAACTGATAATGCTGGTGCATTGATAACATAAAGCAATGGTGCACAGAGTACTCCAAACAGCTACGTTCTGGTGATCGGGATTCCAGAATCAAGAGGGGCAGGAGTAGTAAGGCAAATACTGGTGCAGCCTAGTCCATGATCCACCTAGGAGTGGAGCTCTGGAGCAACTGACAGACTTGCTTGAGAGATCACAGGGCAGAGTCTAAAAGAAACTGTATTACTCCTGCCTTTGATTGCAAGCATACTTACAGCATCTTGTCCAAAATGGTCATCCATGCATCCTGCTGCATTTTGAAATGAACAGAATTTTTAAAATGGTGTGTATGGATGTGAGGGGCACAGAACCTTCTGCAGTGGCCCCACATCTCTGGAACAACCTCCCTGCTGTGGTCCACCTGGCGCCAAATTTGCCAGCTTTTCAGCACCAGGTTAAGACAGCCTTTAAAGGTCTCTCTGGTCATCCAGAAGCTTGATGGGTTTATCGAGGTGCCTTTTCCCTTTCTTCTTGCTTGGGTCTTTTTATTGTATTTTAATTATTTTTTAAAATGTTCTAAATTCTGTTTTATGTATTATATTTTATATCCTGTTGAGGACTACTCAGAGAGCTTCTGCTACGGGAAGTACAGAAAAGTAATACATCATCATCATCACCACCACCACCACCACCACCACCACCCCTCCTCCAGTCCCATGCTTTTCCTCCTGTCACTGATCATTTGGTGGTTTCCAGGCTTTGGGCAGTCCCCTGCCTGATTCTAAAGGGTTCTAGTGCTTCTTCTAAGGCTGCCAATAACAGAGTTGAGCTAAAATACACTAGTATTCTTAGTGTTTGGGCTCTTTTGCAATTTAGCTCATCCACTGTTGGAATGTAGCCCCCAAAAGCTTCTCCGATATGGAATTTGCCTCTTGGGCTGAAAGTCCCTTGGTATTATATGATGGGGGAACTAATTTCTCCCCTTGAATAACTTGTCAACCAATGTCTCCATTCAGCTAGGATATAGTCTCCAGGAAAAAAGACAAGTGTCCAAGGCTTTGAATCTCAGCATGTTTTAACTATAATGTGAAATTACTGATTTTAGTATGCTATACTGGAGAAATATCAGTGAGTTTTTAAATATTTCATTTAAATAATTAAAAAAAACATTCAGTTGGGTTTGCACAAAGTAAAAAACTTCCAGGATAGGATACCTTGCCTGCTTGTGGCACGTTATACACAATGTGCAAAGCAGCCTTCCCAGACTGGTGCCCTCCAGAGGTACAACTCCATATTCAACATACAGCATTGTCAGCATATCTAGGGGATTCCAAGCTGGGGAAGGCTGGTGGAAATAGCATGTGTACATATGCAATCTGTGCAAATGGGGTGGATGGAAATCTGTGGGTCTACTAGATCTTAAGCAAAAGCACATCAGCTCTGTTGGCCGAAGTGCTGAAGGAGTAGATGTTGCATTCTATTATGCCACAATGTTAAAGTATAGAAGCAGGGTGGGCAACATGTGGCCCTACAAATATTTTTATGTGCAACTCCCACCAGCCCAAGCTAGCATAGCAATAGCAAGGGATGGGGCCCAGGAGAACCACAAATTGGTCACTCCTTATATACAAGTAGACAATGTATTGCATGGATGCATTAAGCGAGCATATAGGCAGTGATACATCCCTAGCAGCATTCATGATATGTCCCAAGACCCTTAAAATCCAAGCCAGCACAAACAAATCCCAAGTAGTCAAAGGAAATATATCCAGGATGGAAATATCCTATGCAAACTGAGTGTGCACCCCACAACCCGGTGGAAACCACAACAGATTCTGTGGCTCACTCTATTTGCTTGGGAGAGCTAGTCATGCTCAAAGGACACACACATGCTTATCTTTGCATGCTGTTTCTGATGTACTGGCCATCACCACCACCACCACCCAAGCCAAAGTTCCAGAGTATTCTTGCACAGTGTCTCAATTTCCACAAGGAGTCCACCAGCTGGGAAGCAGTATGACCCTGGCAGGACTGGCTGACTCCTTGAACTGCAGTCATTCTAGCTGGCTGCCCACACTCTCTCCAAATACTCTTTCTCATTTTTCCTGGTTAAATCAGGAAAATCTGCTTCCTCCCACTCTCTGTCCACAGGTGCTTCCAGGTCACTTGGGGCATGCTGAAAAGAACAGCCTTAGAGATTGACATCTGGTCCCCAGAGGAAAGCTGGGGAGCCATAAACCATATCAATGTGGCTATGACATGGCTGTAATGCATCTGTGGCTGTCCTTAGGTCAGTAAGGACAGGATTTGGGGGCAGATGTCCAAGGCCCCACTCAACAGAATGCGGAAGAAATCCTCCAGATTAGCAGGGTTAACTTATTATGCTTTCAGTAATTATGCTTTAAGTAAAGGGTTACCATCTAAAGAGTGGGCAGACCCCATACTATAAATCCAGTGCCTAAACTGCACCACTGTGTTTAGAATACAGTTTTTCTGAAATGTCAAAGCACAGGGGCATTCTGTTTACAACTCATTGTTCATCCATACTTTCTGCTTGCAGAGTATTCTATTAGTTATTTAAGGAAGGAGAGCACACTTTTGTCTTATTAAAATTATCAAGCTGGCCGGAAAGGGAGCAACCTTTAATCAGAACATTTCTTTTAGTGCAGTGTAGGTTGCGATTGCTTAATTCCCCCTCATTGCTTTTCGGACTGCAGTGTAGGTTGCTATTGCAAAAGAGGCGGGGTATTTCAGTAGCAGAACTTTCTCTTCCCCCCAGTGAAAGAACTGCTTTCTATTGTGATGCAGGTTGGTGTTGCAACTGCATTCCCATTGACTGGTTTATATTTACATGGAAGTCTTCCTCCCTAGATTCCAGAATCACAAGAACTTGCTGCCTTTTCCAGGGACATTGCTCCATCTAACCCAGCACTGCCCCTTTAAAGGGCAACAGCTGCTCAGGGTCTCATGCAGAGGGTCTTCCTCTCAGATCTATTTTAGATCTGTTAGCTAAAGATGCTAAGGATTGAACCTGGACCTTTCTACATGCAAAACAGCTGTCATGCCATGGAATGCTAGCTTTCCCCCTCCTGGCTAATTATATCCCCAAACTGCAAATTGGAGGACTCTGGTTGAGAAAGAGTGGCTGGTTGAAGGCCAAAACAGGAACTGTGGAATGCTCAGCTCCTTTCAGTCTCTAAGAGATGAGGAGAAAGGCACTTGGTGCATGCTCCTAGGCCTATGTTCATCTCAGAGCACTGGTATTAAAGATAGATTCCGAGGCTGAGCACTAGGGAGCCCTGGCACAACACACATTATACTGAGGTTGTTGCTTCTCTGCCATCTGAGAAGGAAGGAGTTAAAACACATGGTGTGGGCATACCATAAATTTCCTTTTGCAGAATGCAGAAGGAACTGAGTTAGGGGAATCGGGGGGGGGGGGGTTGGCTGGGAAAACGCCAGTAGCTTGTCTCTAGGTAACAATAAAGACTACAACCAAGGAGCATCTGCTTCCCTTACTCCTCCTGCATCACAATGTTGGAATAACGCTAATAAATTGGCAAGCACAAACACACACATGCACACAGACATTGATTGTGAGGCCAGGCTGAACTAACCCCACATCCAGGCATTACCTACTTTTACTTAAGGGCGAAGAGGAGTGAAGGAGAGAAATAGTCTGTAATCAGGGACTGATACACTATAGCTTGGGCCACACAGCATACCAGTCTACTGAAAAAGATTTCCTGGGGTCTTTGGAGGAATTAAAAGCGTGGCTAGACCTAGCCACCCCATGGACAGCTGTCACCACAGCCAGGTAACTCCTTTACAGTGCCCACTGATAGAGGAGGGAACCCACTGGAGGAAAACAATCTGTCCATGGGTTGTCCGCAAAGCTCAGGGAGAAACAGTACGGGAGCTGCTTCATGATCTGCAGCAGGGGTGAGCACTGTTTCCAGTTGACCTACATGAAGAAGGTTAGATTGATGGGCCTGTGAAATGGAGCCTTCATGGAGGTTACACCAGCACTCTGGATGGAGCCAGTTGCCTGTGGAAACCCATCTGAGCCTCACACTGACAATGATTTTGTTTGGGTGCTGGGAACAGCTACTCTTGGGCCACAAGTGGTAACAGCATGTGGGTAACTCAGGATTTCTGTCCTTATCTACATTTCTACTGTGCTAAATCTGAGCAGCTCTTGTCTCTTTTGGACATCTTGATAAGGGAAAATGCAGTATACTCACTAAATGAAGAAAATGCATAAGGCCTAAGGAACTGAAGGTGAGTAGAAGACTGTGATGAATCTCTGGTTATGTATTTAGAGGAAAAATGTTTAGGGCATAGTCCAATTGAGAAGTGCTGGAGCTGAGGCTCACACTTACTAAGCAGCAGGAGAACAGCAGCAGAGACAATCTTTGCCTGCCCGTTCCTCCCACTCTGGATTTTTGCTGGAGTGGGCAAAGAGGGAAGGAAGAGGGAAGGAAGCTGGAGTGGCTACAGGATGCCTCATATCCTTACCATCTCAGTCTTCTCTACTCCCTGTCCCTGAAGTGCCCCTATTATCGTAAGCTGGGGTTCCTCCCTTCGCACATTCTTGCAAAATGTCTTGTATTGACCAAAGCATTTTCCAGAAGCAAAAACACCCATAATGAATCTCTGGAGCATGCACAGAGTGGTTCACTGAACCCAGTCTAGTCTTTGTCTCCAAGAACTTTCCTTATGAGCATGCCTGGGCCTGATCCTTTTGGGAGGGGCCCTCTAAAAATAAGCACGCTCTCTCTCTGTACGGCAATTTTCTAATTGGGCCCCCTCTGCTGCTGACATTGCATCATGGGGTCGAGAGCCATACCCACCTTGCCTGTCTCTGAGAAACTCCCCAGTTGCAAGCCCCCTCCCACTAACTGTACATCTTGTTTATTCTCAGAAGCTGCCTGCCCATCTGGGGAGCTTGGCCTTGAGAGAAGCATCTCCATTTCTTTCAGCTCAATGTCTGGAAATGGCCCACATTCTGAGCCCTCCTCCTGTTCTTCCTCCTCCTCTGAAGTCCAGCCAGGCCCCCTTGAGAATGTGCACCAACAGCAACTGGCTTTCCCAACTCCCTTTGGCCCTCTCTGATGCCACTCTTCTGGCCACAAAGAGCTGGCAGGGATCTTTCTGTGTCAGTTGCCAAGGGGCAAAGATGGAGGTGTGCAGCCATGATTCCCAGCTCCAGAACTGGAGTGCTGTCTTTGATGTTGTTCGAGCTCAGCACCTGGGCTATGTTATGCACCCCCCAGATTCTGTCCTGGGGCCATAGGATCATTCCCTTAATTTGAATTATAACACATTGTTTATCATGGGAAACAGAAACTTTTTCAAATCAAGGGCCAAATTCCATTTCAAAGAATGTTTTGGAGGATCACATTCCAGCAGCAAAACTGGTGGAGCCAAAAATTCCAGAATATATGGGATAGAGCTCTTACTGCCAATAACTAAATGCCTTAGGAGAGACAATCAAAGTTACTGAATGTGGAAGAAAATGCACCAAAGCTGGGAAATCACCAAATTATTGGAGGTTAGAAGAAAGGGTGTGGGGCCATATTAGGGAGCACAGAGGGGTGGACTGGAGCCCCCAGTCAGCTGGAGCTGACCACCAAGCCAGGTCTGAGGAGTTACACTTTGAATCTCTATGAAAAAAGTACACTTAAGAGGTTCTCGATAAGTATATAAAATGTCTATATAGGAGTTGTTTTAATCAGAACTTTCTCCCCCTCAAATACATTTTAGGCTGCAATCCTACACCAAATTACCCATAAGGAAGCCTCATTTAATTAAAAGTGATTTACTTCTGAGTAGACACAAATAGATTGAACTTTGAGTGGGTTATCTGTGTCAGTTAAATTTGCATGATACAGCTTCTCAAAAAGTAGTATTTGTTTAAAACAATGCATATGTGCACTTCTGAGAAGGTAGAATTTGGCTTTTTAAAAATAATGCATGCACTCATGTTAAAAAGTATGTGAAATTCTTTTAAAATTTGACTGATTAATTACTTCTGAGCAGTTTTTGTAAATACTGTATTGTAGATGTGGCAAATTTTTGTCAAAATGTGTTTTTAAATTCTTAAATTGTGTTGCATGGCCTATAGGTATTAAACCATATAAACTTGAAATTTGAAACTTGACTGATTAATTCGGGATACCTTTTCATTGGTCAAAGTGTTTTAATTGATTGCTATAACTGGCTAATTTGCTAAAGCACTAAAATTACTCAACCTTTTCTAGAAGGTTGCACCTACTCGTAAGGATTGTGGTTTGGGGATGTTCTTAGGTCTAGAATTGCCACTAGAGGCACAGGTGACCTCAGAGGCACAAGGTACTTTTACCAGCATAGACTGGTATATAAACTGTTATTCTATCTGTACAAAGCTAGTCTACCTGTAGTTATCTGTGTTCTGATAATCTTTTGTCTAGAATACTGCAATATGTTACATATGCAGTTGCCTTTGAAAATGGCCTGAAAAATTCTGCTAGTCCAAAATAAGGCACCAAGATTGTTAGCAGGACTGGCCAATGATTGTATTATGCCAGCACTTTTCCATCTGGACCTGCTTCTGGTCAGTTTCTTGCCCCAGTTCTATGCTTAACTATGCTTAAAAAGCTCTAAAGGACTTGGGGGCAGATTACTCAAGGAAACCCTAAGATCATCTTCAGAGGGCCTTCTCTATGAGCTCCTACCACATGATTTGGGTGGTTACTAAGAAGAGGGCCATTTCTATGATGGCATGCTGGTTGTTAAGCTCTTCAGAGAGGCTTGCTGTGTATCTGATTTGTGTGTTGGTGCCAAGTGAAGACATTTTACCAGGCATTTTTATCTTACAATTTGTTTTTACCCTTGTACCACTGCTATGTTTTCTTTTGGTTTTTATTTTTTCAGTTTGGATTCATACTGTAGTTTTAAACTTTTATATTGTGTTTTACCATGTTGCATTTTATGGTTTCGAAAGGTAACCAAGTAAATACATATATCTTAAAATGGTTCTATTGTGCCAGTCTAGTAATTTGTCAGCTGCCTCATCACTTTGTTTAAATATAGGTGAAAACTAGACCAAAATAAATGCACAGATAAGGGTGTGTGCCCAGATGATGGTTATATGTATATGTACATCTACCCATTCATAACAGTGCTGCCTGCATATTGAGATGACCTAAACCTGCCTCCTTCCTTTCCCACTTAAAAACAGTGACAACCATGGGAGCACCAAGGGATACACAGCCAGTGTAGCAGTGGCTCTTTATTGACTGACTGCTTTTAGATCCTGCCTTTCCACCAAAAATGGCTCTCAAGGTGGCCATGCAAGGATGCAGAAGGCACCAGCACTGGGACTATACTTACCTCACCAGCCCCTTTCATTCCTAGCTTAGCGCACAAAGCTCACCTCTGGGTGCCTCTTATCCAGCTTCATTAGAATGGTTGCAGTGATAATGAGGAAGCCTCTGGTTCCTGCAACCCATCTTCAAATGTCCAAAGGTCTCCTGCTGTCTTAACTCTGCCCTTTCTCTCTTTGCTGTCCCCACTGCCCAGAGCTCCCTCCCTGAGCATGCATACATATGGTGACATAGCTCATAGTTCCTTCATACCTCGCCCTCCTCCAAAGGAACCTTCTTTATGATACCTTTATTTATTTATTTCCATTATAAATTGTCCAACAAGCCAAAGTTCTCTGGGTAGTTCACAAAAATTACAGACTCCAATATGATAAAAGATTAGAACTTCAGTGTAAACTACAAGTAAAAGCCACAGTGAAACCTAGCAGCAATACAAAGATTTAAAATACATTAAGAATTTAAGACGAAAGAGTCTGAAAGACTGAAATTCCTTCACCTGGCACCAGAAACAGGATAACTTAAGTACTAGGCAAACCTCTCAGGGAAATCCATTTTGCAACCATTGTGTCACAAGAGCAAATGCCCTCTTCCTAGTATCCAGCCATCTCATTTCCTTTATTAGGGGCTCTTTGAGAAGGACTGCTGAGGACAGGTGTATATGAGACAAGATAATCCTCCAGGCAACCTGGCCCCAAGCTCTTTATGGTTTTTGTAAATTAAGTTTCAATCAAACCCCAACATGGACTAGCAGCCTGTGCAGGTTGTAGTACTGACTTAATTAAGTACTGACTTAATATGCTTATGTTGGCCAGTCCCTATTAGCAACCTTGCTGCCCTAGTGTGAATTAACTGAAGTTTCTGGGCCATTTTCAAAGGCAGCCCCACATATAGCAAACACTGCAGTAGTAATCCAGCCAAGAGGTTACCTGAACATGAATAATTATAGTCTATCTCTGTCCAGATAAGGATGTGGCTGGTATATCATCCCAAAGTTTCCATCTCACCAAGTCTACCAAAAACACTTCCTTTCAGGGGAGTGTAATTCCCTCCAAAACAGATTGATCAGTCATCTGGCCAGAGGAACCACTTTCTAACAGCACTTCCATCTTGGCTGGATTGAATCTCAATTTCTTGGCCCTCATCCCTGGCCCAGGCACTGATTCAGAACAGCCATGCCCTCATCTGTATTTGTTGAAAAGGAGGAATAAAGCTGGGTGTCATCTGCATATTGATGCTGCTTCAGCTGACACCTCCAGATAACCTTCCCCAGCAATTTCATGTGGATGTTGAACAACCTGGGGCATAAAACTGAGTTCTGTGGAACCCAAAGGCAGAGCTGCCGGCACCAGCTTTTTCTACATTGGAACAGAACCACTGCAATGCAGTTCCTCCAACTCCCAAGCCAGACATCCTATCAGAAGGGTACCATGGTCAATGGTAATGAAAGCTGCTGAGAGGTCCAATAGAATCAATATGGTTCCACTCCTCCTGTCCCTCCCCTAGCAGAGGTGATCCAACAGGGTGACCAAGGCAGTTTCCATTTCAAAACAGCCTTGAAGCTCAAAATGAAATGGAACTAGATAATCAATTTCCTTCAAGAGAGCCTGGATTTGAGCAGCAACCACTTGCTTAAGCACCTTTCCCCGGAAGGAAATATTGGCTGTTGGCCTATAGTTGTTATCATCATCTGGGTCCAGGCTAGGCTTTTTAAGAAATGGCCTAAATAATGTCTCCTTTAAAGAGACTGCTGCTACTCCCTCTCTCAAAGAGGGGTTTATGACCCAGCCTGTCCCTATCTAGAGGTAATAAACCATGAAGGGCAAGGGTCAGGCAAACAGGTGGTCAACTGGCTTGGCCAAGCACTTGTCTGTATCCTCAGGCCTCCACAACTGAAACTCATTCAATGAAATTGTACCAGATGGTGCTCTGGGCAATGCTACTATGAGAAATGCATTAATCATGGTGCCCAATTTATGATGGAGCTGGACAACTTTATCTTCAAAATGCCGCAAAAACTTGTCACAGCATGCTACCAAGGGTTCCACCATTTCTCCCCTTGACCCACATTGGAACAGGTCATGAACCACTCAGAAAACATCCGCACTGAGAAGATGCAATAGTGGTGGGCCTTTCGGCCAACTTCACCATCACAGAACTTCAGCTTGTGTTTGGTCAGATTTGGCACAGATTTTCCCACACTTGTGTTCCAGTTATCTTCCTTCTTGTCTCATTGCACACAAGTCAGGTGCATAGCAAGGCACTGGCCAGACTCTGCTTCAGATGGAGGGGGCACTTGAGCACAATTGTGTCTACTGCCCAAGACCTCGTTGCATTGCACAGAGGGAACTGCTCTTCAACAGGAACATCAGCCAGTTAATCAAAAAGTCTCCCAGAGCCTTCACAAGTAGACCATTTATTAAAAGTAAAGACTATTAAGGCCCCTCACCCTTGCAGAAGGGAGAGGTCACAGAGAGTCTAAACCTCAATAGGAAGTGATCTGACCATGACAATCGAATATATGTTAATTCCTCCACTTTTAGATAACTATTATCCTGTTCAATCAAGAAAGCCAAACCAAGTATGTGTCTTTTTACACGTATTGGGTCAATAGCATGCTGTGACAGTCCTGTGGTTGTTATGTGACCATGAAGTCCTCATGAACCATTCCCATGGTTGTTATGTGACCATGAATCTAACAGCCTCAGCATGGAAGTTGAAATCCCTTAGAACCATCATTCTAAGGGGTCTTCAACACTAAATCTAAGCCCATATCCTTCAGCTCGGACAGGGAGCCTGAAAGGTACTGGGTAATACAACAGCAGAATCCCTAATCTTTCTCTACCAACACAAGGTGCAAACTTTCAAGATGGGCACTTCAAACATGCAAGATGGAGCAGGGACCACAGCAACTGCTTCCCACCTAAAGTCAATGTTGATGTTGCCTTGAGTACCCAAGAGGGCACAGCTAGGAGAGACTAACCCCTCCCACTTTTCCCATCCAGGTTTTAGTAACACACACCAAGTCAGCGCTCTAATCCACAATTAAATCTTGGAAGGAGATTTTGCTTTAGACTGACCTGGCATTCAACAGGAACAGCAACAGATCTGAGGGCTAGTAAGGCAGCCAGGAAGCATCAGGTTGGGGGAAAAATTAAAACGGGATAAGGTGTCCAGCCTCTCTTCTCCTCAGCTGGCTTGTTAATCACCCAGTGCCACACCTTCCCTTGCTTGTGACCATATCAATAGTGGACCCCCTTCCTGCCAGTAGATTATTCAGTGAGTTTCCCAGGTCTATGTTAAAACGTTATAAAACAGAGAGCATCAACCCTAGTGCAACAGCCAACAAGGAGCAAGTGAAATCCACAATTGCTCGTCCATTCCCCAAGCTGATGCCCTTTACTGCTGGTGGTTCCTGGGATAAGAATAAAACAGTTATAAAGTGCTCACCTCTGTTGGTATCTGTGTCTTTCCTAAAGCAGGCAGACAAGGTACCACAGGCAAAAATCAACAACTCCTCTTCACCAGCCATATTCCATTTGCCCAGCCTGCTCACCACACTGATGTCACAGTCACAAGGCTACAGGCTAGGAGCCTGTTGCTCTTGCCCTTTGACTCACAGCTTTTTCACAAATATTTGCAGGGAAAGGCAAAAAGAGATTGAAAATTGTAGCTGATAATGACCTTCCTCCAGCAGGATTAATCACCCCCTAACAACAAAGCCCAAGTAAAGGTAACCGTAATTGCCCAACTTTATTCCTCTCCTTATCTTCTTTTCCCCCCTTTCCCTGCTTTCTACTGTCTTTCCCATTGCCAATATATAGATAGCGGGTTCTTTGAGAGCAGGGATTCTTCATTTATTTATTTATTTATTTATTGACACTCCATAAAGTACCATTTGCACTGACAGTAGTGTGAAAATTAAGAAATAATATAAAAATATTAAGCAGTAATAAGAAAAGTGTTGTCAAAATGTGCCTGCATTTTTTAACCGGTGCTTACTACATACAGAATGGAGAAAGGCAATGGGTAAAGCAGCAAGTGTAACTACAAGAAAAGCTAGTGTGGGAGAAATATTCTTGAACACAATAGATGAATATGAGATGAACAAATAAATATTTGGTGGGAATCATTACCAGTGTGGCAATGTATTCCTAACAGAAGACCTCCATCTCTCTCTTTCTCCCTCCCATACACAACACACACACACTGCAGGTCACGGATGGATGGCAGCTGCCCTTCCCTTTGGCAGCCTCCCTGCCAGCTGTCACTGTTTGACCCAGATAGTCTGGGTTTATCCCAGGCTTTCTGGTATCTGTCTGTCTGTCTATTTGTATCAGTTTCTATATTGCACAGATAGAAACACAGATAAAAATCATGACTGATTGATAGATGGATCAATATATAGATGTTTAAGGTAAGGGTAAGAGTTAAAGTTAGGGATAGATGTGTACAAGGCCTCTGTCATCTCTGTAGGTACCATTTTTACATTCCTTTGCCCCACACAAGTCCAGCAGTACCTTGTACTTAACTGATACCTCGTTTCACTCTTGTCTTCTGTATCTGGGGTTGGATGTCTTGTATCTTAAACATGGTCCTGATCATTCTTTCCATTTTCTTCAAATTCCTCTTCAAGATTTGCCTTTTCCAGTGAAATCTTTCCTGTCTCATCACCCTAGTCTCAAGGGATGGATTGTCCTGCTTATGGATCATAAGCACATACTTGCCAGCGCATAATCGCATACTTGCATTCAAGTATGTATTTTGTCTTGTGGCCACAAATAATCCAGAGATCATTGAAGTACCAAAGTTGAAACTTCCCCCACCCCCACCCCCACCCCCAAAAATGGAAAGGAGCAGCTTTCTTGGTCAAGGGTACCAATTAGAGTTACCTTCCACAAATGAGCCAAGTCACGGGTCTTCTTCACTTGATTCAGTTTATTGCATATGCCCTGTGGCCCAGCATATTCTGCTTTGCCCCTCTTCTTCTTTACTTGCTTGTCAATCTCTGAGCTTTTACCACCCTAACCCCCACCAGTCATGCACCCCTAATATATATTCCAGACCTTCTGATTAGGACAGATATTATTCCCTGTTTTGAACTGCAACTTCTAAACCTGGTAGCTTAACTTTTAAAGGAGAGGTGTTTTCATTGTAACTAGAAGCTGCACTTCCCAGTTGCAGGGCTTTGACTCCAAATCCCACAAGTGTGGGGATAAACCGAGATTGCCCCTTGTTGACAAGCTAATATGAATATGATACCATCACCCATGATATCCTCATGGGCTAGTTCTGCAAGATGGAAGTAGGAGACACTACACAGCAATGGTTCCATGCAGACCTGCAGGGCTGATGTCAAAGAATTGCACTGAGCAACTCATGCCCCTGGTATTTGCATTGTGCACTGCTAAAAGGTACTATCTTATTCCTAATGCTATATGAAGCTGTTGGGAGAGGTCATTATTATGATGATTACATTACACTACTGTTCTGCTTTTCTTCCCCTTGGAAGGAACACAAAATAGCTTACCCTCATCTCCATTTTATCCTCACAACAACCACAACAACCCTGTGAGGTGGCATTAGGCTGAGAGTCTGTGAACAGCCCAAATAACCCAGTGAACTTCATGGCTTGAGCAGAGACTAAAACCCGGATCTCCTGAGTCCAGCACTGACCACTATGCCACACTGGCTGTTTGGTTAACTCAATGGCTGGAAGAATTGGTGGGAGTGGATGAAAGACAATAAGCTGAGACTGAATGCTGAGGAGACAGATGGGCAGCTCCCATGACAGGTTAGTTTATAAACCTGAAGAATTGGGTTGAGGAGTACTCCTTGAACCATGTTTGTCATTGGAGGTGGCTTGATTTCTGGACTATGACAATGCTATCTATGTGGAGCTTTCCTTGGGAGTGGTTCAGAAATTGCATCTAGCACAGGTTTCAGAAGTTAGGCTGCTAAGTGGGGCAGCCTACCATGAACTTGTTACAGTTGTTTGAAAGACCTGTAATGGCTGCTAATGTATTATCAGGCCAGGTTCAAGGTGATGTTCTTGACATATAAGGCCCTAAATCACCTGGGTACATGAGGAAGGGTCTTCTCCCATAGCAGCTAACTATTAACAGAGATGTATTGGGGCCTCTTGGTTGTCCCATCATCTGCACATGTACACTGGATGGCAAATATGGGGGAGGGAGTTATTCTGTTGTGGCACCTCGTCTTTGCAATTTTCTTCCCACTGCAGCGTGCAACGTACACTATCCTTCATGGTGTCTCAGCACCTGTTAAAAACTCATCGGTTTAACCCAGACATTTGCTGATTTTAAGATTAACGCTTAGAAGATTTTTTTCTGTCTAATCTTTATATTTTAACTGTTGTTTTAATGACTTTATATGCTGCCTTGCGATGTGGTAGTGAAGGGTGCCATGAAAATATTTTCAATAAATTAGGCAAGTACATCAGAATTAGGAATACTGTATGCATGGTGGAGTACACAGCTGTTAACTGATCTCCATAACCTTTCCATCTCAGAAAAGGGTTGAAAGGATTGTAGGATTGGCCATATTATCATACACATTAGGCAAGGATGCTAAATTCATATATAGTTTTATGCTATGTTCAGTTGCATACTTTCCTCATGCCATATACCATATTCCTACATTTTCTGAATACATGAAGCACACATTAATAGTGAAAGTGATATTCTCTACAAATGTCCAAGGTCCCTGTCCTTTGGTGTAATTCCACATCCTCTCATCTATGACATTGAGGATTGATTCCAGGAATGGGTAGTTAAAATATCCTGGCTAACACTACGTGGCTGTTTGCATCACATGGCAACCTACTGTGGGCTATTTAACTCACCTCACTGTGTGAGATATGTGCAGCAGTGATTTTGAATGTGCCCCCTCTGCTTGGGGTTATTGTGTCATGTGCAGCTCTCAGTCATATAATCTTAAATGATCTTCATATTTTCCACGTGCCATTTAACTCTTCAGTAACCCATAATCTCTGGGTTTGCACAATGTAACAACCCCTCAGCAGTTGCTGCATATGCAAGAGAACCTTCAGGTTATGGGGTGGCACACGATTGAAATGAAATGAATAAACAAATAAAATTGCCAGTATGGTGCAGAGGTTAGAGTGCTGGATTGAGGAGCTGGGAGATCTGGGTTCTCGTTCCCATTCAGCCATGAAGGTCACTGGGTGACTTTGGGCCATGCACTCTCAGCTTGACCCATCTCACAGGTTTGTTGTTACGCAGACAAAATGGAGAGGGAGAGGACTATATAAGCTGCTTTGGTTCTTCACAAGAGGAAGAAAGGTGGAATATAAATGTGGTGTATTAATACTAATTCTAATTTTTGGATAAATAACCCACACTGAGTCATGGCATGTCATCTAAACCCAGTCATGCTTTAGCAATAGTAAGTGTGCATATGCATGTGGGGAGCTGGTGGTCTTTTATAGCCTCTATCAATGGAGTGAGCATGTCAGGTGCTGTACAGAAATCTAGGAACATCCTATCTATATAAAACCAGGAGCTACAGGGTTTATTGTTTTTTTACGTGCTAGAGCAGGCAAGGAGCTTGTGGAAATTTCTCCCTCAGATGCTTAACTACCTTGGCTGGCCTTCAGCATTGGCCACCTCAACTGGTTATGAGCACCCATGTTCTTCAGGAGACAACATGCTCTGGATTGGTTCTTTGAAGTTGACAACTTTTCTCCACATTGGTCTTTAACAGCATCTTGATCTGCAGACTTGCCATGACATGAGTAGGTGGTAACATTTCTCCCCAGGGTTAACATCAAGGTTATGGAGAGTTGGGCACCTGTCAAGGACAAGGGCCCTCTTGACTTGCTTCTCCCCTCCATCACTGGGCCCCATCTCTCACTGTAGCCCAGACAATGGTGGTGGGGAAGAGTCGGAGCCACTGCCTGGATATTCACCGTTTCTCTCCCCGTCAGGCAAGCAAGTGGCAGTGAGGATGAGAAAGACAATGAGCAGCAGTAGCAGCTGCTGATATGGTGGTTGGACGATAGGCTCACTGAGGGAAAGAGGCCCAGTGAGGGCAAATGGCTCGAAGGCCCTCAAAAGCCTGGAGCCATGTCTGCAGATAAAATGGATGATAAATCACCGGAACAGTTTCAGCCTTCCCCCCTAGTCAGTTGTCAACAAGATGTCTGTGCTTGGCAGGATGTCACTCGTTAGAAAGCACGGTCTGGCATATAGCCACCCAGCGTTGGGGTAAAATAGTCTTAGGGAGTAGCTATGGCAACTTTTTCCCCTCAGTGCAACAGTCTCCAGGCCAAAGAATACTCCAGAGGCTTCTTCAGGCCTAGCATCTGGCACCGCAAAATCCTTGCCTGGGCAAACACATTCCAATGCAGAGGAGGCCGAGCGCAGGCCACCCTAAGCGAGGCGAAACCTCCCTGCAACACATTCACACTTTCCCTGCAGTCCTCCAATGACACTAAATATTAATGAGTGGCCTACATTAAAAACCACAAGCACCTGACTCTCCCCGCTCTCCAGCTCCCACCCCTCTCCTTCTGTAGGGCAGCTGCCCTCACGCATCACCACGGAGACCATCTTCTTTACCAGCAGGAACCTGCCCTCCCTCCCTTTCCTTCCTTTCTTCCCCCTCCCTGCCACCGCCAACTGGGGACTTGCCAGAAGGCAAAGGGGGGCTGGTACAGCTGAGCAGGAGGAGAACAGCACCAGCTGTGCATTCATTTCCAGAGGTTTTTCTTCGAGCCTGGCCTTGCTTTTCCTCCCTTTTCTGAGGAGGCAGCGACAGCAAAGGCTAGCAAAGAATTTATGAATTAAAAATAGGGGGTGGCAGAAATGCATGTACATGTATGTGTTCATTAGACTTTCTTTGAAGAACTGCTGTCCCACAAAGCAAGATCAGGAGGAGCCAAGCAAGAGAGTCTTTCTTGGGTTCCCAGCACTAGCTCCCTTTGCATTTCTTTTAAATTTAGATTCTGCATCCACACTATCCAGATTCTACATCAACAAAACCTAAATTCTGCCCTGAAGCTCTGTCCCTGGCAAATCCTGTTTTCTAAGATTTTAGAACATGCATATCTTCACATTCCTAAAGGCCAGGAACATTTTCTTTTAATTGGAAGTTGAAGGGACAGTGCATCCGATGCAGCATTCTGGGCTAGTGCTGCTGATGGGCTAAGCAGCCAGCCACAATCCTCCCAAGGAAGCAGAACCTTGCATAGACCTTTGGCAAATGTTGGCTAGATTTTAGGATATGTCTGTTAAACCAATTCAAACCACTTTCAAGCCTATTTAATCATGATTCCCAGCTAGGGAAATCCCAGGCCTGTAAAGGCATCACTAACTCAGTTCCCAGCAACCTCTCAAAAGTGACAATTCTGAGGGATGTCTGAAAGGAGTCAGGGCAGCTAAAGCAGTTTCAAACTGGTTTGCTTTTCATATAGGTGTCAGACTATTCATGAAGTCTCACCTTGGCAGTAGGGTGCAACAAAAAATAAGCACGTACAATTAAAGAGAACCAGGTATTCTCTTAAAGCAAATTCTGTTAAACTACTGTAACAAAATATAATGCAGCTATGTACTATGTATGGTATAAGTGAACTTTACGATAAGTGGATTGTTTTCCAATATTCAGCTTGTTTTCATGGATAAGTACAAATACTCCCATTTTCCTGAGAGTAGCATAAGATGAAAGTCTTGTCCATGACTGACCCATTGAGTTTGCAGCTAAGAAATGTGGGGAACCCAGACATGATCACTTGTTGCAGTGCTTTACTTATGAAGCAGATGAAAATAGCACCTCTGAGATTGTGCAGAGTGTATGTCCTTCACCAATGTATAATATTCAGCATCTGGCAGTGTGAGATGAGCAAAAAAGAAATGGGACTGATTTTAAGGTAGATTTTAGTTATGCCAATCCACATTTTAGTAATGAAACACTAATTTGAATTCTGACATTTCAGAACAAACCAGAATCATGTTGTTCTTCATTAGCCAAATTATAAAGCACTTTTGATCAGCTACAAAATTGTGCCTGACTCTATGGACAACATTCCTCCAAGTTTTCCTGTCCTCCTCCATCCCCTGGAGTACACCCAAACCCACACCCACCTCTCCAGTGACCCCATCCAGCCACCTCAACCTCTGCCATCCCCTTCTCCTTTTGCCTTCAATCATTCCCAGCAGCATGAGGCTAAGGGAAAAATACATACTGGATTTCAGATAAATATCAAGCTCTGATATTTAATTCACCCCTGCAATCACATTACCAACACAATCAAGTACTGGAATGTATGACTTCATCTGTGAACCCTGTTTTCAATATAAGGGTTTAAAGAGCGAATTTATGATGCAGGAATACCATTGAGAAGAGGGCCACTGTCTCTCATGTTGCTGGCAATGTGATTATTTCTCAAGAGCCACTATAGGAGGATGGGTGGTTGTTGTCTAGGGCTGCATTCCCTTGGGGGAAATACGTGGGGAGCAAGGTGGTGGATGGGGCCTGGTCCAAACTCTTTTTTTCTGCTACTTGCTTCTCTCTTCTTTTTCTTCCCTGCTAGGGAGCTCCTAGGGAGTTGCATCAGTCTCGCTGGAGGCCTTCATTGATCTTTTACAGAGGACTTAGAGTAGTGGACATATTTGGCAGGTTGCAGAACTATCCTGGGCACCATACAAAGTGTGTATGCTGCAGTGCAAAGCATCAGGCTGCTGTCACCTACCCTCTTCATTTCCTAAGGACATGACTGAACCACACATGTGACCCAGAGGAATTCATGAGAAAACAAGATGAAGGCATCCAGAGGACCTCCCTTTGCTTTGAAATGTTGGTATTTTAGGCACCTCAGTGGGCACTCAAATGATTGTCCGCTCCTAACTTCCTGGGTGAGTTATTGATTCCACAAATTGAGTGACAGTTGCTACACACAACCATAAGGGCTTATGTGTAACAAATGACATTTATTTATTTATTTATTACAAAAGGGTGATGGTTCACATTATGGTTTTACTTTCTTCCATCATGAAAATCAAGGCAAAATATAGGATTCCCAGGAAACTTCCCATCAAAGAACTAACCAGCCCCAACTCTTCTTAGCTTCAGTAATGGGGTTGCATCATATGCCTTCAGACACTTACGGGTAGCTATAGACACAACACTCTTCACATATACTGTTATCGTTTAATCTTGAGTATTTCCAATGGCGGGCCTTCACACTTTGCTAAGAATCATGCCTGGTGTGTCTCCACCCCCAACTAAAAGGGTACTTTTTTGCAACAGAACAACTCTGCATAGGATGTCCATCCCCCCAACCCACCCATTGAGCAAAGCAACCATAGCCTCTCTAGTGCCACACACATTCTTCACCTGAGAAGGTACAGCTACCTGCACGTCTCAAGTTCTCAAAGAATAAGTGCTGGAGCTTCACTACTAATAAACAAGATTCCCATCTGACTGCAGCTGAAAGTAAAAAGAAGCTGCTAACATACATCTTGAACTCATGCCTTGCCCCGAGAGGTCTCTCCCAGTTGGCCAGGGCTTGTCTTTAGAAGCAGGAAGGGCAAATTATTCTCTTTGATTCCTTTCCTGTCCTACACACACATCACACACACACTCTACCCATTTTCCTTCATGCTGTGTTCCATCCAAACAGCCCAAAGTGGCCCTTGATTGATGGCAGTGTTTGCCCGCTAAGCGCACCCTGCGGTCCAATCCTTGCACGTTCCCCAATTCCTCCCCAGTCCCTATTCAAAGACCGACGGTGTCTCGCGTTGGTCCCCAAGGTGCTATTAATTAAAAATACATCCAATTAAATGGCAGGTGAGGACGTGCCACACAAGCTCCCTCCTCGTCCTGCTACGATTGGCTCATCTGTGCTTTGATTTGAACGAGACACAGAGAGAGGCTACAGGAGGGTTCTCTGAACCTGTGCCAACATAGACCATGCCAGCCTGTTCGGGTGGTGTAGTGTGTGTGCGTGTGTGTATGCACAAGAGACATGGCAGACTGATTTCCATAGCTGGTGGTTGGCATTATTATATTTCGTCAGCTGCGGCCTGCCCCATTTTTATATTCTCCTTCTCCCAAGTAGTAAGCCTGAAAAGGGGGGGGGGGGGGCAATTCTCTAGTAGAGAAACAGTTTGCTGAGTGAACAACAGATCCATTTAAATAAGGCTATTGGGAAGACTTCCAAGAAAGCAAAGATCTGGCTATTCATTTCAAATGAAGAAGTGAACTCCCATTTCTCTTTGCTCCCAGTCTCTAAAGCACGCTAGCCTGTGCCCTTTTGTTACTGCCTTTCTATTCGCCACCTACTTTGCGTGCTTTACTTCAATCCCCTGGACTCCCAAGCCTCAGTGGCCAACAGAGACCTGGCACAAGACATCAATGATGGGTCCTGAGAAGATCTTTTCATTCATTAAAAACAGCTGTGGTGCTGAGGGAGGGGAGCCTTAACCCTTTCTTCACATGCTGTTCCTCCAACTTAAAAAACTTCCCCAACGTACTGATAGCTGGATGGGTAGAAAGGCGCAATGCAGGATTACTGGAAGCTGAACTACTCAACCAACATCCATTTTCTGTTGTGATACACTCGCCGAATACACATAATCAACAGAATTTCACCATGTTGACATTACATGAGACATTGTTACTGGCATCAATCTAAGAGAGCCCAATCCTTTGGCAACTGTGATGTAAAGGGGGAAACATTAATGTGGATAACATTCCGTTTCACCATGGTTTGTCTAAATCAATTCCCCATATTCTACTGTGATCCAGAAGAGCCACAACAACTATCGAGGTTGTAGCCAGACATTTATAGAATTCATGGGGTCATATCCATGCTAAATCCTAGATGGAGCGGATGGAGCCGGGGCTGATAAGCCAGGAGGAACTAGTTGCCTCAGGCTGCAGATGCTGAGGGGGCAAAGTGTTGGAGGAAAGAGTGCTGTTTGCCACGTAGCCTGCCACCTTGGAAGCAAGCTTGCTGCCCTCAGGTGCAGCAAAAGACACTGTCCTGCTTGCAGTGTTAAAGTTTGAGTCAGCTGCCAGTCCTGTCAGCCACTGTATGTGAAAAGGGGGTAGGGTTCTTGCCCTTTGCCTCAGACAAAATGTCTTAGTCCTGCCCTTTAGTCCTGCCCTTGGCTGAACAGGGTTCGGTAAAGCTGCCCTATTCATAATATTTCAGGTTTCCTCTTTGCAAGCCACACTGAAAACAATAGGATGTATACCTTGAAAATACGAGCCCATTGATTCCATGAAATTTTGTCTGTGTCCTTGATAGTTTGTTTATTGGGTTTAGAAACCACACTCAGAAGTCCCACACAGGACTCCCCATGTGTGTTATTGGTCCTTGTAGATTACTGTGCATTGAAAATTGGATTGAAACCAACATTAGTTCTACTTTCAATTGACTCACTGAAATGAATGGGACATAAGTTAGTCATTCTTAAATCCCATTTGTTTCAATTATTCAAAGTAGAACTAACTTTGGATTTAACTCAAAGAAATTGAATGTTAGTCATAGGCTTGTAAATTTAACTGTTTTTAATGGAATATGATAAGTAGCAAAAATAACAAAACAAAAAACAATTAATGGTCAAGTTTTAATCAAATGCATGATTTGTATGAATAACATTTTGATGTTCTGGCATTCGAAGCAGATTCCCGGGCTGAAAGTTAAGCTATGCATGTGAGATAAACTTGATAACAAAATTTAACAATAATCACAGGGCAAAGTGATATCAAAAAGGGAAGTATGAAGCAAAATAGCATGCAAAAGCAGAAAGTCTTGCTGTTGCCCAGCAAGTGTATTTATTCCCAATCTTGTGTGGAAGGAGCTCCACAAAGGTGTTCCCAGTTTTGGAATCTGCCACATTTCTTGCCGACTTCACATTCCAACTAATTGGAGATTTTAATCTTCAGCGACTTTCTGCTCAGGGGTGCTGACAGGATCACCAGCTGTGCAGCTATTCCAGAAGCAGCGGCTTTTTAATCAAGCCATCTTGGCAGGGAAGGTGGGATGGTGAAATTGGGGAAGAGAAGGGGGAACTTAAGAGGATGAGGATGGTGAGGGCTTGGTGTTAAATCAAAAGACAGACAGACCTGGGGTAGGTGAGACAAGGCAAGCTTGAACAGCCAAGTCCGGCAAGACCCAGAAAAAAAGACAGTATTAGGGCTTATATATACTGCAGCTTTCCCACTGGTGCATGATCAGATGATGGGTCTTCCTGCTCTGTTGTACAGATGCTACTTGCTGACAGGCAATTTTAAGGCCCCTGACTGCACTTCCTATGGTTATTTACCTTCCAAAATGGACTGAGGGCTGTGCAGAGGATGCCTTCAAATAGGGGAGAGTCCACTGACAGGCCTTTACAGAGAGAACTGTCCTCTGGAAAGTAGTAAACATGGCTAATTTACTATCATTGCCACACTTTGTGGTGGCAAATTCCATATGCAAAAATATTTTCTTTTCTCCCTCTTGAGCCTACAGCCAATATCTCAATCATCCCCAAGTTCTGGTATTACAAGAGGAGGTAAAATCATTACTTCCTACTCAATTGTCCTAACTATATATCTGATTAGGCTGCAATCCTACACATTTACCCAGGAACAAGTCCTACTGAATTCTGTAAGGCTTACTTCAATGTAGGCATGTATAGGATTGTCTTGGCCCTTTTCTTAATCAAGCAAACCAGAGCTCTTAAGTTGAGCCCTCCCTGGACAGGTATATGGTACCAACTCTTTCTCTTTTTCAAATCCCTCCTCAAAGACTGTCTTTTCTATGATGTCTTTGTCCTATCCCTTAAAGTTTGTCCCCAACTTACATCTAAACGAATTTCTTCACATCCGTCCCTTGTTAGCTTTCTCCCTCCCCTCTCATCATTGTCTCCCACACTGCTAGTTGTACATTGCAAACTCCTCGGCAGCACCAACTTTATTTTGTTTTGTTGTATTGCTTAAGAAACTTCATACAGTGCCAAGTACATGGATGACATTCTGTAAATTAGTAGCCAATCTGCATAAATCACAATGTTCTTTACTTCTGAGAACAGAATGCAAGTTGCTTTAGTGGTTGGTTTTAATTTTCTTTGATGTGAAATTGGGAGGATTTTTTTATTTGTATATGGCATGTATTAGCATTAGCACCAGCTTTGGGTTTTATTACAGGATTATGTTCAGCTACTCAGCAAAGAATGGTGCATTTTGCTGCACTGAGGCCCCAAGAACCTCCTTTGTGTTAATACAGCTGACTACTTTGGCTGCAGAGGTCTCTTCAGCAACTGGTAAAAGGAAATGAAACCAAAACAGAGCTGAGATGGGGTTAACAGGCCATGATGACCCAAAAGAGAGATGCCAGAACAGTCATCCCTGTTGAAATGATGCAAAGGTTTATTGGCATGTGCTGCCCCCTTGTGTCTAAAAGAAATGTTGTGATTTCCATCAAGAGCAGATCAACCATCTGGCCAAATCCAAAGGCCTGCTTTTCACTGCACAACCATGCTCGGAGTGCTCAGAGTGCATTATTGTGATCATTTTTACAACAACCCTGTAAGATATGACAGTCATCTGCATGTATCTATTTTATTTCAAATATTTATATTTTGTTTTTCTGATAATAATGCCCAAACCAGTGGTCATTATTCTTTAAAAATCATAAAAACCATTTCACAGTACATGAATATAGCAGCATGACAAAAACATCACCAAAAAACCACCCTCTTCTTCACACAGCACTGGAAAGAAAACACTGTAGATACCCATTAAAGGGTATCCAAACATGATATCACTGTAGAAAAAGTTCTCTCTTCATTATAGCAATAGCCACATCAGGGTGATCAATAATTCAGGAGTGGAAAATATCTGGGCCTCTAAATGCTGTTGTACTACAACAACCACCATCCTTGACCATCATCTAATGAGAGTTGGGAGTCCAATACCAACTAAAAAGGCAGTTCCCCTTCCCAATGTAAGAGATTGAACATGTGCATAAGGGAGAAGTCTGTCTTTCATGTTACGCTGGTCCAAGATACTACCGATGGGGAAGTGAGCCTGAGAGATAATGGCTGGCTTAAGGTCACTCACAGAGAGATATCTTCTACTGAATCAGACTACTGATCAAGCAAGTTCAGTATTGTGCATCCTCCTCCCTCCCTTGCTTCCTCTCTTGCACATGCATATGACATGCACACATACATGTGTGTGCACACCGTTTTTAAAGCAATGAGGCAGCCAAGGGGAGGGGGTGGGCAGAGATCGAATCTACTTTGGTTAGAGTGCCATCTGGTGGCTGTCTAACTGTCCTCCATTAATATCAAAGTTGGAGAAGAAAGGCATTTGGGGGATGTTGGGTTAGTTTAGTTTTGTATTGGGTTTGTTCACACTGTTCCCTTGGTCAAACAGGTGTTTTAAAACTAATTTAAACAATTTATCATGAGTGACAGAGGGATGGCTGATACTAATCATTTAACAGCTAACTGGATAGTCAAGCAGGGGCATGGGGGCTACCTAGTGTATTGCACTGAGTGCTACATATATGACCATCTGAAAGTGTTAGAGCAACTTTTACAGCAAACCCTGGGGAATGCCAACAAAAGCTGGGAAGCATCTTGTTCAAGTTAAATATCCCTAGTGGAGAAAGAAGAAAAAGTTTCTGATTGCTCAAATGTAGATGGGGTAGAAATCACCATGAGCAATAAGCCATGAGACAGTCCAAGAAGCCTAGCTGACAAAACAGAAGTTGCACATAGTAGAAACATCTGTATAGCTGTTTTTATCTGGGCGCCTTCAAGCCAAAATAGGAGAGTGAGACTGCCTGGTTTCAAAAGAGAAACCCTGATATAGTCAACTGTGGATATAAACTCTATAGGAATGACTAGGAAGTGCATACTGGAGGAGATGTTGCTCTGTATATCAAAGAGGTCATAGAGTCCATCAGACCTGAAAACCTAAAAGATGCTGAGTCCTCCACAGAAATACTGGGGATGACAATGAAACTAATCTAGTGCTAGGAACTTGTTGTTGTCCTCAACAGAATACTCCAGGTGATCTTGAACAGCAAAACAGAAACATCCAAATGAGAACATGTTGTATTAACATGTGGTCTTCAACCACCCCACATTGATTGGATAATGGAATTTTCTAGTTCTGACAGAAAAAATAATTTCTCAGTGTCCTAAATGACAGTGTTCTAGAACAGTTGATCAGGGAACCAACCGTAGGGGAGGCCATCCCGGATTTAATTCTAGGTGGAATTGCCCAGGACCTGGTACGAGATATAAATGTTGTTCAACCAGTTAGAAACAGTAAGCACAGTTCTAACAGATTACATATGATGGAAGATTGCCAAAGAGATCCAACATACTCACACTTGAATTCAAAAGAGGAAACTTTTCTAAAGTGAGGGAACTGGCAGAAAGGGAATGAAAAAGTTGGGAGTCAAGAGGCCTAAATCCCTTCAAAATGCTTGAAGATTATTCAAAATCACAGTAATCTAAACTCTGGTAGTATGTATAGCACAGGTTAGGAAAAGTAGCACCAAGAGGTCACCAGCATGGTTAAGGATTCATGTCAAGGAAATTATTAAGAGAAATAAGGCTTCCTTCAGAAAATGGAAGTCTTGTCCAAATTTTTTTTTGGGTGGGGGGGAGCACAAGCTTGCACAAGGGAAGGACAAACAATGAGAGACTAAATAAATGGAGGAGCATATTGTTAACATCAAGACAATAATAAATAATTTTTAAACATATTATAAGCAGGAAATCAACTAGAAAGTCACTTGGACCATTAGATAATAACGGAGTTGAAGGAATACTAAGGGATGATAAGGAGATTGCCAAGAAACTGAATGAATTCTTTTCATTTGTCTTCTCTGCAGAAAATGCAGGAAGATACCTGTGCCTGAACTGATATATTTAAGAAGAGTCTAAGCAGCTAAGCAAATAGTGGTGACAATAGACGAAATTCTCAACTTACTGAAGAAGTGAAAGTTAATAAATCATTGGGCCTACAAGGTATCCATGCTAGAGATCTTAAAGAACTCAAATATGAACTTGCTTATCTTCTTAGAAAAAAATGTAACATGTACCAGAGGACTGTAGCATGGCCAATGTAACACCAATTTTTAAAAAGGAATCTAGGAGAAATATGGGGAATTACTGGCTGATTAGTGTAAGGTCTAATTTAGGTAAATTGATTGAAAGTGTTATTAAAGCTAAAACTAGTAAGAATATAGGACAAGAATTGCTGAAAAGGATCAACATGGCTTCTGTAAGGTAAGTCCTGACTCACTAAAGAGTTCTTTCAGCTTCTTAATAAACAAGTGGACGGGGGTGATCTGCTAGACATTGTTTCCTTGGACTTCCATAAGCTTTTGGATGATGTTCATCACCAAAGACTTCTGAGCAGTCAAGAAATAAGAGGGGAGGTCCTCTTATGGACCAGTAACTTGTTAAAGATCAGAAAGCAAAAATAAATAGTAAGTTCTCCCAGTGGAGGGATGTAACAGCAGAATCCCACTGGGATCTGTATAGAGGCAAAAGCTATTCAATATATTCATAAATGATCTGGATTTAGGAGTGAGCAATGAAGTGGCGAAGTTTGCTTATGACACCAAACTAACTGCCCAGAGTCTATGGGAATGCGGTGGTATATAAATTTTAAAATAAATAAATACGCTAAAATACGGCAGTTAAAACAAAAAGGGAGTTAATTGGAAGAGTACAAGAACGATCTCTTCAAACCAGGAGAATGGGCCTCAAAATGGCAAATATGGTTGCATATAAGCAAGTATGGAACAGTATGGAACAATATAGAAAATAAAATAATGGTTCACAAACAGAAAACATTCCAATTTCCATGATAGGAGATGCAGAAGACTGCAGCAACCATTGAACTATTGTATTAATCTCCCATACAAGCAAAATGATGCTCAGAGTGTTGCAAGAATATTAAACTATATACAGCATGAATTGCTAGACATGCAAGCTGGATTCTGAACAGGAAGAGGCACTAGAGATCATATTGCACCTCATTGGTAGGAGATTCAGTACAGATAACAGGAAAGACTTCACACAGCATATAGTAAAAAGATGAAATTTGCTTCCACAAGATGTTGTGATGGCCACCAATATGGACAGTTTTCAAAGGGGAATTGGAGAAATTCATGGAGGATAAAGCTATCAGTGGTTATTAGTCCATAGCACGTATGGCTATATGCTACCTCCAGCATCAGAGGTATTATATCTGTGTTCAGCAATTGCTGGAGAAGCTGGCCACTGTATGAACAGAATGCTGAACTATGTTGGGAATGAAAGGGACAGTTATTCTTGGCACATGTTCCAAGATTTGACTCATCAAATGAGGCGAGGCCTGGGAACCAGAATTCTCAGATGCTGCAAGAAGCAGAGGGGTTTATCTCAAGGGCACCCTTCACAGGGGTTCAGACAGACACTGAGAATAGTCAGGATTTCCAACTGCATGGAGTGAGAGTGGGACTGGGAGAAGAACTCCTGCAGCCAGCTGAGCCTGGTTCAACTCTTGACCCAGATGTCAGGAGAGACAGGCCAACCAACTAGAGAGACAACAGACAGAAAGGAGGCTTGCCTGTCTGCAAAAGGGCCATCCCACAGGGAGTGGTCCTGGGGTACTCAATAGGAGGATGCTTCGACATGAGTGCAACAAACTGCCCTGTGAATGCTCAGAGAGGCGTTCTTTGTTGGTTCTGCTTATTGGAAGTGCATTGGAAGATAAAGAGATTTTGCCAAAAAATGGACTGTTGTTGGAAGTGTGCAGGGGGAAATGTAGCTTGTGACAGACTGGTTGGACCCTTTCTTCCATTTATTGTTTGTAGGCAATGGACAGAGAGGTCCGCCTGGCACAGTCGTTATTTGTTTTTCGGCGCCAGGCTAAGACCTTTTTATTTCAACAATATTTTTAAAAGATTTAACATCAGCTATATAGGTTTTAATCTGCAGCCAGGGTGGATCTGGATTTCATTTGTATTATGTTTTATTTTATTTCTCTTATTTGTGTAAGCCGTCCTGAGGCTATGCGATGGGACAGCATACAAATACTCTAAATAAATAAATAGATAGATAGATAGATAAACAGATAAATAAAAACATATTTATAGATACAAGGCATGAACCGTGAAATAAATAATAAAATGTATATATTTATATAATATTGAGCCAGACAAGCAAGACTCCCCTTAATTTTTATCACTGTTGTTATTCATTTAGGCTACACTAATTTTCATTACTGCTAGTGCAATAGGTGAAAATTTAGGTGAAAATATATTTGTATCTGCTAGCAGCCATCTGATATTAAAGTAATCAGACAGACCTTCTAACACAGTCCAGGTTGGGGTCATAAACTTAACTCTAGGTGATATATGTAATAGGCAATATAAAATACAATGTACCACATCTTCAGTTTTACCCAGTCCACATACACAAAAGCAGTCTTTTGCCGACATTTTGAGGAATCTGCTAGCTAAATATTCTTGGGCATCAGAAGAAAACTGTGCTGTGTGAAAACACCCAATAAGTACCCTGTTCATGATCTAATTTAATTTTAGCATCCCAAATAGCAGACTTACAGTTCTTTATATATTCAGAGTTCTCTTTCTAAATCTTCAGCAAAAATAACATCCTGAATCTTCCAAACAGATATATCCTGTACAGTCATTGCTGGGGATAATGAATAACTCAGGATCAAACCTCTACATGTTTGCAACCCACCTTACCTGCTGTGGGTCTAGAAAACATTCATTTGCTAAACAGTGATCTGGCATCCCTGACAGCTTTTTCCAGTTATAGATTTATGTGTATGAACTTTCTCAAATTGCTTTACCATACAGGAGGTACAGTAAAAAAGACTTTTAGCATTGGTTCAACTAGATGGTAGCCTTCAGTATAATAGAGCTTCTTTATGGGTTCCAATGAATGAACTACTGATGATGTAATTACCACCAGGTGAGTGTGCCATAGAGCATTTTCAGAAAAGTGTAACCCCAGGTATTTAAATGAGTAATGCTGTTCTGTAGTGTGCCCATCCAATGTCCATTTACGATGTTTCTGCCTCTTACAAAGATGACCACTTTAGTCTTACTGTAACTGATAGCGAAACCTTCTTACTTACAAGAAGTTCCAAATTTAGTAAGCAGTCTTCTCATACCTGCTTGAGTCGGGGAGTCAAGAGCCATTTCATCTAGATAAAGCAGGACTGACATCTTCTGTTCCCTAACAGCAGTGGGGGAGAGTGAGGAGGAAGAAAAACCCCAAGTTATATCATTTATATAAAGATTAAATAAAAGAGGTGCCAAAATGTAACCATCCTTGACTCCCCTTGCTGTAGGTATGAAGTCCAAGAGGAAACCTGCTGGATTCCTCTTAGACTCCATTCAGATTCTAATATCAATATTGAAATAAAGCCATTGTATGAGGAATAAGCCTATTGCTTGCCTATTGAGCTTGCCTATAGGATATTTTTCCATGGATGCTGACAGTCGATGAAATCAAAAGCAGATGATAAATCTATAAATTGCAGTACAGAGCTTTTTAGGCGATCTATTTATATATTTTTAAATAAGACAAAGCATGCTATGCTCCTTGGGACAACCAGCCTGCATTAGAGATAGAATCTGCTCTTTTCCTATCCATTGTTCTAATCTGTCTGACAATATATAATTGTCCATATATTTTGGCAGGGATATCAGGCAAGCTTATTCGGCAATAATTCTGGGGGTCTTGTTTGATCGCATTTCTTAATAGTTGGCACTACCATGCTGGACATCCAACGATCTGGCAGTATTCCATTAAATTAATTGTGAGGAATAATGTTGCCAGGATTGGTGCCCACCACACTGCTTCCTGGCTTGGTCCAACATGACTCTTCTTATGTTAACTTTTTTTCAAACTGTCTTTCCAAGAAAACTGAAGTATTGACCATCTCCTAAGTAATTACAAATTTTGTAATTCAGTGTTGATATCTTTACAATGATCTGGGTCTCAGAATTGCTGTTGAGAAGCCCAGGCTCCTGTCCTCTGAGACCTGAACCTCCATACAATGGATGCTTTCTTTGTTAGGAGTGACTTAGTACTTCAAGGACACTCAGTAGCACAGTTTGAGGATTTCAGAGTCTAGGCTTAAGGTTCTCACTTAGAGGCATGCTCCAAAAACAAGATGCAGCTCAGGTCCCACTTGCAGGTAAACAGGTTGCTTTGCTTTGGTCCACTTCAGGCAAGACCCACTTTGTCTCAAAGTCTGAAGCAGGGATTCACTGTGGAAGAGTGCATATTGTCCCACTGTCTAAGCTGAGCCAATGAACAAATGGCTACAATGATTTTATATTCTGACAGAACCTCATGAAGTTTTTCAGTATAATAGCCTCTTCTGATGAATTAAACCTGGAAAATAATCACACACAGGTGCTAAACAGATTTACAACTTGAAGATTTTTTTTCTTTTTAAAGGGAATGCCATAATGTTTTAATTTCTTGACAGAAATTGATGAAATTTGTGGGCACAAATTTGCCCCTTCTGAAGGAATGAAGTCAGTCAAATTTCAGACAGAGGTGTGTGTGTGTGTGTGTGTGTGTGTGTGTGTGAGGGTTGGGGTGGGGGGAGGGAGGGATGTTAGATATAAGTGGAGTCTTCAAAACTTAGGAAAAGTTCCCTGCCCTCCTATGTTTTAAGGAGCAATTTGTAAGCAAAAATTGCAAATTGCCACATTTGCTTGACCCTTGTCTGTCTCAACTTATCACATCTAGTATAAGGAGACTGGTCAGCAAGGCCCTGAAGGCTAGGAATGTCTCTTTACAAGAAGGGGGGGTTCAGGTGGCCCTTAAGAGGGATTAAAAAAAAACCTCTTGGGAAAAAAGGCCAGCCTGGTCTCAGAAGATTATGACAACCAGCTGGTTGCAAATGACCCTTTCTTGGTCAAGGTGCTTGACCATATGGTTGCCATACAATTCCAGGCACTCTTGAATGAGACCAGTTAATTTGGAATGCTTTCAGTATGTTTTCAGGCATTGAAACTACTTTTGTCACCTTGATGAATTACCAATGTAAGCAGGACAGGAAAACTACAATCCTGTAAAATTTTCTGGACCTCTTGGAAGCTTTTGGTACAACAGGACCATAATAGCCTTCTAGACAGATTATCTGGTTTAGGAATTGGCTGCACAGTATTCCTGTTCTACTAGGACAGAAGTAATGCCACCACCCACAAAGCAGTACTAAGGGATTATTACACTGACTGTCCCCATGACATTTGTTTCATGTGGTCCCAGGTGCTTCTTAACATTTACATGAAACCACAGAATGAATTCATAATGAATACACTGAAGCCTAATTTTGAAGATAACATGGATATGTTGTATGGAAACTTATGTTATGGTTGCCCTGCAGGAGCGCCCTCAGCCAAACTATACTGAATCCACCATACTCAGGTGCAAGAGACAGAAGCCTCCCTTTCACAATCAACTGCAGATCTCTGCCTAAGCCAACAGCTAGGTCACAGGACCCTGATAGTGCAATGCATAAGGCCTGGATGAGGTCATCTGTAGGCAAGGCAATACCACTTAGCCAATTTACTAAAAAATAAACAATCCAGGTATCTGAACAATAGGAGTCTTCTAGAATGCATCTCAGAGCTGGGGATGAGCCATTACTGAACAGTCAGAGGGCAAAGATAAAACATCTGCCCAGGCAATCAGAGAGGAACAAGAGCAGATCATATTTAACTGAGGGGCTTTTCTTTTCCACAGTTCATTTATCAAGGGAGATGCTACTAACTTGTCCTGTATGGTGTTGTACTCTCCTCGGAGGAGCAGATTTGCAGTCTGGGAATACTCATAGATCCAGCCTGATCACTGAAGACATTAGTGACCTGATGTACCTTCACTAGCTGAAGTTTGTTCACTACTTGCAAGTCCTCCTGGACAGCCCTATTCAGACCTTTAGTAGCTATCAGATTAGGATATCTTACGCATTTTAGGTGTAGTTGCTTTCAAAGACTGCTTGAAAATTGCAGCTAGTAACTTGGCAGCAATATTTTATTGCTTTATTGATATAGCTTTCTTTGTCAACATTGATGTAAACTGCCTTGAAAATGCTGATCAGAGGGTAGTATAAATATTATATAAAACAAAATAATAATTGGGACTGGTTATTGGAACCCATTTCATTTATGGTTACAGCATTTCACTAACTTCCAATCTGTTTTTAAAGTCAATTCAGAGTGCTTACCTTTCGAGCTCCATATGACTGAGGAAACAGGTATCTGAAGGAATGTCTGTTCTGCCAATTGACCATTGAGATTATCTTCAGAGGCCATCCTCCAGGTATTTCTATCATCTGGGGCAGGGCAAATGGAAACTGGGGAGAGAGGAGCCTTCTTGACTGTGGTACTTCATCAATGGAATTTGCTTCTCAAGGATGCTCACTAGTGCCCTCTCCAATATCATTTTGGTGCCAGGCAAAAAAAATATCTCTTTATTTTTCAGGCTTTAAAATTTTTACTGAGCTTTCAACATGTATGAAAAATCTTTGAAAGTGTTATTTTTGTGCTTTTTACTGATTGCTGTATTTTATTGCTTTATTTATATAGCTTTCTTCATCAACAGTGATGTAAACTGCCCTAAAAATGCTTATCAGAGGGTAGTATAAACATTCTGAAATAGATAAAGTCTGCTAGTTCTTAGCTCTCCAAGATATTTTTACACTGATAGTGAGGTAAGGAGAATAATGGCCTGCCAAAGGCTAAGTTTATGACAGTGACAAGTTCTGTACAAAGGACTTCCTCATTGGTGAGTAAGGACTGCTGGGGGTTGCAGAACTCCCCACAGACTTATTGTTTTGGTGGGGGGCTAAGGACACCTAGAACTGTGTTCTTAGTCACTATGCTACATTAGCTGGGGAGAATAAGCTCAGTACACATTCAGGTTTCTCTGTTATCATATGTGGAAATGGTGGCATTGCCACTCAAAAGCTATAGCAATGTCAGAGAAAGGTTCTGGGGTACACATTCCAGTTGCATAGTAAGCTACTGATTCTGGAAGCAGCAGGAAAGTCCAGGCTCTTACTGCTTACTGATAGTCCTGCTTAGCCCCTTCTTCTGCCAGATTCTTGGGATTTGTAGTGGACTGGGTAAGAGCCAATAAAATGAAACTGCATCCTGATGCCAAGAAGGACATGATGAGGGCTAAGGGAGGTGGCGCTCATCCTAACAGAGATTTGCAGTCTGGGTGTATTACCAGCTCTATTACCTTCACTAACTGAGGCTTGTTTACCAGTTTAATCTTATTGGAAATGCCTTGTGTGACTTGCCTCACCTGCTTGAGTGATTTCAAGCTATTTGTACTGCAGTCCCTGGCTTTGGTTTTTGTGGGGGAGGTTGGCAGTGGATCTGTTAAACTGAGCTAGGCGGGACAAGTGGAGGTTTTTCCCCAGCTTGGACAGTGACTCAGATAGATGAGCTTTCAGTAAGCAACCATAATAATAATAATAAGCCAGAAAGAGTAGACAATATACATGAAAATCGAACCTCATTTTCTGGCAATAGCCACTATTAACAATAAAATGTGAGGCCTTCCCGTCTCACTCTTTCTTGTAGATGTTGCAGTACAACATACCAAGTCAATTACTTACAAGCCTGGTTTTTCTTTGGCTGAAGAGTAGAACATAGCATCCTCACTGAGTCACATGTTGAGATCAGGTATCTCTGAGCCTACATCAGAGGGGCTGATCTGCAATTAGAAAAAGCACACATTTAAAATCTATATGTAGAAGGCTTACGTACTGCAGCATTTCAAAACATGGACTACGAGTTTGAATCACACCCCATTCCCACCACCAATTCAATCAGCTTGGTTCAGATTCCAGCTCTGATTTTAACAAAAGCTAACTTGCTGGCATTTATCACACTTCTAGCCTCAAATCCCAAATTTGTCTCAGAGGTATAGAATTGCCAGGTCATGAGGTGTGGCTTTAGGATTTCAGCATTCTTTTCTAAGTTTCCAAAGGAAAAAAATAAAATCACAGCATAAGCTGCCAAAACTAAGGACCAGACTATTTTTTTCCAGTATGTCTCAAAAGCACTTGCCATTAGCTTCATCCCATGCCCACTGAGTGCACCCAAACCACCCTTAACTTCCACCCTCTAGCTCTAAGGTCTCCGGATCACGAACGTATCTTCTGGTAAACCTGTGCATGGATAACAACACTGGCTTACCTTAGTTACAGAGGGGTTTATAAGGCTTACTGAGAGCACTTGACTGTTTTGAGCACTTAGGTAAATACTGAGGGCTTTATGGAACCATGATGGCAAAGTAGACATTAAAAAGAGAGATAAAAATAATTAACACCACTTTTTATTGCATCAGTTGTAACCTCTCTAGAACCTTGGAAAGTTGTCAGACTTTCAAATCATTATTACATGCGTCTCCTCAAATATCAGTGATGGAAGTCTATTTTCAGAGGATGAACAAAATCCCTGAAAATTCAATACTCACAATAAGAAAACTGACTTAGCTTAAGTTTATCCACACAGGGAAATCCATCATGTGGTGACTGCTGGACCATTGATTTTCATGTATGAATAACAAGTCTAAACAGCACAGATAGAATTTTCATATTGGCCAATGCAGTCAGTGCTCACTCACATTCAGCCATCACTAACTTATGCATGCATGTACGAACCAGTTTAGTGGCCAGAAAAGTTATGGCAGACCTGTTTAACATGCATACTTTACTGTGAGTGCCAAATTATTTTGCATGGTCTGTCTTAGGCACAGTGGCAGAGGATAGGATTGTTAATAGAATTGTATCAGAAAGATAGCAATTATAAATGGAGCAAAAAAAGAATATGCTTTAGGCCCAGCCTGCAAATTTGTACTCTGTTGTGTATCTTTTGTCTTTCCTTTAGGTTCTCTAAGGAAGACATTGCCATTGAACAAATCAGGTGTGGTTTGTGGGACAGCTTACTGTGGGTGAAAGATTTATGCACTTTTCAGAGGCGAGATGGCAGGTGTTGGGGATGCTGTGCTTTTAAAATTCTAGTCTAGACACAGAGTTGGGGAGTATTCAAAATAATACTATCATTATGGAAACTATTAACAAAAATGTAAAATGAGACATAGATATCTTTCCATCCATTTGTGGCTAGTTACCTGAGTGTGGGAGCTGAATGGGAAGGTTGTTTTTAAAAAGGCTTCCACTCTGGATGAAAACATATGGCTTTCCCCATTGCCCTTTGGCTGGTGCTCTAAAAATGTGTAATGCATGTATTGTGTCCCCAGATGTCACTGTAGCATAGTGCAGAATACAAGAGATATCCATTTAGCCCCAAAAGCAGCTCCTACTTCCATCAGTGTCTACAATCATGGAGGTGCAGACCATTCCAGTTCTGTGGGAGGAGAACAGACATATTTTACACACACACAAGTAACCATGCAGAAAAGTCAGAGAAGCAGCATCATGTAGGAACAATCTTCTTGCAGGGATGAAATGCTCCAAATGAAGGAAGAAGAAAATTCTCAGCTATTTGAATTTTGTTTTGAAGAATCAGAAACAGACCCACTTGGAATACATGTGAACTTTTTGTTGTTTAGTGCCAGTTTTTACAAACATGTTTTTTAGCTGAGGTTCCCTATAGGAGCAGTATGACACAATTAAAATCTATATATCCAAGATACATTGAGCCATGAACACCTTTGGAAAAGTAATGCATTACTGCCACATTCTCAATTCTGCATCAAGAAAAAAGATTATGTACCAAAACTTCAGTGAATGAAACATATGCTAATTGTTTACAACATTTTACAAGATTATTTTGTTTCTTAAAATGCTGCTTGCTTTTATGAAACAAAATAATTTTAAAAATCAGAATAAGCTTGTGTTTTAAAAAAGGAGAAATGTAACATTTCGATACAGAGGTCATTCACATATAAACAGCATATGTGCTATGGTGTGTGTGTTTGCATGTGTGAGTGTATGTGTTTGCACACACAGCACACTTTGTACTTCATTTGCATTAAGGAAGTATGCCTGAATATAGAGGCAACAGAATGCTGCACCACAACTGCGGCACCAGCCAACAAAGAACAACTTCCACAAGAGCACAAAATGTGGTCCTGGACACAGAATTCAGCTTCATGAGAAACTCAGGTTTCATTTATGAAATAACATTTTCTAGACCTTCTAGGGAAATATCATATATGCAATTGGTTATATTATTTTTAATTTGTTCAATATTCTTGGATACTCAAATGGAACAATCTGAAATGAATATCATGAGCTAGTTTGCATGATATTAACTGTGGCTAAAGTATTAATCACAATCTCACTAACCTCCTGCAATAAAAAAACAGTTGACTAAGGCTGTAATCCTATACTCACTTACCTGGAAGTAAGCTCTATTTTACTCAGTGGGGCTTACTTCTGAGTAGACATGTATAGGATTGCACTACAAGGCTGTAATTCTATTAAACTCATTTGGGGCTTCTGGGTAGACAGGCATAGGATTACCCTGTAAGCCTTGGACACTGGCAGAGCTAACAGTACATACATATTTAAGATACAGCAAACAATCAACCAGCCTTTCTTTAAATGCAGCATTCTTCCTGAACATAGGAATTCAGACAATAATGCATATACTACTTGTCTGGCATTGTGGATTTTTTAAAAAATTGCCTGACCTTCCTTTTGTAATTTTTAAAATTATACTAAAGTGTGAAAAGGGCAATACTTGGCAACATTTCAGAAGCCCAAAAAGCTGCTGAACAAATGTTCTAATGGTTGCTGACAGGAACCAAGTGCCCTACATATCGCCTTGTCCTTCCCCATGACTAGCATCAGAACTGTACAACTGTAAACATTTATTGCAGGATAAATTATGCCAAAATATGTTCAAGCTGTTTAATTTGTAACAATCTGAATTTACCTTGCTTTGGTGCAGAATTCCTATTTTAGTACACATGCAGTCCTGCTCAAGAGTGACCAGGATGCTGGACAATATATTAACAGCAAGTTCACACACTCCTGCTACAGCACTGTCTGGCTACTCCTCATATTATTTCAACTAGATCAGAGCCTTTGCATCTTGCTCCCTGCCTCAGTTTGTATGTTTTACTCTTGGCTTTACTAGCCATACTTTTGTAGAATTTTGAATGTGTTTCTAGTAATGTAATGGTAGAACAAATGGTGTAGGTAAGTTATGGGTTAAAGAGGCACATAATTAGAGCAATAAAAACAGGATCTCACAAGGGAGAGACATAGGGCTTTCAGAGTTTGTATCTTCAGAGATTTTTTTCCATTGCATACTTTGCAACACAAGAGTACAAATAATAAATAACCTGCTGCATATTCCAGGTAAGTCTGAGGCATGTTACAAGGCACACTTAAAATAATGTGGGGTATTGTCCAGGTGTGTTGGGCTTTGCCCTTATTTTGCATGATCAAATCCAATATTCTACTTAAACTGTGTGTTGAATCACAAAGACTGAAAGTGATGGGCAAGTAAGAGAACACTCATTTGCTGTTACTGAACTCATTCAGAAAACTCCAATAAGCTTCTTTGGCACTTCCCAAAATGCAACTTGAAAGCTTCTGGGATAGGAGAGCAAACATCCCCTTCATTTCTGTACCATGTTTTGCTTCAGACAATGCCTGAAGGCTTCAGATTTATTTTTCTAACTCATGGAGGCTAGAAATGATCCTTTTAAAATAATCTGAAGGTTAGTATCTGTATATTAGCAGAATTTTCCAGCATTTAATGAAGGACTCTGAAAGCAAAGACTTGTAGCAATTTACCCTGCAGTTCGTCATTGCCAAATCAGCAGGTAACTGGTAGTAGAAACTGGGAAAAACAAATTCTATGAGGATTCATCCCTGATGTATGACATCTACCTGTGTTGTCTGTCATAGTAATCTTTTTGTTTGTGAGTCCACTGATTGAGTCCAAGAAAAGAATCATGCAAAATATTCAAATAATTCAAGTCTTATTTGTGCTGCTTAAAATAATATTTTATACATGCAAGTCATCACTTCATGCTTCTGAAGATCTGAAACAAAAAAATTGTGCTACTCAACCTATCTGCCATTTGTCTTTCTTTGGCACAAGATAATTTATGTATTCATTTTTTCATCTGGTTAGACCCAGACTAGGGAAATGGCAGACCTCCAGATGTTACTGGACTACAACTTCTAAAACCTGATAATTGGCCATGCTATATGGGGTTGATGGGAACTGGCAGTCCAATAACATGTGGATTGTAAAGTTTCTAACTCCCTCCAGTAGTTGATTGGATAAAAACACGGTTGTCATCTCTTCTACACTCCTTTGGTTCCTTTCAGGACCCTTCTTGCCTCATTTGACTATCAAGACTCTAACCATGGGCACAGCAGTACCTTAAAAGGTTGTATAGCAGTTGAAAGTGAACTAGTATCTTCTAGTAAAAGAGCAGATGAGATGCAGAAATTGTGGCTCTGGAGTAATGTGTGAAAGGTGAAGTTGTTCAATATTTTTAGTTGCTTAATATTGAGCAGCACCACTCAGAACTACCAACATGGTTCTTAAAAATAAAAAAAATAAAAAGCAACCATGTATGAAAACTGGTAATGCAGCTACAGGGAATGCTGAAGCCAAGGTAAGGGTTAGGAACAGTCTCCCTCTACCCTTGATTCCTTTTTTTCAAGAGGTTATCTTTTTTTGGTTAAATTCTAGTAAGTGTAATATATTTTCCATAAACCTGGTTTGCACAAGAGTGCATATAGGTGGGAAAAAGTTGGAAAGATGCCACAACAGAGATGAAGGAAATAGACCTTCATGCTTCAGTGCATCCTCCTAAAGCAAGTTCCCCAAAAGAAAGCCCTCCCTTGGAGGAAAAATATTCTATAGGGACTAGTGACAGTAGAAAAAACTGTGGAAGAGGAGGAGATTTTAGTCAGAATCTGCAAGACCCTGCATAAAGAGGGGTGGTCAGATTTCTTCAGGTGAGCAGGTTTATGACAGCAGCAGAGAGAAAATTAATGGCCACATGGCTGAATGAGAATAATTCTGTTTCTTTAGAGAAAGGGAGATGGAGAGGGTGGAGGAAAGTAAGTATGTTCAAGCACAACACCATGATAGCTTAAAAATGCCAAGAACCAAGATGCTGAGAAGACTGCAGAATGAAGAAGGGGCAGGGGGAGGAGAAGAAATGTTTAAGTAAATGCCTAGAAAAATCTCTCCTTTTATTTACCATACTCTGCATGTACAGTATTTTTTGCATATTATGCATGAACTGATGAATCAATTTAGAAAACAACACACAAAATTTACACTTGGAATTTTGCAAACTTGCTACACTTTGCAGAATAGAAGTGGCTTGTTTTTTTAATAGAAGTTGTGTATACCTTTTAAAAATACAAGGTGGTACATGTTATATCTAATAGTACCCCCACCTCCACACAACTCCTCCTTCAACTGCTTCCTGCTAATGTGTTTAAGCCTTGAACTTTTAAGGCATAGCCCATTTTCTGCCTTCAGCAACAGCGTGCTGCCAGCTAGGTTGCTTTTCTTCTGTATAAATATGAAAGCAGTAAGAATAACAAGAAATGTTTAATGACCTCAAGCCAGAACTAGAACTTCCTCTGCCCCCTAATTTCTGATATGTTACTCCCTTTAAACACAGCAACTTTAAAAGAAGCAAGTGGTAATGATGTTTTACTGAGAAATTATAGTCACCCTTCTGAGTTTCTGTATTCTGTCATCTCTGTTCAAATTACAGCCTCCAGCAGGCTTACTCTTAGTAAAAAATCTACTTTTTACAAAAATAAAATTATATAAATTAATCAGTGTGGGTGAGCTGCTAATACAATTCAAAAATAAGTGAAAAGGTCCTCATTGCAGAATCAGCAAGGAATGCTGAAAAAGTATCTTTAACACTGAAAGTAGTGAAATCACACAACAGACAGTATCACTTGTTAACCTTTGGAAATGTTAAACAATCTAACTTATTTGGGTTTCCCCAGCGTCAATCATAAACACCCTCTACCCCCAAGAATTTAAGGATTACAAAGTTTTTGGTTTTTATTTTATTTTCGCCATTAACTTTGGCCTCAAGAACTTCAACAAAAAAGAGACACTCGCCATTCTTGAGAGAGAAAATAAAAAAAACTAAACCCATCCAAAAGCCAACAGACTGATGGACACTACAGAAACTCAGTTCATCTAAGGTTTTTGGAAGGTGAGTATGACAGCGCATGGCCTTTCACAGTAAAACAGGACAGTTGGCCCATGGAAGAATGTAGTATCCTATCTTTCCATGTGAAGAAAATAGTGGCTATGGAGGGGAAGGGGGAAAATACTCCAAATCTTATTTAACACAAACCAAGTTCTCTTAATTCAGTATAAAAGGCATGTAGGCACCATCTGACAAATCTTGAAATTCAAGGAGGCAAAGAAAAACAAAACATTAATGCTTTCGCAATACTGAGGTTGGATCTACACATGCAGCAGAATGAGATGGTAGAGTAGCTTCTCTGCTCCAGACTGCAGGTAACTCAGCTGCCCATTTTGATTGCTACCTCTTTATAAAGAGGGGTAAAAGCTTGCCTCCAAGGAGAAAACTAGCACACTGGGGAGAGTGTTGGCCTTGAATCTCTCTCCGGACATACTGTATTTTCTACTTGCAGGATATGTGTGCGCACACATTCCAAATGAGTGATCTCCTCATTTGCCCTCTGAAGTATTATACCTCCTCATTTTCCTGCATGTACAGACCAGGGCACTGATTCACTTCTTCCAGATCTTCCGTGGGCTCACTCTCAGAAATAATGGCTCAAGGCTTGCAAACACATTCAATTTATATTTCCAATTTATTATGTTTAAAGATTCTTTCCTTCTCCCCCTCCCCTCCATGTCTGTGTAGGAAAACTTGCCATATCAAACCCAAATCAGCATATCTTTGGGTATGGATAGCTGTCAAGAGAAGGCTAAGGGTCTTCATTCTAGAGCCACTGCGGGGGGAGGGAGACAGCAGCAGTCTGGTGAGCAGAAAGAGGGAAAACAGCAACAATAAACCATTTTTGTGATGGTTGGACATGGGCAGTGGTTTGCCCTGAAAACTGGCTGCTCTAAGGTCAAGAAGGAAACAGGAAGGCAAAAACCACCACAAAGTACCAATTCCCCTCTCTCCAGTCATTTTAGTAGGGTACCCCTCTTCCTCTTCCTCCTCTTGGAGGTACTCTACTCTGCCCACGAAAGGCTTTTCCATAAGCAGTGGATTGGCCCGTGTTTCCCCACGTGTGGCTTGTTCCTGTGTCACTAGAACTAGCATTTGCCACTCCCACCTCACTGTAGTTGTGAATTTTGGCCTCTGAGTGTACCAGTGTGTTGTTGCTTCCCTCGGTTTTGATGAAGGATTGCTCAACAGCAGAATGCATCCCCAAGGGGCCTCGGGTGAAACGGAGGTCCTGGTCCCCTGGGAATTGAACTGATCCTGCGCCCTGGAAGTTGCTTGACTCCCCGAGGTGACTTGTTGAGCCCAGAAAGGTCCTACTTTTCCCCAAGGCCTGGGGCGATGTCTCCGTTAAAGTCTGGCTTGAATTCCGTTCATCAACATCAAAGCTGCAGCCTTCAGGTCCCTCGGTGCCATAAGTCCTGGATGAGGTTTGTGACCTGGTGTAATCCAAGGAGGGCCTCACAACTTGGGGTTCATGCTTTGGGTGGCTCAGTGACCCTGCCTCTTGCTGGGATAAAAGGTGGAGGAGGGCGGCTGTCACAGCTGGGTTCAACTCCTGAGCTGTGTTGGAGATGTTCTCCTCAGCCATATTGGGTGGTGGTGGCGGCAGCGGTGGTGGTGGTCCGGGAGGTTCAGGGGGTCTCTTCTCTGGTGGGAGAATGTGAGGACAGGCTGTGGAATGGTTACTTCTTTTAAACACCATTTTAAAAGCACATGTGAACAAACATCAAAACATTTCAAACACGGGCATATGAACAGGGGACATAGAAGAGGTCCCACATTATCTCAGATAGCAGGGCTTGAAGGACCTCTTCCTAAGGTCCAAAGTAATGCTACTAGGTAAGGAATTATAAGTAGGGCTGTGTGTACTCTCAAGCTTTTTAAAAACATAAACAAAAACAAAAAATTCTGCACCAAGGTAGCCTAAATTCTGTGACCTGAAAATGAAAGAGGCTTTTTTTGGTATAATCTATTCTACTTCTGCTAGTCATAGGGAGTTGCAAAAAGATAGCTTGGGTACTGAAGCCCCACCCACTGCAAATACTGCTGAGACGCTCCTTTGGCATGTGAGATTTCACTAGTCATTGCCAATGAACTATCAAGCCTATTTTTGCAAAGGAAAAGTCTAGAAATTTCCTCTTTAAACAAAAGAAAGTAAATATTCTTATATGTGGTATGCTGTACCAGATAGAAATTTCCATCCAGAACATACACAGAGCCCTTCCCATAATCAAAACTCACATACATATCCCTCATTAAGTTCTCTGCCTTTCTGGCAGAATTATAAAAATGAGATATGTGAATGGTTCTGAGGCCAAGCCATTTGTTGCTCACTTCCATTCATGTAAGGTTTTGAGATTATAACCCTTGTTCATCTTAAAGAACTGCTTTTATTCAAAGCCACCATAACAGATGAATAATAGAAAGACAGGAGATTCCCTTCACCTGACTATTAGGGTAGGAACCATACAACTCCACTTGAGTCTGGATTGCGGCAGTTGTGCCTCTTGCACAGGCCTCTACACTTTGGTGGGAGAACTTGTGTTCTCACACAGTGGGGTAGATTCCCTCTAAACCCATGTTCCCCAGGCAGCTCTGCCCATGCATTCTGTCCAACTTAATCATCAGCTCAAAGTAAGTTTTACATTGTATGTGCAAAACATATTTTAAAACATTTAAACAATGAAGGTAAGGTACTACTTTAAAAATGCATGCAGTATGGCAAGCACAGAGGTATGAGAAACAACAGATTAAAACATTCAGAAGAAACAAATGTTACAATCATCCCATGAAAGCTGTATTTCAGAATGGTGGTAGGGAAACCTATTTAAAATGCATTCCCTCTATATATGAATGTTAGCATGGCCAGAACAGCTCTAGCCTAGCTTTCTACGTGCATGAAAGTTTTGACAAGGGAGAGCATTTCAACAGTCAATCCCCAATCCGCATTCTAAGGCAGTACAATCCAAGGAGGACTGCACCATGGGTTTATCTGAATGTTTGAACCAACTCTGTATGATGTTTATTTCTATTGCTACTGTTAGTACAACTTCCTGCCACTACTTCTTATTTAGATAACCATTTTAATTTGCACAGGGCTTCATAATCGCACATCCTGAAAAATACTGCATGAATTATTTATGATTATTATCTTTTAACAAATGAGGTACACAACTTGCTCAAGGACTTACAACAAGCATTCTCAGGAACTCATAGCTTTTGCTATATTTCACACACACTCAGAGAAGACTACCAGGCTTGGTTAAAGAATATTCAAAGTGTTTTTTATTTACCACTCGGAAAGCCCCACATCATTTCCCCCGTTAAGTCCTAGGAGCAAGGGGGTGTGTGCCACAATTATTTACCTGAAGTTTCCTCTTGAGGCAAAGTGGGGGTTTTCCGTGCCCCACGCAGCTCACTGCTCTTCTCACTATTGTTCTCCTCCACATTTGTTGCAGGTTCCTGGGTTTTAATGAGCTGGCTCAGCAAAACGGCCAGTATGTTCTGCATATCTCCCTGAGTGCTGGCTGCTTCTGGCGTGGCTTGCTCCTCAGATGTCTGGGCTGCTGGTGGCGGTGGCGGCTCCTCAACAGCTGTCTCCTCTTTGGGCACATTTTGAAAATCTTGTGGCTGTTGCGTGGTGGTGGTGGTGGTGGTGGTTGTGGTGGCTTCACTGAGTGCATTTATGGATTGGTTGAGAGCCTCCAGTTGTTGCTGCATCTCAGGGTTTGAATGGATGTTGAGCAGCTGGGCCATTTGTGGGACACTGAGGTCTGTCTGGCTCTGCAACAAGTTCAACAGGACAGCCAGCTCACTTTGATTCAGCTGCTGTGTGATGTCACCAAGGCCTGCTGCAAGCAGAAAGAAGACCACCAGGGGAATAGGGAGAGAAAACAGTAACAGGGCCTTAGGAATGAAATAGCAGAAGACAGTCCATTTGCAACTGTACCCACCCATCCCAAAATACTTTCAGATAAAAGTTTCCCTTTTCCACAAAGAGATTATTTCTCAAATCAGCAAATACAATTTTCCTTAGGGACGTGGCAATGTAAGGATAGAAACAGGGTGAGCCTTCTATGTGTATTCAGAATACACACGAGAAAATTACCACAAAAACCTGGCAACTCATTGGATACCCTTCCTTATGGATTTGAATCTACATGGGGAGATGAGAAAGAAAGGTGCAGAGCAGTGGCCTTGCTCCTGTACAGATACAGGAAGAGTGGTTGTCTAGAATCAACCCAGTTTTGAGTGCCTACAAGATGAGCCTATTTCCGGCTTCCACCTGTTACTTTAGTAGGCTGAGTTCCTCAGACCATTTGCTACTTCTGCCTTGTCACCTTGATGGATGACACACGAATGTTATGAACTGTCCAGACAGCCTTTTTGGCTGACGGATGGTGTAGAAATAAATAAATACACCAGGAGACAGTTAGTGGAATTGTGACCGTGTTGAGTCTCCTGAACCTCTTCAGTGGTTTGCAAAACCATATGTAGAACAGCTTTTTGGAAAAACTATATGTTGGGGATCTATGCTCCACTCTAACAAGTTCCCAGGACAGCTTACAAAAGTGCCAGTTAAAACAAAAATTCTGTTTTGATTATTCCACTCCTACTTGGACAGCTGAGTCCAGAATTAGTGGGTGGTTGTCATATTGTGTGAACCTGGACTGATGGTCTGCAAAGAGGGCTTGGATGAAAAAAAGAACTATTCTAATTAAAAAAAACCAAAACCTAATCTAATCTTTAAAAAAAAGAACCCCCTTGAGGATCTCACTGTAAAGAAGGTGACCTACTGGTCATCCCCATTTTGCAAATAAAGCTCACACCAGGCTTTAGTTTCTTCTGACAGCTGTCAAGAAGAACCAAAGTCATACAAAAGCTCTTGACATCCTATCTAGATGCATATCCATAGGAGCACCTGGTGCACTTTGACAGCATGTATCCCCTACCGCATTGCCCAGGCAAGAAATGCCATCTGGGGCCAGCAGAAGTACAAACATGTACAAGAAAATTAATTGTGCACATTTGAGGTGCATCTTTTTCAAAGGAGTGAAAAGCCAGTGGTAGCCCCTTCAATGAGCCACTTGTGCACTTTCAAAGGACTGTCACTAGCTGTCAAATTAGCGATCACAAAAGGCAATCTTTGAAAAAAGAAAAGGGTTGAAAAAAGCTGCAGAAAGTACAGAAAAGTCTGCAATCATGCTTGGGAGGACAGACAAGATGGGTCCTTGACTCTGGGTCCCCTAGGGTACCCACAGGAAGACCAAAAGGGAAGGAGTGGGGAGACTGCCCTTGGAAGGCTGATCAACTGTCAGATACATCATGGGCTGTTTCACAAACAGCTCATCCTGTATAGGTTATTGGCAAGATGGATTTTTATGATGTACACATTTGCCCACTCTTTGCCATACTGTTTTATTTATTTTGTTGTGAGCCGCCCCGAGGCTTTGTTGCGATGGGGGCCGCATAGAAATGTTTTAAATAAATAAATAAATAAATTTATTCTTTGTTACCATATTTACTGTTTCTTTACCATCATTACCATTCAGAGATTTTAGTAGTTTAGTATACAAGCTGTATAAATAAAGCTGCAATTGGATGATGCCTTTCTTTTCTTGCTATGCTGCACAAACTCTAGGCCATGCTTAGTTCCATTTAGTAAACACACAACTAAACAGATCCCCTGTTAAATACAGAAAGGGGGTTCCACAAGGTTAACAAGCAGTGAGGCTGGGCTATTTCCCTGGTGCCCTCCTGATTTCCACGTAGATATGTGAGAAAGGAAAGCAGTAAGCTTCTATGGAATTGAGCGTGTATGTACATAGGCTTTGCCTACTTAGAAGTTGACACCCAACATGGTGTGGCACCATTTCCTCTGAACTGCATGAAGAGGGAAAAAAATTAAAGTGAAGAGGGAATCTGTAAAGAATGTTGCGGTCCCAGGTAGGACTAACTTTATCACTTCTCAAGATGCCATCAGCTATTTCCTCTGCAGAGGATCAAGTATAGAAGCCTTCCAGAACAACAGATGGGGCAACAGTACAGAAATCAGGCCTGCCTCCCTGAATAAACCTAAAGTGCACTTGATGAGAGTCATGTGCATATGCCTTGCAAGACAGATGAAGGAAACGGCAGATTACCCACAGTACCCAAATGTAATGAGGTCTTGGCAGAGAAGCAATGGTTTGTTTATAGCTGAAGAACTAAGAGTGTTTGAATTCTAAGAGAGAGCTTCAAGCTTTATTCAACAGATTCTTCAATATAAATTTTATTATTTGATGAGGGCTAATACTAAACTAGCAAGGCAAACCTGCTTATTTTTAATAGCTATTTTGTTTCCAGTGTGTCACTGTAATAGGGAATAGAAAGAGAAAATATTAAAAGATGGATTTTCTTTCTAAAGAATGGTAGTCTATAATTTAATAAACAGTCTCCTTGACACAGCTGGCTTTTTGAAATAGAGGTTCTGGTAATATGCAGATATATTTAAATAAATAGATTGAACTGATTGATTAAAAAGATTAGTGATTAACTGGGTACCAGCCCTACTACCACTGCAGGTGACTGTATCCACCTCTAGCCACTGCTTCAACTCCTTGCAATCCTGATCTTGCATCAAGTTTCTGTTTTTCTAATTCCAAGATGCAACAGCTGCACTCCTTTTGCCACTGTTTCTTTCTGGAGAACTTCATTTTAGAGTATTGTATCATCTCTTCTTTACACAGCTTAACTCAGTAGCCCCTACCCAAAAACCAAACAATCAATAAAAATGAACAACCAGCAAAACAGAATCCACGTAATAAGGTTTCAGCTAACTAAAGCTTTAGAGATCATCCCAGATTATACACTGACCAAATGTGTCTCCAGTACCAGTTTGTGTTTTGATTTGGGCAGGCTGTGGCTGTATTGGGCTGCTGTGATTCTTGATGGCATCTGTGCTCGTTATGGAGGCTGTTTCCTTCCGAGAAACCTTTGCCAAGGGAGGCTCTTCCACCACAATTCCACTCTGCCGCTGCCTCCGTCGTTTCTTGCTCCACAGTTCATGGCAATCTTGCCAGTGAGGGAGGCTGGAAAGACAGTAAATGGACATTACTGGGAATGGAGTAATGAAGTCATAGCAGTAGGTCAGAACACAAATTCTTAAATCAGCTGCTAATGGAGATGTTCCTCCCATTCAGTGATCCCCATCCCAGTTGACAAGCACATAGATTCCCTCTCTTTCCTAAGTTTCCAGAAAACTACAGAGAACTGGGAGTGAAGGAGTGTCTTTTAGTATACTGAGTAAAAGCCATTTGAAAGCAATGGTCAACAGAGCTGAAGTAGCTCTCACACTTAATGATGGTTTTTAAAGAAAGGCAGAAGCAGTCTGATCTCTGCTACTTCTACCTTCTCCAAAGCCCAAGAGAAAAGATAAAAAGACCCATTCCATGAGTCCTCTGTGCATATCAGAGGGCTTAAAAGAGGAGCAGGATAAGCAGGCTAATAAGCTAAGACAAAATTTGGGGATGCCTGCAAATAAGATTGATGCAAAGATTAGGCTTACCATGACTTATTAACCACTTTTGTATTGTGTGAACTGGGCCAAAGGCTTATATTACCTTGGGTGCATTGCCGATTACAGGTATGCTAAGGTGTGCAAAGACTGGTGTTCACTGGCTTTCTTTGCACATAAATGGAGCAGGCAGAGACAAGAACCAAGTATCCTTAAAGTACCACATTCCACATCCTAGTGTCCTCATGTGTTTTGGACTATAACTCCTATTAGTCCCAGTTAGGGGCACTGGAAGTTGTGGTCCAACATCTGGAAAGCACCAGGTTGAGGAAGGCTGCCTTAGTATAGCTTGCTTGCATTAAAGCAGGGGTGGGCAGCACAGAGTCTGCGTGAAGAAAAATCTACCTGCAAAATCCAGAAACAGGGATTTTGTGTTATAGTGTCCATAGCAACTCCATAATGCCCAAAGGGTCAAATTAGCTTGTTACACTAGAAAAGGTGGTTTTCCATGCCAGCAGGGGGCAAAAATGTCCCCCAGATCTTATGCAGTTGCCTACCTCTGCATTATAGGTATTGTGGGAAGATGTCAAAAAAAAAAAAAAAAAAAGGAGCATTCATGGGGCTGACCTGCATTAAAGATGCAGTTCTTCACTTCCTCCCTCAAACTGGCTTCCAGTCCTGGGATGGAGTTGCCTTCCCCTGTTATATGTGGCTTATCTAACTTGTTTGATTCTTCTGGAATCATTTGTTAATGTTACCATGTTTCCTCCCTGACTCAAGATATGCAAGTGTCTGTATTAGATAAACCTATGTACCTGGAGCTTTCTTGCTATAAATCCAAGTAACCCTCCATCCTGGCATCTTTAAAAGACTAGACTACATTTTAGTCCCCAAGGCTCCCTTTCTTGAAGAATAGTGGGATACTGACTCTGGAGGGTCCATTTTGCTAACATCAACATCTTTCAGGAAGTCACTCTGCAAGGCTTGCTCTGCTGTGCATCGTTTACTGGGGTCTAGGGTCAGCATGTGGTCCAGCAGGTCAAGAGCAGCAGAAGGAATGCTGGGAAGAAAGAGAGAAAATGAAACATGCACACAGTTCCCATTATGATTATGATAAGAAGCACTGTTACTTTACACAGTACTTTTCCTAAATGCTGAAAGCATTTTGCATAAATTATATCATAATTCTCTTGTACCATACTCTGTATGGTAGGCTAGTATTATTACTTTTCTATTGGGGATGAGACTGAGACAGTGGCTTGTCTAACACAACCCAGTGTGTTCTTATATCTAAGCACAAATGTGAATGGGGGAAACCTGGCTACAATCCTGTGCATGCTTTCTAGAAAATGAATCCCTTTGCTCTGGATTTAACCCTGAACATTTAGGGTTAAAAGGTTCACTAGAGAAGTGAGGGGCCTGTAGAGCTGTTGTCAGTCAGGTTAGACATTTCTAGGCTGAGCAGACCAGTTGTCTAACTCATGCCATCTTCATACATTCATATAATAAGCAATGATCTGAGCTGCACCACTCCTAACTGAAGGCAGGATTAGCCAACCTTGAAACACTGATCTAAACAGTTCCCGGATTAAGCCGTCCATAAATCATCTGCAGAGCAGAATGGCCCTGCCTGTTTCTTTGCTGAGCCAAGCATGTCCTGTCATCCAGAGTTATTTACAAGGGAAAGGAGAACACATGTATACTCATAGTACTTGGACTTTTGAACTTGCTGCCATTCTGGATGATCTGACTTCCATTAACTTTCAGGGGTTGGTATGATCATGACATGCACACTCACACTTTTATCATATTACAAAAGAAGCAAAATTCTTAGCATTTGATATAGGAATTAGGTTTGGGAAAATTGGACAAAACTTGTACTTATTTGAACCCAACACTTTCATTTATTGTAGCCTTTCCTTTCAGTTCAGGACACAGCAGAAGTCAATGAAAATTATGGTAAGTCTAGTAACATTGGCAATGACACAAAAGTCTCTATAACAAAAACATGCAGTATTAACTTTGAATGAATGTTTCTGTTCAGGGCTCCTGCTAACTTCGAACTGGAAATTTGGAGCCCATTCTTCCTAAAACTTCCTGGATATAGACTGGTATCAAGTTTATAGTTTAAGGCTGGCTTCTATCCCCAGACTTGAGAGGACTCATAGAATCAAGGAGTTGGAAGGGGTCATTTAGGCCATCATGTTCAACTCCCTGCCCAGGGCAGGTAACCCTGACAGATTACTGTCTAACCTCTGCTTGAATATTCCAGCAATGAAGAGTCCACAACCTCACAAAGCAGTTCATTCTATTGTCTGACTGCTCTGATCATTAGGAGATTTTGCTTCCTGTTAAGTCATTATTTTGAGTCCTACAGTCTTCAGTGATTGAAAACAGCCTGTAAACCTCTTCTGTGTAATAACACTTGAGGAAGGGGGAGGCCTCTTGTGTGTGGAGACAGCTGTCTTCCTCAAACATTCCTTGGGGCCCTGCAGTCTCTTCTCACTCAAAAAGGTTGGCGTAACGAGATTAAGGATTAGATCCTGTGCTTTGTGATATTTTCAAAATGTAAGGATTGGTAGGCACACCATGCTAAACCTTCATCCAGATAGCTCAAACAAACTTACAAGGAAAACTCCTCCCGCAGGCGTCTTCGGTATTGCTTTTTCGGTTTCATGGTGTTGAAGTAAGGTAATTTGATGACATCTGGCCATACAGCTGGACAGGGGCTTCCACAAAGACGGCTGCAAGAGAAGCAAAAGAAAGAGTGTATGAAGATTATTATTTATTTAAAGTATCTTTATATCACTGTATCTCCTAGGAGTTACTGGCAGTTTACAAAAGTTAAAAACTGCAACATGAAATAAAACTTCTTTTAAAATGATGTAATTTAAACATTTAGTCTTCCAGCCACATGGACTTAGAAGTCACTGACTGGTGTTTGAGCAAAGATAAGCCACTTCCAATTCTCTTCCCAAATAGTAAGGTTGAATGGGTTGTATGCTATCATTTATGTGAAGGTGCCTGAAATCCTGGATTGACCAGGCAGGGCCTCATAGCAAGGAAGGACATATCTATATAAAAATAGGCCAAAACATCAAGTATTTCAAGAGGAAACAGCTTGTATAAATTCCCTCAACTGCTAAACCGGATTAAGTTAACCATACAGAATGGCTGCTTCGTTGACATTTTAAGGACTCCCATGATGACTGCATACTTTTAACCAAGATGCGTTATATAGCAGAGCTAAGAAAAGGATTCATCATCTCATAAAGAAAAAACATTCAGAGTGCATTTAAACATTCTTGAGTGATACTAGATTTACTTTAATGAACTTTAAGACAACCCAAACATTCTTATAAATAACTGCAACAGTGAGGGCATGGGTGAAAAAGAGCAGAATTAAAATCCATTTCAGTTGACAGAAGTGAACTTTCCATTAGGTATCTTTGCACTGCAACAGAAAGAAGGCTGTTACGCCTTTCATTGCTAGGAGGGAGGTCGTCTTACCTCTTGGCATTCAGAGCAGGGAGGATTCCCACCCATCTGTACAAAATGGAAGTGATATACTTTCCCTTGCAGTAAATTGCAAACACAGTGCACATTGCAAGCAAACAGTGATGAACTTCTGCTCTTGATTTCTCTGAGAGTTAAAATTAGCTAACAGAAGACACCAAGAGATGAAGAATCCAAAAGGGCTAAAGCAAATGGGCTCTCAAGCCACAGCAGAACTTCCACCAACCCACACAGGCCTCATGAAGTTCCAGGGAAGAAGAGCCTTCCATTAGCGAAGCCAGAAGGACTTTCTTCCCGGCAGCAGATTCCTTGTGTTGCATCTGCACAAACTTCTATGCTAACTCTAGAGACTGAACAACAGCTGTTTCAAACTCCTGCCTCTTTCCCAGATTGTTTGGTTTTAACAGGGAATATGAGTTGCCATGTTCTAGTCCTATGGTATCAGTGTTGGATTGTTACCCCAATCGATAGCTCCTTTTTGCACCTAGGAATGGGTTATGTAGAAAGGATTCTGTGCACATGGGTTTTGAAGAGAAAGCTGATAGATTATAGGGAAGCCAGGTTCACAAACTCTCTATTTTCCAAGTCACTACAAGTGGTTTAAAAACTGGGGGCCCAAGTTCAAAAAGTATGCTAAATGTTGAGCTAGGGATCTGTGGGACCTAAATTACTCTGATGGCATTTCCCACAGCAATTACCATCTTTAATCTAGAGGCAATTTAAATGAGCAACCAGGGAGGATTTTTCTTCTGTTTTTGACAACTGGTTTGAAAGGATCACCTCTGTTTATATTTTCATGTTTCTTTTATGAGACATTTACAACAACCATCCATATTGTTGTAAACCATCCTGAGACATCTGTGATGGGACGGTATTAAAAAGCTTTAAATAAATAAATAAAATGAGTAACCAGCAGCTATTTTCTGTTCTTACGAAGATCTGATATGCAGACACAGAACTACCTGAAGTCTTAGTCACAAAAAAGTTGCACACCAACTTTTAGGGCAATTCCATCCCCTCAAAACAAGTTCTGGCATTGCCAAGTAACACTCAAACAGCTTTCTGCACATTGTCTCCATAACACTTAGAATACTTACCTTATTAATTCAAGCTGGGACAACTCAAGATTGGCTTGAAATATAGGCTTCTTTGTAAATAATTCCCCAAGGATGCAGCTAGGAAGGAAAGTGGGGAAAAACACATTTAAACAAGTCATAGAAATTGGAGTATTTGAGCAGTGGGGGAGCAGGGGGGACTCTCTTTGGTTGCTTGGGAGGCTCATTAAAGATACAGAAAACTATGCCCTGGGAGATGGCCAGCCAGAGTTGCATGCAAAAATTCTACAATTCCATCCTTTTCCAAGGGAGATTGACTTGTGGAATAGCTAAGTCTGTTACAATTCACCACTCCCAAAGGAAGAGACTATTATAAATATATTCAGAAAGCCTAATAGCCTGTGAAGAGAAGTAGCCAGGAAGTTCATTCCTACTAAAGAAGTATGGTGCATTTTCCACCTCTGAGCAGGACAGAAAATAAAGATCATACAGCTGTATAGCTGAATTCCTCAGTGCTCCAGCAGAGGGAAACAGTGAACAGAATATGTCTGTGACAAGGGATCAGGCTCTCAAATTTTAAAAGGGACAATAAAATAGGATACATCAAATAGCAAAAAAACCCAACACTCCACTTGGAGTTTTATACATACAGAGACTTGCACAAATTAGTGGCCACACTTGCAGTGCAAGTTGGCTTACAGTATGGTCATCTAATCTTCACCAAATGCATGAGCCAACTCAGCAATCATAATATGGCCAAATATTTAAAAAATGGTTTTAGTTGATAGTGCACACAACCCCCACAAAGGCATGAGCTACTTCAAAAGCACAGCATCTGGGAAGCATTTAGTCATGATGCTAGCAGCCACAGTCTCATATCAGAAGACAGAAAGAATAGAAGGTACTGGCTCACCCACAGCTCCAGACATCTATCGCTGGTGTGTAACGCTCTTCACCTAGCAGCAATTCAGGTGGTCGATACCATAATGTAATGACTTTATTAGTATATGGACGGCTAATTAAGGGAAAAAAAACAATGTAAGTAGCACCTTAGGTTTCAGACATTTCTGAGAAGAATAAGAACACACATACAGAAATCACAATGGTGAAATGAAATGAATTTTGATGCAAGGATAAAGCACCAAACCCTGCCATCTTGGATTTAAGTAGGCTCCCTTAATTTAGGCATACAAGCAGTCCCCGAGCGGTGAACATCCAAATTATGAACAACCCATACTTACTAATTAACTGTCGTAAAACCTATTAAATTTTTAAAAAATAATGCTGGAAATCATCATCAGCACAGAGAGGGGGGGGGGAGTGAAAGGAAGCAAGGGAAGGCCTCCAAAGCATCACCACAGGGAGAAATAGTAAGAGGGTAGAGAAGGAGGCCTTCAAAGCAGGTCTTTCTGCCCCACACATCCAGAGATGGAAATCTCTCTGGCATTTCCTTGCTGCAAAGAGAAGGCACTTGTGAGTTTGGGTGGAGAGGGCTAGCGATAGTTGTGTTTTTTCCATTTTCACAGGAGTCCTGTGCCCCTAGCTCCCACAAATGTGGTGGGCCAACTAAACATGATCCAACTTATATACAAATTCAACTTAAGGTGGATTTGTTTTCTCAGAAATGTAATCTGTTTCTAACCTGGGGACTGCCTATAAGAACTGAACTTTACAAGAGCCATTTTCCCATGGTGGCAGTGTCTGCCTTAGAGAAAAAGAGAGTAGTAGTTTTGGATTGGATACCTTAAATCTCTCCCCTATAATAAAACATGCTCTATCTATAAAATGGAAAGTCTTAACATTTTATTCAAAACTGTGTCACAGTTGCTTTCACAAACAATGCTGAGAATACCATTTGGTCTCTGATACTGCTTAAAAAACACTTTATGTGGATACTGGAGTATGTAACGTTTAAAGAATACTATGAGTTATATGCAACACAGTGAATTATGGGAAACTTAGGCCCTTACATGGAGATTCCAGTAGTCTTCTAGGGTTAACCTCATATGATTCCAGTCAGTCATTTATTTCAAAATATATTGTAGATTAACATATTCTTGAATCTGTCCACTATATGACCTTCAAAAATCACACCCTGATGGACAATATCACTATTTTAAAAACCAGAGTTGCCCAAGTCTTCCTTTCCAGGGGTAGGGGTAATGATCACATTCATAAGAAGAATGAGGACTCTTAGCTATTCTTTGAGTAACATCCTGCTTTGTGACATTTAAGAATATTAAAAACATGATCGCTACTGGAACAACATTCAATAATATTGTGAAAACCACTGTTAGAAGCATTTTAATATAATTTCAATAGAATCAGCATTTTTACCAAATCAAATCATTCTGAAACAACCCTGATACCTGAAATATCACTAATATCCGCCCTGTTGATAAAGCTATCTAATGTAGACTGAAGAGTGAGCTGCTATGCAGGGGATAGATGACACACAGATCTCAGAACACTTTAGGTGGGTAAGAACACTTGCGTATTGGAAGTCAGCCTCATAAATGCCTCTGACTGGGTTCACACAACATGACAACCCATTGTGGGTAACTAGTCATGGTAACTGCCATGCTGCACCAACCTGCAATACTTTCCATAGCATGGCTTGTTTTTCCCTAACATGACTTGTTTCAGGGATTGCTGAACACAAACCAGATTGCAATGACATTTTAACCTGGATAATCAATCCTATCATGGATTATGAGAAGCAGTGACCAAGTACCACCAAATACAATTCCTTTACCAAGTGCCCATGGCATTTTGGAGTGACTATCAATGACTCATTCTTCCTCATTCCACTGGCAACTCATTTTTCATTCACTGCAGCTTTCCTTGCTCTTTTTTTTCTTACAGAGTCCTTTAGCTGGTATCTGAAGAGACAGCCCCTTCATAGTGTTCAAATAGCATACTGGGGTGTCTGTCACTGGTATGTCAACTTTATTTTTACATGAGAAATGTGTGCAAATGTTTTTAGTAATTTTTTGGACAATGATATGGAGTTGCATAAGAGCATGACTCCAAATACCTGAAATGTGAAGCCTCACCTGACCAATGCTCTGGTGAGTGTCTGCTGTCAAAGCAGGCATCATCTAGGGATATTGACAAAGCAGGTCTTCAAATAAACTATTTTGCTTTCAATGATAAGCTGTGAAATGGCAAATTGCCAGGGAAAAGCAAAGCTCCAAGAAGGTCTCTGAGTCACAGTTCTTTATGCCCTTTCCACCTTCCAGGTGCTAAGGAAAGTGGAAAAGTGACGCTCGTGTCATTTACAGGAGCAGTTACTTCTGACAGCTGCCAAACATAAGGAGTTATTTTAAAACAGGGTATTTGGCAAGACTAAATAACAGGAGGTTTTGACAAAGATATGTGCAACCATGAAATGTGTACATATCTATCATATACAGGAATCAAAATTTTAATACCTAAGATCAACTCTTTTTAGCAAGGTTATTTTGTTATACATGTGGTGTTTCTGTAATGCCCCAAACCTTAGAGTGATTTTATTCTAAAATGCCTAAGAGGCTGCCCTGTTCTTTTCATTTCTAATATTATAAAGATGTTCCCTTGCATCTTTGAAGAGCTAAGAGACTGTATATAAACTACAATTTGCTAATCAGGCCACCAGCCCCAGGAATCTTTGAAATAAATGTTTTTCAGAGTTCTCTGGAGGTTGCACTTAAAATGTAATATATAGGCACAGCTGAAATAGCACATACAAGATACTTCAAAATGCTTTGTTGATAAATGAAAACTAATGCATTGTATTCTACAGCCCCTCAAGAAGGCTCAAAATATATGCTACAGGGATGAAACATGTGGAATAGAATTTTATATTTTTACTTCCTGGCACTTTGTTCTGCCCCTCTGCAGTTTAGCTAAATCCACATCTAACCTCTTCTCACCAAACATCTTACCTTTCTTCTGAACTGTAGAGTCGAGCAAGCCCAAAGTCTGCCAACTTGATCTGCCCACTGCAAAAAAGTGACAGTGAATTCTTATTAAGAAAGGTTTTCACAAAAGCACAAATATGCAACAATAAATGAACACAAGTTATTGCAATTAACAAAGGTAGCAAACAGTCACACTTACAATTTAAACTCTTGCAGGTATAGGCTCTAATACTTAAAAAACAAAATTTAAATCAGAAATGTTTTTCCCAGTATTTCAAGTACAGATCTTAAGATATGAAATAGTTTCTTCCACACTAGAAAACAGTGAAAACCCATTGCAGAGAGGGTCCAGCTCTCTCAAGTTAGTCTCCCCAGATGGACTGAGGGCAGAGGTGGGCAAATGACTTTGCAGTTTCAAGGTTACAATGTGAAGATACTCAGGGTATGAAAACCAGAAGGAGAACCAGTGAGAAAAGGAAGAAGATATTTCAGAGCATGGAGAGACAAGATTGAGGGGAGTGCCTTGATCTTGGAAGGAGACAACATGAAAATCGAATGACCCACAATTAAGACATGTGCAACATTCCCACCCTCTTACTCTTAGGTAGCAGAAGCCATCCTGAGGGCGAGTAAAAACTTTTCTGAAAGGGGAGAAAGAAGGGGATGCTTCAGTTTGGATTCAATCCTTCACAACTTCACCATCCCTCTATCTCAAAGGGATCATTACCTTGATTTAATGCTGTTTGTAACTTGTAAAGTTCAGGGATTCTACAATTTAGCCCAAATATGGAGAAGGAAAAGGGGCAGGGGAAGAGATGTACTAACAACACGCACCATGGCTTGTCACCCATGATGAATTGTTATGCTGTGCCCACCCAGTCAATGAAACAGAGCAGTGTCATACTCCCTTGCCCCATTCCACCACCATGTCTTTTTCCCACTATCCTTGTTTTCTTTGTTTGTTTTTGCTGTAAGGGGGAAACACAACACTACAGCAGCTGAAAGAGTAGAACATGTAAAGGAACCTAAGGAAGAATGATGTGGAGATGTAGCTGCTGCATCTGGTCCCAATCCTAAGAACTTTTACAAGACACGGGAACAAGCTTTCATTTATGAGACATGTTCATTTATTTTGTTCTGTTTATACCCTGCCCTTCATGCAGAAACCTCCCAGGACACTTAATCATATTAAAACAATAAAATACAACAAACAAACTTAAAAGCAATACAATGAACAGCAATAATAATTGGCTGCACTGGCAAATAATCACACACAAATATCTCGGTAGAAAGATGAGCCTTAGCCTAGCACTGGAATGTTCATAAGAACAAGTTTTAAATGTGGCATAGAGGAGGAGACAAGTTGGCCTCGTTTCCACATGTCCACAGGGAGAAGGGGGGTGGGAGGGGGCAAGCAACCTACAGCGAGACTGATCTTTTGCTTATTCACACAACAACCTACCCACTTTGGTTTGCTAGGCTGTGTTGTCAATGTCATGTGAATCTGCCTACCTGTAATTGCTGTTGCACACATGCTATCATTTCATCAAAAGATGAACACACATGTCAAATAACCTTATCAGAGACTAAAATTACTAGTTTGCACAGACTTTAACAGGGAAATCTTAAATGCTACTCCATCAGCAAAATAAAGCTAGAGAAACAATGTACTTACCAGAGTACTTTGTTTACTACTGCTGCCACTGATCTTATTTTGCTTCTTCTCTAGCTTTATTTTGTAATGAGCCTGCATTGTGTATTTAATACCAGGCTCTATTTATGGGGGCCAAATTGTAGACTGTCCTTGCAGAAAAGCCCAGCAGTCAATTATCTAAGAGAATTTGTACTCATTCATTTCAGTGCTATTTGTAACAAAAAAGTTGAGATAGGTCAATTAAAGAACAGAAAAAAGGGAAAGGGAAGGGAGGAGAAAAAGCTATTTTTCTTGCTTTTGGAATAGTATCAGGGAAATGAAGTTCCTGTTGAAGGACATCCAGTTTAGCTCCAGTTCTTGCTTTCAGTTTTGCTTAAGGGTGGAACACAGAGCAGAGCTTCTCCCCCAGATTTCAGGAAATGGGGAAGAATGCAGAAAAGAGACATTTCTTAAGGTTATGGGCCTTAATTCACAGAAATCAAACTTTTGTCTCCCATGCAAAAGTACACGTCAAAGTGGTATGGCGTAAGAGAAACTCAGGCAGTTACCTGTTGTTTAATAAGATGTTGGAACATTTGATATCTCTATGGAGAAAATTTTTTTTGTGACAGTATTCCAGCCCCTCCATCAATTGCTTCATGAAAGATTTGATATGGTCCTCTGAAAAATGCACCAGTCCAGATTCTAGCAATCCCATTAGGTCATGGTCCATATATTCAAACACAAGGTAAAAGGCACCTGGAAGGAGAAAAAACACAATGTTAAATGTTTGAGGGTGTAAAACAACAAGAGCTCAACAAGCAAGCACTAGGAGGAAATGTTTCAGTCTAAACACTATTTAATTTCCAAGATGGGTCATGCCGTAGGTAGGAAATTGAAATGTATTATAGCTTTTGCTCCAAGGAAAAGGAGAATTCAGCCTGTTTTCCCTATTTCCGACCAGTATTCACCAGCAAGATTGTTGTGAGTGGGGCAGAGGGAACTGTGACCCTGTGCTAACCTATCCCTTCTCTTGGAATTACACAAGATCATTATCATCATACTGAATTCCTCAGCATTCTGACCTCCTTAATAGATGGGAGTGCTGTCCAGGTTCTGAAGCACATCCACCATGGTTGTACACCACTCAGGGAGTCCTGCACGGGACTACTGAGTGTAGTTTATAAATTCAATAGATAAATCAACCAACCAACCAACCAACCAACCAATAACTGCTCTTCCTTTCTAAGTAGAGCAGGATTTCTCATCTTACCATGTTGATTATGATACCTTGGTAGATGATGATCTAGAACAGCATGAAACAAAAATATCAAAATATCATGAGACACTCCCTCAAAATGCAGAGGAAACTTCTAACATGTTTTCATGCAGAAATAAATCTCTGCCATTCTGGTGCTCCTGGCTAAGATAATTTATTTTGGGTAGCAATATTTTATCTGGAACTTTTTGTATGCAAAAAATGTTCACTGCTACATGATCTGAAGCACAGGCCTTACATTTTACTTCTGAGCAAATTCTTCTGTGATAGTGGGTACCTTTGTCCTTTTTGAAATCCAGTGCATCTTGCTTGTCTGTGACAATTTCCTTCATGTTGACAACACTACTGTGAATCAACTGCCGGAGGATCTTGATTTCACGGATAGCTGTGATGGGGAAACCCTCCTTTTCATTGTCTAGTCGCACTTTCTTAAGAGCCACCAATTCACCTATCAAACACAGATCACAGCGCCTAAAAATCCAGTAACTATGTGAAATTTAATGAAACCACGAAAAGAACAGTCTGTTTAAGCATGCTCCTCCTCCAAATTACCACACAGAATATTTGGTCAGTACAGTACAGTGGCACATTTGATAAGAGCAACATTAGTTTTTTCTGGATCACAGAACTTTTCACATTTAATAGAACTCTTCATCAAGTAGCTTTCATACTTGCGCAGCAATCTCAATCAGGCCAAGAGATCCTAAGATGTGTCAAGTGCATCACATATGATTTGAGACCCCAATGGGAACCAAACCACTCTTTCCTACCCAGTTGCCTTGTGTGTGCGTGTGTGTGTGTGTGGGGGGTGTTGTTGTTGTTGTGTTTGCAGGGGGTGGAGGTACTGACAGCTGTTTCATGAACAATCCACATGGTGGAGCTTTTTGCAAGGTGAACTGCCATGTCATGCAAACTCACCCATTTGGAACTCTATAATGTAACATAAGCAAAAGCAAACTTAGTCTACATTCAAACAACTGAGTGAGCAGGAAGAAAGGAGATGAATAATAGAGAGAGGGAGAAATGGGAAAGGCAATGGTAACAGATGTTTATGAACAAATGCAACCAGAAGATTGTTGACAGTGTAAAATAACCCCAAGAACTATTACCTCCTTAGAAGTTAAGCCATGCCACCTGAATTATATACACGTTAGGCTTCAATGAAAACAAAAAAGAAACTCAAACATGTTTGTTCATAGGATTGTATGTATATAGCCTGGGATTAGATCAATGCCACCCAACCAGGGATGACCACAGACCACTGTACAGGCTTTGAAAGTTAGTACAGCACAACTGATAAAGTAGTATGTTGTTATCTTGGTTTTAAATTTTTGTTTAGCACTAAATTCACTGAATAACTTGGTACATGTCATTGTCCCTTGGCCAAAATTTACCCTATTAGTCAAGTGGCTAAAGTGTGTGCCATTGGGAAAAGGACAAACCCTTCCCAAAATATGGGGTCATTAATTGACACTGATTGACGGTAGATTCTGAAAAAAGCAAAAAAGAAGAAGAAGGAGAAGGAGGAGGAGGAGGAGGAGGAGGAGGAGGAGGAGAAGAAATGGTTCTTTATACCTGGGAGCCTTTGCGTGACACACTAAGCTTTCTGGCTTAATAAGCCTCATGTAGTAGCTACTTTGCCCAAAGGCCAGCACATCAGGAGCCACTTCCTACCTTGGTCTTCCTCCATATATCCCACAGACACTACTGGAGCAAAACCAAAAGCAGTATTTTTAAGTCGTCAAGTTAAGATAAGCCTAAAAAGGCTCATGATTATGGTGGGGAAGGGAGGGGAAAAGCCTTTGCTTAACTGTGTACTACAGCACTTCTGTGGTGGTTGGTGGTCGCCTACTAGCTGCTTATCCAAAGTGGCCAGTCCTTCTGCTGTTCTTGCCAAGCAGCTGTGTAGGCTTTTCATTTCACCTTGGCTTGTTGTGCTGTCTAGGCTCCGTATTTAAGCAAACCCTAAAATAAGCTGTGGTTTATAAAATACCTGGGCATTGCCCTGAATTCAAACAACAGACTAAGCCACTGGGGCTTCATGTTGTACAAACACAGCCAGTGCCTAGTTTATTTAATTTGCTGCAGAAATTAAATAACCAGCTTTAAAAAGAGATGAGATCCTTCCATGGTTAACAGCCATAATAGCTAAAAGGAACATCCATATACAGAGATAGCACAGATGTTGTGGACAAACAGGACACAGCAATTTCTTTAAGGCCCCACTTTCAGATTTCCCCAGAAATATCTGATGGGCACTCTTGGCAACAGAGCACTAGACTGGATACATCCTTGATCTGATCCATAAGGTACCTTTTAAATTTTTAGGGTATCAGTTGTAACATACCTCACAAAGCTTATTATAATAGAAAGCCTGAAGTTGAGTATCATGGATCATCTTGAACATTTTACAGAATACAAAGACTTGAGAACAGATGCCTAGCACAAAACCATACAAATCAACATTTCTGGAAGTTCTTCTAAGCCAATTTGCTACATTTTATAGTAGGGCTTCTTAAAGATAAAAGCTACTGAAGAAAAACGAATAATAACGCACAGTGAACACCCACCTGTGTCTTTGTCCTTGGCTTTGTACACTTGCCCATAAGTCCCCTCACCAATAATACCAATGATGTCAAATTTATCCACACAGCGCTTTCCCCAGTCGCTTTCTGTCTGTCTCCTCTCACCATAACGAGGACAACAGATTCTGGGAACAGTTAGGAAGAGAAATGTGAAAGTTGTAGAAAGTCCAAATGTTGACGTGGATTGACCAATCTGCACCACAGTGGGCCCTCATGTGTGCAATTTGCTTCCTCTGGGCAGTTTTCCTGCTCATATATCTTCAATGTAAGAAGAAAAGGCCCCTGAAGATACCTTGTGCTATGAAACGGATCCCATTTGTGAACCTTTTTCATATCCCATTTTTTTCCATCTAAACACGACTATAGATTTATAATTCACGCACAGTGTTATTTACCAGTACCAGCCAGAAGAGTACAGGAAGATGCATTACACTGAATCAGTCCATTGACCATTTAACTCAGTACTGTCAACAGAGTCAGGCTGAGGCTCTCAAGGTTTTCAGGCAGGGTTTTTTCCCCAGCCCTAGCTAGAGATCCTGGGACTGTCTGCATAGAAACAAGATGCTCTACCACTGAGCTATGCCCACACCTTCAATGATCCGTGATACCAGGTACCAGAGAAACCAGAGTTAGTGAGATGTTTACTGGCTGCTATCTAATCAATTAAAGCTTAATTTAACATATTAAGCTTAACTTTTAAAGCCTTACCTGGTCAGGTCCAGGATACCCAATGATTTATATACAGCAGGCTTCCACAACCTGGTTTTCTCCAGACTCCAACTTCCATTAGCCTCAGCCAGCATGGCCAATGATTAGGAATGCTGAGAGTTGTGATCTAAAACAGCTGGAGGGCACCGAACTGGGAAGGTTGATAGGAGATTCCTCCTTCTGTATCAGTTTCCCTTTGCATCTTAAGGGATCTGGTGGAGACTTTCTACAGGTGCCCTCCTTATCCCAAAATGAGGCTGCCCCCACTAAAAGCAAGGCCTTTTTAGTAGTGATACTTTGCTTATTTAATGCTCTTTCTTGAAAGCTACACTGAATGAACTCCCTTTTGGCTTTACTGTAAGACTATTTAATTTTGCCAGGTCTCCAATGAGTTGATTTCTGTCTCTTCATGCTGTTTCTATGTTCTTTTTAGATACAATGAAGGTACTATGATGTTTAGCATACTATGCCAAGATTTTATTCCATTCTATTATTTTCCAGTATTTTTGACAGTATGTAACTGTAAACCACCTTATGAGCCTATGAGGATGAAAGGCGTGGTACCGAAGGAATATATTGTCTTGTCCTGATGATAGTAAATCAAGAAGGAGCTTCAATTACATTTAATGTTATAATTCAGATTACTCAAAAAAATCCATACCCACTATAGAGTGCCTTGCAAATACTAGCTAAAACAAAAAGGTTTATCTGCTTTAAAAGGCATTTATCAGTTAGCCCAAGATAACTAGCATAGACACATTATTAAAATCTTGTCCCTGCCCTGAATTCACCAAATATTATATTGTTATTCTTGGCCTCAGTCAGTTCCATCTACAGTATAAGAATTATATTGCTATCCTTAACAACAGCCCTGCAGAGTGACTCAGAATAAGTGTGAAGTGCTTTGAACAATTCTTACTATCGTTCATGTCCTCCCACTGAATGCCATTCACCTGGCAGGCTACTTTACTGTCACTCAGCTTTGGTCAGCTATACGACAGATTTCGTTCAGCTCCTCCAACCTTAGCCAAACACAAATGGCCACAATTTATCCTGAAATTGTTGCTATGCAAACAGATGCATTCCACACTTACTTTGGTCTCTTTCTCAATGGTTGCTGAGGTGGTGTGGCCGCTTTTGGTTCTGGAGACTCTGGAGGTGAAGGGTCTCCACCAGGAAGTTCTGGAGGGAGTGGAAGATCTGTGAGCAAATGTCGTGGTCTCTGCTCTTTCTCCTTCTTCACAGGTTTTGGAGGAATAATCTCTTTTGGACTAAGGCACCAGAAAAAACAGCAGCAAAATGAATCATTTTGAGTGATCGACCACTGTTTGCATCTCAAAGCCTGCAAACAGAGCAATGACAATTTACTAGCTTTGTCAGCCCTCAAAAAGTAGTGTGGGATAGTGACCCTACCTCAAATGTCCTCTCCTGAAATGATTGTATTCTGTCATCTGCATTATGTTCCCAAGCTTCAGCCACTTACCATTTGCTTTCTGGAAACAAGAACATTCCTGGGACATAAAATATCCAGTAATCTATTGATTTTGCCAGGGAAATGCAGTAATCACATCAATAAGAGTTCTGAAATATTGCGTGTATGAAGCAATTTAAACTGTCTCCCTTCTGGAGTAGATGGAAACTCAAGGAGTGTTAAAAGGTTAGAGAACACTGAAATAATTCAATAAACTGAGACTCAATCGTGACAAGACAGAGTTACTGTTAGCAGATGGGTTCCCTGCCCAGATAAGAGATAGCCAACCAATTCTGGAGGAGGCTGCACACCACCTTATGGATCAGGTTTGTAGTCTGAAGGTGCTCCTGGACTTTCAGTAGAAGTACTGGTGGACATAAAGAACCTTCTATCAGCTGATCTGTTATACATGGGGCTGCTTTTGAAAATGGTCCATGAAATGGTCCAAAACAAGGCAGTTAGGGACTGGCCGGTGTGATCACATTAGACCAGTACTTTACAATCTACACTGGCTGCCATTTCATGTCTGGAGCTGATTCAACATGCTGGTATTAACATTCCAACCTGGGATCAGGTTATCTGAAGGATCACCTCCTCCCTTATATATCTGCCTGGACCCTAGGATTATTTTCAGTGGTCCTTCTGTGGGAGACCCTGCCAAAGGAAGTCAGGTGGGTGGCTACTCAGATGAGGGTCTTTTCTGTTGTGGCACCTGACTATGGAATGATCTTCCCAGGAGGCTTGCCTAGCATTTACACTGCATTACTAAGAGTGCCAGGTGAAGACCTTATTTTTGCAGAAACTCTTCCAGGAATTTTAGTTTCACATTGTTTTAAATTTGTTATTGTATTTTAAATATCTGTACTGCTGCTAGATTTTACTCTAGTTTTTTACATACTGTTCTTTTAGCTATCTGAATTCCTATGCATTCTTTTTGTTTTAAATTGTTGTGAAGCACCCAGAGGACTTTGAATATTGGGCAGTATACAAAGTAATAAATGTTAGTTTTAACACTTAAAATCAAGAGGATCTTATTACCAAGTGTGAGATATTATTCCCCACTTCCCTCAGTTCTGGTACACTTACTTTTGCCACAGTTCCTCCTTTTTCTGTATTTTTCAGCTGACAAATTATACAATGCTTTTCATATATTCAGTTATCAGCCACTGTGGGATGCACATGCATTTATGAATTATCTTGCATGAACAACATGCACATGGTAGGCATGTCATGAGCAGAGACGGGGGTCCGACAAGATGGCCTGGGTGACCCCTTCTGACTTGCTCTATTTCCATGTATCACATGTTCAGAAAACTAACACTGCAGATCTGCACCTCCTACTTGCTCATACTTTGGGCCAACTAATTGCTATATTTGGGGTCAGGAATTCTCTGGAAGCCAGAATGGCTAGAGACTCTAAAGTTATTTTCTTCCCTTGTAGTCTATAATTTGACTTGTTTGCCTGAACCATCTAGAGCTATTTGTCCTTCAGACTCTCTTTCAGTGATACACTAGAGTCTGTTTGATCAAAATGGTGATGTGAATTCCATAGGCTGATAAGGTTGATAGAAGGCCCTTCTTTTGGACAGAAGTTTTAAGTAGCTGACTTCATTGTTATGTTCCAGACCTAGAACTCTAAAGGTGGGAGAGTTGCTTACACACAAGTACTAAACATGTATAGTAACCTCACCCCATTATCCTCCCTTTTTTCTAAGACTTGATCTTTCTTCCACAGAGCCTACCAAAAATTAAAACACACACACACCCCACTACCTACCACCTCATGCACTGAAACTGTTCCAAGTTGGAAGAAATTGGTCTATTTTCCCTGAGCAGAATTACTTTGTGCTCTATATGGATAGAATCTAGTAATACATTATTTCAAGTAATTCTTCAACTCTATCAAGGGTTTGTGGCTGGACTGGGAAGAAAATGGGTGCTCTGCAAGCTATACCTCATCTATGCACATGACATCACAGTGCACAGTCCTCAAAACAGAAAGAAAAATCCAGCTTCTGAACCAAAAGGAAACTCAATTTCTATGTTCAGAGCTAATTCAATTCTTAAATTGGATTCACTTATATCAAGATGCTTTGAAAAGCTTTAGGAATGTTTTGACAATGACTAAAATAAGAGAGCAAAGGGGAAAAAACATGAAGATTAAAATCTTGAGAATGAGTGCAAAGGCTCTGACCCCATACAAATCATCAGGCTGTTCTGAGCCCTGGGCTTATATGTGTGAAAGCTTCTTGCTTTCACTTTTGCTCCCCCTCCCCTCCAATGCAGCATATGGAAAAGACTAAAAGCATTTCTTTCAATTTTCACCTAACCACAGTGTTTTGTCTGAACTGGGAACTACCGTTAAACTTTGGTTTATTTAAATGGATCAGAATAAATTGTGGTTTTAACTAACAGAGTCTGATCTTGTTCAGACAGCAGTGTTTGACACTATGATTAGCTGAAATTGAACGCAGATGCTTCTGACCTCTACAGCCATGTCATGGGGGAAACAGGGTAGTGGGCAAGACTGAAGCTTGTTCATGTAGCACTACGCTATTGTTTAGAATCATCCCTGAATGTTACCATTATGACTGAACTTGGTGAATTGTGGTTTATTCTATTATAGCTAGTTAAAACAAATTGGGAGCAAATTACAGTTCAAGATGCTGGATGATAGCCTGCCCAAGGAGAAAAAACTTAAGAAAGCAATTCAGATGATTTAAGCAAACGAGCCAAACTACGAGTTACAAACAGATTAGCCCAGCAGCACAAGGCACTCTTAAACCTCTATTTTCTTAAACAGCACACTTAACAGTGCACCTCTTAAATGTCTTTCTAATTTTGGACATTTCTATTGAGGTAGCCACACAGATGAAGTTCCATAAGCAAGGAACCAAAGTTAACACAAAAACATGATGTTTTTCTATTGGTGCAAAGTATAACAAGCTGTACAAGGCACAGGAAAACTACTGTTGCCTCACACCATGTCATTTACATCCACAACTATCCTGACCAACAACAGATGTCATACTTTTAGGTTAAGGCTTTCTCCAGCTCAAGGTCCTCTATCATGGAGCTACATCTCATGCAAGGGATGGCCAATCCTGTCCATCCCATTTCTTGCATGATTCATGTCCTTGGAATCTCCCTACACATTTCAAAGCTGCACTCCACATCTCTGAGGCCTAATTTATACTGTAGTATATGTGGGGGTTTTCTCAATTACTTCTAGAGTTTGCAAAATGCTAAATTACATGGCAAATACCAAATTTTGCATTGGAACAGCAAAATAAGCAGGTACATCAGATTCTTAACAAACTTGCTCCATAACATTTCCAGCCATTTGTAAAATAGCCCCTTACCTATCCAAATCATCTTCCCCAGGCAAAATGGGAGGAAAAGGAAGTGGAGGCAACGTCGAAGTTTTCAGATGATGAACAGCGGTTGTCACAGAAACATGCACCTTTAAGGATGACTGCACAGTGGATTGAGAGTTAGCCTGAGTAGTCAGAGATGTCCTAGAGTGGGCAGAGGATGGCAAACAAGATGGAACTAAAGCAGAGGAGTGAATCGTGGATGACTGGGTAGGTGGCAGAGGGGGTACAACTGGAGAAGGAGGCAAAGGAGGCAAAGGAGGAGGAGCCTGAGGAGGTGGTGACGATGTTGGCAGAGGAGGTAGTGACTTAACAGAGGGCAAAGGAGGTGGGACCTCTTGCTCAGCTGTCTCTGTTTCCTTTGGAGTCACAATTTCCTCCTTTGATACAAGTTTAATATCCTTTGTTCCCATAGCTTTTGAGTCTTTAACTGAAACAGGCAGTTTCTTCTCAGAGTTCTCTGCTGCCTTTGTTTTTACAGGCTCAGGAGCATTTTTTGTCTCCGCATTGTGCTGTAGGACATTTGCTGTCTCAGCATCAGAAGGGCACTTCTCAGGCTTAACCATTTTCGTCTTCTTGACCTCTGTCACTGGTTCTTTAACGTCAGGCAAGCTGTTTTCTTTCTTTGATGACACGCTAGGCGAGTCCTTGGTTTCCTTCCCATCAACCTTTGCTGCTGCAGCAGCAGCAGCAGCTGCTGCCCTCTCCTTTTTCTTCCTACTCAGTTCAGCTCCCAAGCTGGAGTTCAGTGGCAGGCGAGCAGGAGAGATACTGGAATGGCGACTGCGGGATCCAGATCTCTGCTTCTTGTTATGAGATGAGTGCCTTGAATAAGCAGGACTTCTACTTCGTGACTTCACAGGTTTTCTGTCAAAACAAAACAAGAAAATCAAAATCCCAAAAGATTTTGGTTATGTTTATGTAAAATGCAATACTCTGGCTCTGAGAGCTGAAGAAATATGCAGTACATACTGTTAGTTCACAACAGGTTTCCTCATTTGCTTCAATAAGTGAGTATTTTCTGAGTGTATATCCTGGAACACCTCCCACTCATCCTCTATCCATGCACAGTAATACTAAGCCTTTTTTTTGGAAAAGTATTACACCATCATTAAGCCATCTGTTAAATCAAGGATGGCCAACTTCTTCAGCTGAAGGTGTGAATGGCTTCTGACCAATTTACTTAGGGGCCAGAAGTACCAGGCCATGTCATCATTTTATTCCTATACCCTGCATTTTGGAAACAAGGCATCTTCCTGGGCTAAAAAAATCCTCTCAGCACTGAAGGTGAGTATGCACCAGCGGCCTCTGTGCTAATTCTGAGACCTTCTATTAATTCTGAAACGAACATCAGAAGGATAGCTGTGAGGGAAGTTGAAGAGCAGAGCTACCTATAAGTGGATCAGTAGTGCTCCCCAGCTTCCTGTTGTAATTAAGCTGGCACCTATCCTAAGCTGTTCCTGCAGCCATTGTATCATGACAGAAAAGTTTCTGAGGTATCTCTTCTTTCACCATCAAGAAGTTTCCTTGCCTAGCTGTTAAATGGCATGCGATTTTCAGACCTGCTGCACCAGGCATGGTCTGTGTTATTTTCTGGTCCTTGAGAATGGGCAAAATCCAAGCCAGGGGCCTCATGCTGCTCTTCAGCTTTCCCTGTACCATGGAGTCAGATGAATCATGCTTTGCATCTAGGTAATGTCCACTGGTTGCCAGGTGCCCACCCCAGTTCTAGCACCAGTAGGCAAAACATTTATGTGGGACAGATCTCAAGAAGTCAGTTGACTTCAATGCAATCATTCCAAAACAGGAACATTACAATCCAAAATAATTGTTTAGCAATAATATCAACTAAATTAAGTTAATCTCACAAAATTCGAAGTCCAGAAAATAATTATGCAGTCACATATTTTCAGAGGCTACAAATGAGTGATAGAATTACCTGCCATTAATAACTCACCTAAGACTTGGTATATAGGAGATCCATAGGAAGGCTCTCCTGTTTGAGTTCCCAGGGCTAAGTTGTTGTTAGGGGAAGTAGAGGTAGCTTGAAGTGTAAGCTCCTGAATCTTTTGGCAAAACTTTTGTTTGATTCATTACTTACAATTTGATAAGTTAGGCACACTTTTTGCCACCACCGCATCTGTTCCTGAAAGACTGCATAGCTGCGGAGACTCACAAATGCAGATGCCTAGTTTGTTCAATGTTTAAGAATGAATTTATTATATTAAGAGCTTCAGCTATGGGGTGGTACAGAAATGAAATAATCATCATCAACTGATGGGCAGTGCTGACTTACTTTAAGCTCAAACTTATATAACAGGGTGGATTTGATTTAAATTAAATTGATTCAAGTCATGATTTAAATCACTAGTCAGTAAGATGAGGTTTAAATCATGGTTTTATACATAATTTGCACACAAGCCCATCTTACCAGTAGGTAGAGGAACTTCATTATAATATTCCCAAACTGGGTCTTCTTTTATAGCCTACTGCCCTTATAGGTTTTCTCTTCCAGGGAAAGAATACTATGATAAATCTCAGGCTATACACAAAAAGATCCAAAGACTTGTAGAGTACTCAGCTCAAAAGGTTTTATTTTCATTTTTACTGCTTGCCCCTCCCTCTTCATACTTAGCTTCTTGTGCAGATCTATTCCACTTCCAAAAATCTTCTATTGATTTTTTAAAATTAAGCACTTAAGAGGACAGGGTTTGATTCTGTGTACATAGATTTGCAAAGCAACGATGGGATTAAGGATTTTTTTCCCTCAACTCTGTTTATTTTATAACATTTTGCTGTGAAGAAGAGGCCTGTGATGTCTGCAAACAAAAATTCACAGTTTTGAATTTTGTGAAATCAAGCAGCTGTGATAATACCTTCTAAATAGAAAAACTGCCCATTAATCTTACAGAAACCTCTGGAAGAGCATGAGATTATGAATGGATTAATAGAATTCATTTACCAAAAAATTAAAACATTGCATGAATGTCTTATGATGCATAATTAAAAACTAATCCTTATTTCATGATGAATAACTTCTGGACTATAATTTATCATAAATAGAAAACTATCTTTACATAGATTTTTCTCAAAGCATTTTATTTTTAAAAAATCCAAACCAAAAAATCTGATTTAAATTTTAAAACTCCAACTTAAATAAAAAATCAATTTTTGATACAAAAATTCATTTTTATCCACCCTGCTATAGAAGAATCAGAATGCTGTGAAAGAGGGCAAACACAACAAAAGGCAGAAAAGAAAACTATAGGAAGCCACCAAGTGTGTGCCACTGTTTTAGAAACATCATACAGTTTAGTAAACAGGACTGAATTCAGTTTTGGGTCAGGCACTCCAAATTTAATCTGTGTACAGATTCATTTGTCAATAAGTAACTATAACAGGCATATCTACTATTTCAGACATCAGAAATGCTAGTTGGGTTTCTGAGGATGAGTTACTACTTACAGCTCTTATTCTGCAAACATAAAGACTGATTTTCTTAGAAAAAAATGGGCAGTTGCCAGGGCAAGGTCAGGCTCTTTTCTGAATGTGCCTTGACAGGGGCACTAATCCGAATGCAATCCCGTGTTGATAACTGGCAGTCCCAGGAATAACAATTCATCCTATACATCACAACTAGGTTCACAGGACATGGCAACCCATCATGGGTAACTAGCCATAGCGGTTTGTTGTAACATGAAAACCCAGATCAATTATTTCAGAATGGTTTCTTTGAGGGTAACAAGCCCCCCTGTCAGCTTATGGCTCGTTTCTGGGGTTGTTTTATCCATGATGGACAGTTCTGCTGTCCAAATGTGGGTGACTGATTCTATCATGGGTACAGGGAAGACACAAACAAGTCATACAATAGCAGCAGCACAGCCCTTTTGCTGAGCTTGTCCAGGCCACCACCAATGATAGCTACTCTCCCAATGACAGACACATCACCAGTGGTCTGTCACTGAATCAGTCTCTCCCACACCAAGTTCAACTACTTTTGTAATCTCCATAGCCTTTGTGGAGATAGTTTTTCATTATTTCTGAAGTGACAGCCCCTTCAAAGTGCTGCAATGGCACATTAGAGCATCTATGTCTGTTTCACCACATTTTAAAAAACATGTACCTGAGACTTGTGCAAATGTTCTCATTTTTTCAATTTTGTCAGATCTTTGAAGGTGCACAGGTAAGCAACTTTGAACTATCTCAGCCTTGTAGGAATGCTACATTATTTGTCGCTTTACTTCTCATTGGACAGTTGTCAAATGGCAAGGGGTCAAATCACAAGCAAAGCCACAAAGAGATTTTTTTGTTGGCAAAATGGGAGCAATGTGCATCACCTCCTTCCCAGCAAGATCCCCCATGATTTTGTTTGCTTGTTTCTACCTGACTATTCTCAATGTCCTCCACCGTTTCCACTCTTTCCAGAAACTCTAGGTACTCAGGAAAGTGGAAAATTGCAAGATACTCCATTTACAGAAGCATTAAGTTTGGACAACTGTCAAAACTCAGGTTTCCTTTTAAAATACATTTTTTACAGGACAAATAAGGTTTGTTTGATTTTTTTGGACACAGCCAAATGCAGATTTAATGGTGGTGATTACAGCAAGGAGAGAATGCAAGGGTTCTATTGTGGAATATCCTGGACTTAGAGGGAAGAACCCATGATGAGTCTGATTATCTCTTGGATGTATTATGGGTTATTCCATGAATAACTCACACTTCACAGCATACAATGAGTTATGTTGTATGAATATAGTAAGTCACCAAGGCTTTATTTTCTGACACCCTCAAGGATGTTCTAAGTCAGATATGAAAAAACCACTTGCCCAGTAGTTCATGGTGAGTAAGGTTAGTTTTGGCCAAACCAGGCATAGGAGCTTTGATAGATAAGAGAGCTGGTGATTTGTTATTTCTTTCAGTCTGTTTGCAAAACCACTTTAAGTCCCTGCCTTGTAGTTTGAGCAAAAACATACATTAAGAACTGAAAGTTAAATGCCTCCACATCTTTTTCTTTATTTGCAGAAGCACTTTTGACAACAGATAGCATCTGATTTGTATTTTCTAAATGTAGACTTCATCTCCAGCAGTGATCTTTAACACTGTGTTCCACAGAAAGTTATCAGAATAGACTGGTAATAGACAGTCTGTTTAATATTATCAATCATGCCCTGGAAGACACAGCCACAGTAATAGGTATGTTCCAGAGCACACTTCAGATGGGATGATGGCTAAGCACAACTGACTTCACTTACACTGCATGAAATCCAAGAAGGTAGTCTAATATATCCCCCTGCATTTGCTGTGGTTCCACAGTGGATGGATGCTCCCGCAGGGAAACACATTTGATTTGTACTTATCTACAATCATGTAACTGCCATATAACTTCATATAACTGCCATAAAATGGGAAATTTACCAACATCTGCCTACTTAGGAATCTGACACTGGCACCTAATAATTGGATCAGTACTTTACAAAACAGACACCTCATTTGATACTGGCTCCCATACACTTTATGGTACTTATTTAACCCTACTGCAGGGGATTTTTTAAGCAGAAGGCCAATTGCTTTTTACAGAAGAGGACTAAAATTCTATTTCAGTAGAAGACAGGGAAATGGATCAAGTTAAGATTTCCTTAACTGTGGAACACAGCACATGCATCATGAATGGAATTCAAGAGGTAGAAAAAGTCAGCAGTTATTTGCAGAGCCAAGTGAACAAGAGTATGAAAAACAGGAATGGGATACCCCTTCATAGCTTTATATACTTGAATATATACTTCTTATTGTCCACTTATTGTCCAACTCTACCCAGTTCACTACAATGGCTCAATTGAGCAGTCATCTTCACAGTAGTTCATAGTTCCCTAAAAGCACTTAAGATACCCTGTGATGTTTGCATTCTGCTCATATTACTGTTTATTTTTCATTAAAACTCAGAAATGTTGTATGCCATCATAGGTAACTTTCAGCCTTCCAGATGTTCAGGCCTACATTTCTCATCATCCTTCACTACTATCAATGCTATGGCTGAGGGGAAGTTGTAAGATAAAACAACTGGAAGAATGCAAACGACACTATGCAAAATAGAGTTTTCTGTCAGCACTTGTTCCTTGGTGAGTCATTAAAGGATCACCAGTCCTGCATTTGGTTTACTTCATTTGTAAAAGCAATTTTCAGTGATGAAGACTTCACATGGTAGCACAGCAAATGCAAACTTGATATCACTTTATCACAGGATCCATGAATTCAACTCATGAAACTCTGGCAACTCTTCCCTGTCACACTTGACGAGGTAAAAGGCATGTTGGACAGTAATAATGATTTCTGAAATGGTTCCTTGACACAAAATGTTGTAAACTAATTATTTTATTCATTCTCCCAAAGTTATCAATATTCCCACTGTAAAGATAGGAATGGCAGCTGAAAGAGAGAGAGAAACTTGCCCAAAACCATCCACAGAGTTTGTGGCTAGGCAGATGTGAGTACTGGAAATATCCCAAACAGCCATGGGACAAGATAATGACTATATGTTTGTTTAGCATTCACAGGGTGGTAGGTACTTAACAGAACACAAAGAGATTAGAGTCAAATGGCAAATTTGCACATTCAACATGCTAGCAGCAACTGTGGGAAAACAGTCATGGATAACAGTCTTTTCTTTTTGTCAACTTAGCCTCCACAGTGATCTCTGACCAATACCAGCTGTTTCACACATTCAGATTATTAATTGATAACCAGTTGCCAAATTATTGATGAAGTCAGAACTCATTCTAAGTAAGGTGAACAGGAGAAAGATAAAACACATCAATTCATTTTGATGAAGGAGTAGCAAGGAATGACCAACATTTATGGCCTCTTTCAACTCCTAAGTCTCAATAATTATTAATCACTGCCCACAAGATAAATTTAAGTAGATTTAGGATACCTGACTTACATTGTTCATAAACATGATGAACTGTAATCAAAAGGGATTTCTGAGGCACTGACCTGCATTGCTCAGCCGAAAGTATTTCCCCACGCAAGTTCATATTCAGGTTATAATGGGGATACCACAGTGTGTAACACATATAGAGGAATTTCATTTTTATCTAGTGAAACCAGTGGTACTTTGATAAAAGTCACAATTCAAGGTGACTTGTTAATCATGTAACAGATGCAAACCTGATGGAATTAGGCACTATGGACAATAAAATCTGAGACGTCAATATTAATTTTATATTAAATGCTATTGATTTCAATGTGTCATTCCTCTGAACTGTGCTCAGTACTCCTATCAGGTTGGAATACTTCTCTACAAATAAAGGTTGCCTATTTAGTCAATATAATGTAGTTTTATAAAAGGTATGTATTAAGTTGCCAAAACATCTGGAGAACACCAGGTCAGGGATGGTTGCACGGAGGCATAGTTTAGGAAGACAGGAATGATCCACCTTAGGCTCCTGTGTTCCCCACTCCCTTTCTGGCATAATCAAGAGAAGTTCTGAAGCATTTCCTTCCAATTTCAATTAATCAAATTAGTGTGGTTATCTGAACCTGACAAATTATGGTTAATGTTAATTAAGAATGATTTAATTTCTGATCAGGTTCACATAACTGGAGAAGGAAAATAAGCTACTATGCCTTATTTTTCTATCCCACTGAATTACCATACTTACCTTTGCTGGATGCAATTTACTGTGTTGTCCCAACCTGGTAAGAGGGAGGGTTGAGTGAGTTTAGAAGCTACTCTAGATAGAACCCATGGCTTGTTCTAGGGTTGTGGGATGGCTTGAAAACTGCCTGACCCTCATCTTCACTGGGTTCAGACAACAAACTATATAGTAATTACAGTAATTCCTGTATATGCAACTAGCAGATGAAGGCTGGGGAAAAATGCAAAGGTGGCTTAATTTCCTTTCTCAGTCATGCAAACTTTTCTAATGTGTCAGCTTCAGACAATATGATCAAGTGCAGTTGATCAACACCAGAAATGAAAGCTTCTGAATTGTTCTTTACAGGTATATCAGAAGATGGCAGAACACACAAGCCAGGCATTCTGTGCCTTGTTTCTGCTATGCTAAACTATATTTTAACACAGTTGTGAGTAATCTAGTGCCGTCCAGATTTTTTGGCATACACCTACTTGCTGATGCTTATGAAAGTTGCATTCCAAAGTATCTGGAGGGCACCAGGCTGCCTACCTTACAATGATGGACTCTGAATGACTGGAATTTTAGTCTAATATCCCTAAATCAATAAAGCAAGAATAGAATTGATCTAAGCCAAAGGAATACTACAATGAAAGTAAGCGAGGTTTTATATCCTAAATGAGGTATCTTAAATATTTTTAATCTAAACTGAAGGGTCACTGATAATGACAACTTTAGGACATCAACACTTTTAGTCACATCTAGAGAGCCAGTATGGTATATTGGTTAAGAGCACCAAACTGGGACTCAGGCAACCTGAGTTCTAGTCCCAGCTCAGCAATGGAGCCAACTGACTTTGGGCCACTCACAAACTCTCAGCCCAACCTGCTTCAGAGCACTGTTGTTGTGGGGATAAGACTAAGCAGAAGGTGGTGAATGATCAAAGTCACTTAGAGTTCTTTAAAGGAAAAAAAAGAAAAGGAAGGACAGTGGGATATAAATCTAATTAAAAAAAATCTGTACCACTGAGATCAAATATTTCTGATTTACTAATGAAGACCACGCACCTGGATACAGGACTCCGACTCAGCGATCGCTTAGAAATAAAAGGACTGCTGGAACGCCTTCGATTAAATGGGCTGGGGGACCTTCCACTGTACGATCCACTTCCTCTCTCATAACTGGATGAACGCCTCCTACTGTATGGGCTGACTGATCGCTGCCTTCTACCATAAGGACTAGGAGAACGCATGTTGGATTGGTATGCAGCAGGTTCCTTGTATGGCGGGCTGACTGATGGCCTTCGTGAGGACCCACCAGGGCTTTTCTTGTAGGAATCGTAATTACTGGATGTGTGTGAGCGTGGAGGGCTGATATCATAGTCCTGAGTATAGGATGCTCCTGAAGGGCTGTCATCTTGTTTAGGACTATCTGACCATTTGCGGTGAGGACTCCTAGATTTCCGCTTTGGACTATCCAGTGATTTGTAGCTTTTGGGGGCATCCCTTTTCCGATGACTTTTGCTGCGGTCCTTGTGGCCAGATTTTGTCTCCCGTTCTTTCCTGGACTTGTCCTTATGCAATTTGGCTGACCGGGACTCCTTATTACTGCTCTTGAATGACTTAGATGAATGGTCATCATTTTCCTCATGCATCCTTTTGGAGGCCCCTGATACCCTGTCCTTAGTGGAACTTAATTTGCCTGAGGACTCTTGGCTCCTGTCCATTCTTTTCTCCTTGTCCAGCAACTTGCTTTTCATCAACTCACGGATTCGCTTGTGTTGATGATGACGATGCCTATGTAGCCGTTCACTCCTCTCTGATGTCCCTTTTCTCTCATCATTTTCTCTCCTTTCTGGCTTGAGGATGGCTTCATCTGAGAAGGTGTCCGAATCAGAACTGATGTCATCATATTCCACTAATGGCTTGATCATGCTGCCAAGTGGACCTCCTACTTCTTGGACCCCCAATGGTGAGTCTTTGGAATGCCTGGACTTGTGTCTTTTATGCTTGGAAAGCCGGTGTCTCTCTTTGCTGTTTGAGCTCCCACTGCTGGACATTGCTTCTTGATGTAAGGACCCCCCTCCTCCCACATCCTTCTTGCCCCCATGTCTCTCTGGGTTTGGCATTCCTTCTCCACTGTGGTTGAGAAGAGGGGGGAATTCTCCAAAACCCCCAAAATCTAATCCTCAAGGCACCTCTTCCCACAATGGAAGGGCAGCTCTCCCTTTCGCCTTTTTTCCTACATTCAACCCAATCCTCTCTCTTAAATGTGCATGAAGGCGTTGTTCTATAATTGTCTATAAAGATGTCTAGAATATTACAAGAAAAATTACCAGAGCCAGATCTCAGGCTCTGAACAGTGCCCACCTCAAGCCTTTCAAAAGGGAGTCACTCTTGCCAGAATGTCCCCTGCTTTCAGACTTCAAGGGTAGGATGAAAGAGGCAGGCTGTTACACCTCTGAATAACCACCCACCCTTTCTTTAACTCTAGGCCTTAGTTAATGTCTAGTTTCAAAAAATGAACACTGCAGGAGTGTCAATTTAAGTGTTTAAGGAAACAATATATTTCTACCCCGTTTTGTAAATGAACTTCCCACACCAAGGTGGGGAGAAGGTTCTGGAAAGAGACACAACTCACTTCGTTTTCTGAAGCAAGGTTCTCTCAAACAGATGAACGCTTCCTTTCTAAAGCCCCCACGTATTTGAGAAAGGGGGTTTCCTTGAATTAGGACTGCCCGTTCCACTAACCCAAGACCTAGTCTCTATATAAGAAAGCTGGGCACTGAATTTACTGCCCCAACTCTTCTTAAGTTCCTCAGGAAGGAGGGGGGAACTGTAAACACTTCCACCCGCCCAAAGGCCTGTCTCTGTGCGAAAACCTTAGGAGCCCTTGGCTAAGGCCAGTGAGTTCTTCCTGAGGAGGGTGTCCCTTCCCTAGCCTGAATCTTTTTCAGGGCCCCCCAACCGGAACCCCCATCCTTATCCACCTACTTCCCAGAGCGAAACGGCGCCGCTTCCAGGTGGGGGGGAGGGGCGACGGAGAGGATGGTAGAAAAGTGAGGAGGGGAGAAGGTTAGCGACCAACTCTCGCGAGAATATGAAAAAAGATCGTCGTCGTCCTCCCGTCCGCCGACACCGTGGCTTCCTTTGCCACCGCTCGGGGCTTCCTTACCCCAACTCCTCTACCTGCTCCTGTTTCTCCAAATACCGCGAGAACACGCATGTGCGCGCGCACTCCATTCCTCGCGCGCAGGCGCAGGCGCTCACACATAGACAAAGTCTCGCGGCGCCGCCGCTGAAAGCGACTGGGAAGAGAAGGGGTGGTTTATTTCTCTTTCTCCGAGTTTGTCCACAAGATCGTGGCCTTCAAAATCTCGCGGGAACTGACTTTCTCTTTAACGAAACTTTGTGATGGACGCCCACACAGAGACAGGAACAACCCCAATTTTATTGGGAAATTTTCAGAACGGGAAAGCTACTATCATAAAAAAGGGCCGGAAATCTCTGTGCTTTTCTTCTTCATCGTTTTATTGAAGCTTGTCACAAACCAGCTCTGAGCACTTTGTCATTCATACAAAACCACTGATAACACGAACAAGCAGACTTACAATCTGCTGTCCCCTTTTTTCCCTTAATAAACACATTATTGACAACAATAGCAACACCACGTGAGCATGAGGAAACTGTTACCATTTCTATCCTTAAACAAAAGTTAAGACGTCCACATTTAAAACAAGTGATAAACCTCCCGTTCCTATGAAGCGTAAAGCATGGCACCTTTAAGAGGGAAGGGAATCCTAGTCTCGCGAGAGTGTACTACTTTTCTGCTGTTGGATTGGCTACCTCACGGGATTCTCATTCTCCTTGCCCCTTGACATTTTTCGAATCCCGCGAGAAGAATGGGGAAGTCTCGTGCGGTTGGGAGCGGGATGGCGGTTGTGGCGGAGTAAAAGCTGTGGATATTTGTTGGTTGTGTCCCGCTCCCTCAGAACGAGAGAGGGCTCTGACTGAGGCAGTTATTCTTCCTTCATGAGGGAGAGTGGAGGGGGCCGCCTGGGCCCTCTCCAACCCTACCGCCCTCTGCAGGGATGAAGGCGGCCCAGGGGGGCGCCGAGGGTGAGTTGAGTGTTGGTGGGGTTGGAAAGGTTTCCCGTTCACGGTGCCAATGCTATGAGTGCCGGTATTACAGTGCCCAGTCCTCTCGGCTTGTGTGTGAGATCTCCTTAGTCTGCTATTTTTAGAAGGCTACGGGCAGGGAGTCTGTAGATTTATGAATTTTGCTATGTCCCTTGTAATTACGGTTCTGGAAAAGTTTTTGGAATTTTTGAGTGGACCATTGCCTCCCCCTCAAATAAAGTTGGGAGGGTGTGTTGCTGAATCATTGTGTCGTCTTCTTACCTGGGACTGATAGATTGTGTGGAGTTACAAATAATGAGCATGAGAATGGGAGGTAAGCACTACAGTGGGAATCTTAAGTCATATCCATTTCCCTAGATTTATATGGGGAAGGTGTCCACTCTTTTGGTTGCTGTTATGTGCTGTCAAGTCATCTCCAACTTTTGGCAACACTATGAATGAATGCCATCCAAAATGTCCTGGCCTTGACTGCCTTGCTCAGTGCTTGTAGATTCAAGACCGTGGCTTCTTTTATCCAGTTGATCCATCTCATATTTTGACTTCATTTTGTTTTTCTCCCTTCAACTTAGTGTAGCATGATTGCCTTCTTCAGTGAACCTTGCCCACTTATAATGGTAGCTTCAGTTTTGTCATTTTTTGCTTTTAAGGAAAGTTCTGAATTCATTTGATCCATGACTCACTTGTTTGTCTTTCTGTCAGTCCAGAGTATTCACAAAGTTCTCCAGCACCATGTTTCAAATCCAACAGTTTTCTTTCTGCCAGTTTTCCTTATTATCCAGCTTTTGTGCCTATACAATGATCACGAATATAATAGGGTGGATGATCTTTCTCTTGGTCTCCGGTGAAATGACCTTGCACTTGATTATCTTTTCTTGAGGCTCTTGCTGCCGATCCAAGTCTCAATTCTCTTCATATTTATTGGCTATAGTCTCCATTTGAATTGTTGATTGAGCCAAGGTATGAAAAATCTGTCACAAGTTCAATTTCTTTATTGTTGACCTTTGTATATTCTTCATTCACCTTCTTCAGGACTTTATTATTTATATATTAATTGTTTCAGTTTGTTAGTGGTTTGTGCCAGTAATGTGGCACATCTGAATGTCTTAAATTATTGATTATTCCACCAATTTTCACTTCTGCTTCTTCTGATCCTAATCCATTTTAATTTATGCTCTGTTTAGCATATAACTGAACAAATGGGGAGATAAAATACACCCTTGTTGGATGCTCTTGTCTATAGAAAATCATTCTATTTTTCCATATTCTTGTCCAGGATACAGTTTACTCATCAGGACAATCAAGTGCTGAGACACACCCCTTTCTTTCATGATCATCCATAGCTTCTTGTGATCTCCACAGTTAAAGACTTTACTGTAGTCTATAATGCATAGACTGCTGCTCTTTTGAAATTAGTTGGTGCACTCCAGAAACATGCATAGTCCTTTAGTAGAGCCTAATCAAATTGCCTGCTAACTCCTTCTATGTGCCTTCATAAGATTAGAACTAGATGCAGGCTCTCTGATTTCAGCATCAAACCTTCTGCTTTGCTTAACATCCAGCCTTATTAAAAGTTTTGGAAAACTCAAAAGCTGGCTTACTATTTTGTGGCATTTGGTTGATCCTAATAATGTATTGACAAACTCTGCATTCCCCTCCCCACTTCATGGACCAGTTTACATATCTTTGCCCTTTGTATGTTTACACAGCAGAATGTCTCATTGTACTCAACAGAGCTTGTACTTATCTAGGATTGTGGTCTTAGAGTTCTGTATCCTCTGAGGGAATGAGACTTATGGAAAGAAGAATGCTTGGAGGGTTGTATGTGTGTTTAAACCTTAGAGGGAGAAATTATAGATTGCTTCTGAAAAATGTAAGAATTGTGCTGCTGGATTAATTCGAAGGTCCTTCTAGTGCTTAATTCTGACTCGCAGCAGTGGCTAGTCAACTACCCTGGGTTGCTTGTGCAAGGTATGGTAGAGAGAGCTGTCACTGGTTCCTTTTCAGAGTATATAGTGAAGAGCAATTTTTAAGTTTGCTGGTGGGAAGGGCCACCATAGTATAGAAACTTTTGTATTAAAAAGGTCTCTGGCAGAGCTGTGAAAGACTTCTGTACCCATGCTCATAGGAAGCAGTTGTTAGTAGACAGCACTAGATTTGTTGGGCCAACAGTATGAGTATAAAGCAACTTCATATAATGATATGAATTTGGCAGTACTAATTTTTTTTAAAAGAAATGACAAGGAAAGGAACATATGTTGGTGTTTGTCCACCTTGAAATTTGCTGCTGGCACCTATGACTTTTTTTTCTACAGCTGGATATTTTCCAACCTTGTAAATGACAGGATCCTAGTGATTATATGGGGATTGTTTCAGCTGCTGTAATGTAGTCACAATGCACCCACATGCGGACTACCCAAGTATGAAGTTTTTGCAAAAAATAGAGAATTAGTTGGACCACTATGAATGGAGTGAGTGTCTCATTGATACAAGCTAGTGTTCTTTGGGGAGTTTGTAAGAAACCTGAAATATGAATTTGCTATTCTGAACTTAGATTTAAAATGCTGTTGCACAGTTGTATTAATTTAATATTTCTTTCATAGAATCAGAGAAACTGAATAAGATGAGTTCCCTTCTGGAAAGACTGCATGTCAAATTTAATCCCAACAGCAGACCTTGGACAGAAACCATGAAGCTTGTTCGTCAAGTTATGGTAAGGATTCCGTAGATTTTGGACAGGAGTATTTGAGAAAATCATTCTGACAGCTTGCTTCTAAACTGGTGGTGGTTAAGACTTTCTGTCTTTAGGGAACATTTTTTGTGTGCATTGTTTCCAAGAAATGAGCACTTGCAGAGGATTATTGCTCCCACCTGGTTTTGCTGTTGTCTCAAGTGAATTGAGAATGTTTGTTACTCCCTTGGAGATGTACTGAACATTGGCAGTAATAGACAGCTCTTGCTGGAAAGCAGAACCTATTATGAATTGTTTTCTCAAGAAACCTCAGAGATCCTAGAAACACAGAAAGCAGTAGTCAAAATATGCTTGTATTCGAAGAACTATTCCCATTACTTGCTGTTGTTCCTTGGGACAATTCTAAAATTAATTGAATGGTATGACCAATGCTCATGGTCTATCTGTATACTGCACAGGATAATATATTTATAGTACCTAGCTTTCCAGAGAAAGAAAAGCAAAGTGGAAGCTTCTAGGAATTTTTTTAGCTATTCCTTTTCACTTACAACATCGTCAAATGCAGCATGAAATTTTTTTTTTCCTTTTCTCTCCCATCCCTTTTGAACACAGGAAAAACGAGTTGTAATGAACTCTGGAGGTCATCAGAATCTTGTCAGCTGCTTGGAAACTTTGCAGAAAGCCTTAAAAGGTTGGTTGCTGCTTCATAAATATAGGAGCTAAAAGTTGAACTTTAAAAACAACCCCTAACTAACAGAAATTGGTATTGGGGTCATCACTGTATTAATATGACTTGCATATATTGGGCACATTGAATTGATGCTCCTGATACCCCAAAAGGCCTTTATTTAGAAACAGGCTTAAAGGGCAATTCTGTGCCTGTTTATTCAGAAGTATGACTGTTTGCTGAAGTTTTCTCCCTTTATAAATGATTGTACTGGCACAATTAGTAGATGTGATGCCAGGCCTTGATCCATGTAAAGAAGGTCCACTGAGTCAATCCACTGAACATTGTTTGCTTATATGCATGTAATGTCTCATTTAACTACTAAGTGACTGCTTGGGAAAATTACTTACGGTCTTCTTTCAGCTGCTGCCTAAAACATGCAACATTCAAACTAGTAATTCTCAAACTGGGCACCCTGGTTTCCAGTGAACCAGTGTTCTCACTTGGGGGGTTGCCTGTTGCATCTCTGTAGTTCACTGTCCCGGCCTTTTCCACCTTTCAGCCAATCTTGACTGGGAGGTGGTAATTCTGCAACCTTTGACATTAGGAGAAATTGAATCATATGGTCATTTAACACACACGCTTTCTGAGCGAAGGTGAAGGGCAGATTTTCATCTCTAGTCTCATGAGGGAGATGGGTTGGGAATGATAAATTTTGTCTTGGCAGTCAACCAACATCTTGTGATGCCAGGATGTTCTTTTCCTGAAAAGGTGGGATTTTGTCCTGGATTTTGTGTTGCATCTTTGAAATACAGCATAAGGCTAGGGAAAAACAGGTGCCTCCTCATCCCCTACCCCCAGAAGGAGTGGCAGAAGCACGCTAGTTTTCTGTGTCTGCTACCATCAGAGTTCCAGCCACTTAGCAGGTACAGAGATACACTTCCATGCCTACACTTATGGCACCCCACTTAACGAATGCGTTCCCCAGAGAGGTCCACCTGGTGCCGTCGTTATTTGTTTTTCGGTGCCAGGCCAAGACCTTTTTATTTAAACGATATTTTAATAATCGTTGACATTATGTATTGGTTTTAAATTATTCAGCCAGGATGTATCCAGATTTTATATGTATCTATTTGTATGAGTATTTATTTATGATGTTGGAAGCCGTCCTGAGGCTTATGCGAATGGGACGGCATACAAAAATTCCAAATAAATAAATACACTATTCCCTCTCCAGCTTGAAAACAGGGAGGCAGGGCAAAGATTTTTCTGTATAGCTGTATAGCATATACATAGGTAAAGTAAAGGTAAACGTTTCTCTGCATATGTGTGCTAGCCATGCCCAACTCTGGGGCAGTGCTCATCTCTGTAATCTGAAGAGGCAGCGTGGTCTGAAGATGCTTTTGTGGTCATGTGGCCGGCATGACTAAACACCGAGGTGCATGGAACACTGTTACTTTTCCCACTGAAGTGGTACCTATTTATCTACTCCCATTTGTATGCTTTCAAATAGCTAGGTAGGCAAGAGCTGGGACAAAGCAGTGGGCACCCATCCATTGTGCAGATTTGAAGTGCCGACCTTCCAAGCAACAGCCCTGTGGCTGTACAGTATAACTTGCTGCGCCACGCGTGTCCCCATAGCATCTGTAGAGCTGAAACAAATGGAAGGCCTTTGCTCATGTTTGAGATGGGCAGGGATCATCTGCTTAGCAGCACTGGTGTTAGAAGAAATTTTCTATCCGTTGTCAGATCATGGCAGCCTCCTTGCCATAGTGGGTAGGATGAGTCAAGTTATCAAACTGTTGATGGGCCTGTTAGTCATTGCTTCTTGAAAGCTAATGGATATAGATATTTTCCAGCCTATTCAAAGGTTATTTTGCTAGTTTTCCTGACTATGCTGTAGTCGGAAAATTCATACTCTGGAATTCTGGTGTAAGCTGTTCATGTACATAGTTTTATTTATTTATGTATTTATTTATTTAAAACATTTTTATGCTGCCCCCATCGCAACAGAGCCTCGGGGCGGCTCACAACAAGAACAAAATATACAAATATAACAAATTAGACAATAAAAATATTGTATTGTTGACACAGTATCACTTAAGTTTCTTTTCCCACATGTCAAGGAGTTGTGGGCTGGTGGCAGATAAAACTTCAGCAAATAAAAATCACTATTCTAATCAGGACGTCCAAAGCCATCTCTTTTTCATTGTGTTAGTTTGCATTTGTTCACTCTTGAGGGTGTGAACAGAATGCTTCATTTTTTAATATCCCTGGTTGAACCATATTCATTTTGACTTGGGAAAGCTAAACAGATTGGGTTTTAGTGATGTGTGGGAAGTGGTGCTTCTTAAGAGAGCAGTAGTAATACTACTGTTAAGAATCTTCCTATAACCCTCTCACGTAGGAAGCTATAGAAACTTATTTCCAGCCTTTAAATTCTTGACCAAGAGGTTCAGTGCACAGTGGTACTTTAGCTCCAGGTGCTTTTTGATGAAAAAGTGGCTTGGATCAGATGTAACCAACTGGTTTATGGGACTCAGAAAGAGCTGCATGTGCTCTCTTCTCCTCCACCCAACCAGGAAAACTGTTTTTTTATTATTATTATTATTATTATTATTATTATTATTATTATTATTATTAGAACATTTCTATGCCGCCCCTTGCCGAAGCCTCGGGGCGGCTCACAACACAATAAAATACAATACAAAAATAACAATATAAAATAAATAAAAATATAAAAGATATAAAAGAAGTTATAAGAGAAAACATGATCTGTACAAACCAGGAAATGTAGGAGTACTTTTGTGGCAGTTCCCTGTATTGGGAACTGGAGGGTTTAATTTCTAATTTTATCAAGAGACACAGTTGAAGAATGCAAAACTCTCCTACTTTCCACCTCTGTAACTGTTTTTCACATAGCCAGCTATCAGGTACAACAGCAGAATTTGGCTGATGAGAAGGGCTTAAGACAACTGTGAGAGATGGACCATTAGAAAAATTTTCCATTATTCACCTGCATAGTCCTGTTGCTGTTTAAAAACAGATCTCACTGCTGTGTACTGCCTTCTATGTAATTGGACCCACCAACTTTCAAACACAGAAACCCGCTGCTAGCACTCAGCAGAATCATTCAGTCTGAAATAGTAAGAAGTCATAGATTGGCTGATGCAGTTCCATGTGTAGTCCTTCTTATCCTAAAGCTTCAGGGTGAGTAGCCATAAAAGAGATAGTAAGCACCAGTGTTACTGAATATAAAGCATCAATGTAAAGTAAATCCTTTAAGACCAAACTCAGCCTGAACAGATACCTTAGAGAAAGTTTCATTAAACTCACCAAATAAAGCTACATATTAACTTGGATCTTCCCTCTAGTGACATCTCTGCCTGCTATGACAGATCGCTTGGAGTCCATTGCTAGACAAAATGGGTGAGTCTTTCTTGTCCCATTAGAAATGTTTCTATTTGTTTAGTTTGAAAGAATTATGTTAATATCACTGGCAGTTTGAGTTGCTGTTGGAAGTGCTCAAATCTCTGGATATAAGCACTGAATTTCAGACATGACGCTAAGGAATAAGTTGTTTAAGCTAGGTATTAAGGGTTCTCTAGTGGTCTTGTGGCCACTCTTGCTTCCCGTGTAGTATCTTGTTTAACTCAGTTGCTTGGGCTTCTTGGAACATATTGGCAGGGATGGAGCTGCCGTGCGCTGCTTTGTTTTGTTGTGCTGATTGTACTGATTGATCAGTGAAGGGGCTTCCATCGCTGCATATTGGATTGGGGGTAGAGTAGATGAACTCTTGGGAGTTCTGATGGGTACCAGACTGACAATGTAACCCTCAAAGGGCTAATTAAATTATTGATATTTTGTATACACAATGGAAGTTTACTTTGGAAAACAAGTCCTATTGAAATATATGGATGTATAACTGTTACATATGTGTGAAACTGTGAGTCTGAAAGTAGTTTTCCTACTTAATATCAGTTCTCATAGCTAACATGGATAAATTGGATCATCACATCGGACCTATAACTTAAATGTAAGAGCTTATGGAGTATAAGCTCACCTTTTTTGAATGCTTTTGTACATTGTTTTTACTTGTTTTGAAACTTTTTGAATTGTTTTAAAGCATTATGATGGCCAATGCTAGTAAATGAAATGTTTGATTTGGATTTAAGTAACTTAGATTCTATATCAGTTCCACAGCTTGAGTAGATACAGCTTGGGTGGGCAGGGAAAAGCCAAACAGTGATAGTATATGGTATTTATGAAGAAAAGGAGAAAAATGGCTGAGGTCATGTAATAAATACACCAAGTTGAATCCAGACTAATTTAGTTTCCATTGACTTCAGTGGAACCAGCTAGTCATGAATTAAGTTTTACTGATTTCAGTGGAAACTAAGTGCTACCTTATTCTGAATCCAACCCATTGTTGCCAGTTTTTGCCTCCAGGATATGCTGTTACTTTGCATTTACATCCTGCCCTATTTCTTCTTATGTGGAACCCAAGGCAGCTTATACAGTTCTCCACTCCCTTTTACCATAACAACCACCTTATGAAGTAGGTTAGGCTTAGAGTTTATCACTGGCCCAGAGTCTTCCAATGGCTTCATGACTGAGTGGGAACTAGAACCCAGATCTCCAGTCTAGCACTCTAACCACCGCACCGCACCACATCACACCACACCTACATGCAGATGAATTAATGAGCTGCTGGTTGAGTTTTGTTCTTTCCCTCCAAATCTGAGCATCCTTTCCCTCTTTTTAAAAGCCTTGGATCTCACCTTAGTGCAAATGGTACTGAATGTTACATAACATCAGACATGTTCTATGTGGAAGTTCACTTGGATCCTACAGGACAGCTGTGTGATGTCAAGGTGGCGCATCATGGAGAAAACCCTGTGGTATGTAAATTGCACTAACCTTCCATCTCCCTTGGCTAGAAACAAGCTTTTTTATAGTTCACCCTACCCCTGGGTACAAGGACAGTTGCAATATGTGTCATGGATCCCTGTGTCCAAGGGTTTACTCAGATCTTGCCCCTTCCTTCATGCCCATATATCTACCCACTTTGCATTTAGCTTTCGATATCTCCAGAATCACTCCATCATGTTGTCTAATAGTTCAGTCCCTGGCTGATCTTTCTAGTTACAAGGAAACAAGTGGTCAGCTAACTGCTGTATTGCCCAAATATCCTGAAGAATTCTATTGAGGAAGTTTTGGGAAGGAAGTTATTCATATCTGCATGAAGATAGCATCTGCTGCAGCAGAAGTGGGCAAATTGTGACCCTTCAGATGTTTTGGCCTACAGCTTCTATCTTCCTTCACCATTGGCTATGCTAGTTAAGACTCAGGGGCATTGTATGCTAAAACATCTGAAGAACCACAACTTGTCCCCACTTGCAGTATATCTTGCACACAGTTGTACCTGATAATCTCAACAGCTTCAAATGAATTTGAGACAAACATCTCTCTTTTGTTCCCTTCTAGAGTTGCCCAGAGCTGGTGCAACATCTAAGGTAAGTAATAAATGCTTTTTGATGTTGCCTTTATCATACAGTTCTGTTACATGGCTATAGTTTTCCAGCAATCGATAACCATTCTTGTGTTTGCTATAACCTCTCTTGTGCATTTTAGATACAATTGTTTGGATTTGTTTAGACTTTCTAGTCTATCATATATGCTAGGGATAGGCCCACGGTCACCATAGCACTCAGAGAAAACCTCTGCACCGTGGGGTGTTCTACAAATATCTATGATTTTTTTTAAAAGGTTGGGTAACCAAGAACACTTTAAAGTGAAGCACTAGCCTTGCCCTCACTTTGCTTGGACACAGACTTTTTTGGGAAGTAACACTGTTGGGTAGCTGGAGTACTTTGTTTTAAAGTGTTCTAGGCCACCCCTACTAAAAGGGAGAGACAGACCCCATTACCATTGCCTGGAATGGTAGGAGACTTGTGGATGGCAGCAGGGAAGCTGGGGAGAGTTGCCTAATAGAGTGTGAGGGGGAATTGGGCAGTCCTGGGCTGGGGGTGTTCCCAGTGGGTGGGAGGAGAAGATGAGGAAGATCTGGACTTTCAGTAAGACCCTGTTGGGGAGAGAAATTAGAGGTAGGTATGTGTGTGAGAGAGAGTGAGTGAGTTGCTGGGAATGATCCTGCAAAAAAGAAAAGAGATCTGAATAGCATGTGAGTGGACTTTGTGTGCTTACAGTTTCCATAAAAGAATCTGTAGATTTGTTTCAGGGTGTATAATTCTAAAAGAGAAAACACTCTGTTCAAATAAGTGTGTTTATAGTGGGTTCAGACCCTGTCTTTGCCTGTGTTCAAGTACTTGGACAAAGTTATTGTCCCAAGTTTGACATTTCTGTCAAATTAGTGTTTGGCCTGACATGGCAGCCATTTTGTGAATGGATAGCTCCCATGGTGGCCATATTGTAACTATATGCCTATGGCATATGCTTCAAATCTCAGATGTGCCCACTGAGCCAAACTGGTTGGGGATCTCTAAAAAAGCTATACTTAACAGGAGTGTAGATTTGCTGTCAATGGTTGTGCTTTTCAGGAGCTGTTAATGATAGGTTGAAACCCAGAATAATGAAGAAGTTGGTGATGTCCAAGGATGTTTCAGCTTCTGTTCCCTCCTTCTTCCTGTTCTCAACAGGAGATATTATCTGGGTTCTTGTGCCACTCTGTAAAAAGTAGTCCTTTAAGCTTGCTGTTTCACATTTCATTTCTAAAAAAATGATTTTTAATAGGTTGCACCTGTCGGTACTACATGAATTACCTTAATAACTGCCTCCTTTCATCATATAGTCCACTTCAATGAATTACTTCCTTTGTAGTACAAATGACAGTTCCTTATTAAAACTGAATTGGCAAACTGCAGTTTGCACTTGCCCTTAATACCTGGATTGTAAGCCAGGCTTGAGTTTACAACCCTGCCTTTGAGATCAAACACAAAACATTATTCGCTGGTTTAATTGCGAGCGCAAACTAAGTTAACTTATTGAACCAAAGCACACAAGGCATGGATGAGTTGGGTACAGTGCTCTTTTTTTTGGTAACACTAAAACGTGGCTTGGCATTACAGCTGATCATTGAAACCTCTATGTCTACACAGTAAATATTCTCTATCACATTGCATTTCCTTACATTCCTTACATTACATGAGTTTAATCATTGTGCTCAATGGACTGCTTAACAGCATTTTGATCCTGAGAATTTCAGAGACTGGGCTGGTTTTCCATAGCTAGTAAGCTTTTGGTGAAATAAAAGCGTTTGTCTTCTTTCTGCATTTCTTAATTTCTTATGAATTACTCGTAATCAGATCTGGCTTATTCATAATGGTATATAACAATCGCAGCCAAAGCAGTTCTCTTGCTGTGGTATAAATACCTGAGAGCTGCCCTGTTCTGTGGGAGGTGTGCCATTGACATGGGCCTCCTAAATTTTTTATGCATATTATCGTGGCAGTTTCCTTGTCTAGAAATAGTGATCATATGCCTTGTGTGTGTACTTTGTGTGAGACGGGATAAGAAGAGTAGAATACTGTTGACAGGTAGGTAAGATGCCAAAGGTGGAATGAAATAGAACTGAGCAGAGACTTTTAGATGCACTTGTAACAAGTGACCTCCCTACCTGTGAATGTGAACAGATTTGATCATTATGATTTAAGAACAAATCCTAGAGCAAGTTCAGGATATGTTTCTTGTAAGACCTTGCCGGGTACTTTCTCTGCAGCTCCAGTCAGTAAGGGTGAACATTCTGTGATCCTAGCCACTGATGGGCCGCTTAGCAGTTTCATGAAGAGTTTATTCTGCTTTAGATGATATTTTCTCATTTATGTCAGTTGTCTTCATGGTTAAAATGATGAGGAAAAGCCAAGCCTGGACAGGCAGAAAACCATTACCAGCTAGGACTCTTGTTTCCTCCTCTTTCACAGCAAAAGCTCTGTCAGAGTTCATGAGTGGCTATAGAATGGGCCTTACTAACTTGGAATGTTAATATAGTATTGTGTGGGTTGTTCTGTTGATCTTTGAAAACATTAAAAATTGTTACATTTTTGTAAGCCTCCCAGAATGTTGGGGATAGAGAAAGATAATTTTAACAATATAAATATCATGATCCTACTCAGGTCAGTAATTTCTTCAGTACTACTGTCTTAACTCAATTGATTTGTCCATTAGCTAGAAGGAGTACTGTTACTAGCAGACCTGAACTGCTTTAACATCTTTTGCTTAGTGTTGTAATTGCTACAGTTAGTAAACTTGGTTTTAATTGATTCTTACAAATTGATCTCGTTGCTCCTGAGACTTCCTCAGTTCAGCTGCTGCATTCTGCCCCCTCCCTTCCATGCTTACTGTTGAGTGGGCCTAGGTTAGTCTCTGTAGGGCAGACATAGTTTCATGATTTAGCTTTATTTAGTGGTGAATTCGATCACACTTTAGAAGTCATAGCACTTAACCTTAGTTATAAATCAGCAAGCTTGAGAGATAATGGCCCTTGGTTTAGATTAAAGAGCTTTTCAGAAGAAAGTAAATAATCACAGTTAGGGATTTAAATTCTAGCACATTATTAGCTTATTAATACATCTAGAGAGCCAGGTCCACAATACAAGATTCAAAAACTGGCTAAGGGTCACAGCTCATGAGGAATCATGGCTAGAGCTGTAAGCAAAAAGTCATTCCCCAAAGCAGGTTCTCATGCACAGAAGTCCAAGTACAACTCAGGGTCACAAATTGTTATAGCCAGGCATAGTCCCTGCTCTTGGAGTAGTTGCTTTTTAAGGAGTGCTACATAACAGGATTGTAAGTGCAGGGACACAAGCATAAAGTAGGCAAAGAGCCTTAGGTGATGGAATCAGCCCAGAAAGAAAGAGTTTCATAAAACTCCAAGCTTGTTTTGGGTTTAAGGATGCAAGAATGAGTCATGACTAGGCAGAATCATAGTTTATTGAAGGTGTTCCATATTTCAGGAACTTGTATCACTGGGCTTCAAATTCCAGAACTCAGGAATCAACTAGACAAAATTGAATTATGAGAAGCAGAGAGGTTTACCCCTTGGAGCTTCTACTGAAAAGGACCCCAAGCAAATTCTGGTTCAGGAGATAGGCTTGAAATCAGACAAACCTGGAAATATAGGCATACTGGCAGCAGCATAGACTGCATTGACACCTACTGTACTGGTGTCTTAAAGTCACTAATATGTCTTAAATGTCACTAATATTCGAGACCAGAATGCATTCATGGAAGTGAAGAATGAAGATACTTTGTTCATACAAACAAGTCAGTGTCTTTTAGTATACTAGCATTATATTCTGCTACAAGGGCAACAGATAAAAGTCCTGAGTGGATGATAAGTCCTGGGCACTTAATTAATCCAGTTGATGGAAAGTCCAGATGGAAAGTGTAATGGGCAGTAAAATCAAAGTGTCTGTACCTTGGTAGAGAACTGGACAAAGTTACACATTCCTTGTGTAGCATAAGTTGACAGTTTCTTGGTTACAAGATTCTCTGGAAGCACTAAAGCCTTGAGGCAGAAAGTATTTGGTAAACAAAGACCATTGTAAATAAGGAAGAAGAGTTCTGGTTAATTAAATACATTGCTACCAGCAAATGCTTTTATGCTGGTGTCTCACCTTATAAACAGGGGAGTGGTAATTAACAAACAAATCTGATCCATGTTGGGGATGATATGAGTGGAGCCGACTGGAGCCAGGGGTCAGACTAGTTGGCCTGGGAGGCCCCTTCTGACTTGCTTCTTTTCCCCTCTATGTTTCTATAAGCAGCCAGCATTTGGAAAAATAACATTTCTGTTCTGGCTCCTTGGGTGGATGCTTCAAGCTGAAATATGCTTTAAACAGTCCTGTATCACCTCTATAACTTGTTTCCTACTTAATCTTTGCGATCTTGCTTCTGCCTTCACCTGTAATTAGCTGAGAAGTTGAGCAATTATACATTCCCATGACAGCCAACTTCCTACAGCTATATTAGACTATATTATGCTTGCTAAAAGCTGAAGTAGAGCTTGGTTCAGATGTTGTGGGTCCCCCACTGAGCCAGGGCACATTCTCAACACTTCCTCGCACCAGCTTTAAAGTCAACTACATTATTTTCTGCCATTTATCTATCTAAGTATGTTAGTATGTGTCCATCATCTCTAATGCTTTTTTAATAGACCCATATAGGTTAGATGCTGTGAATTTGTTGTTTCAGGTCAAGGTACAAATCTCTGTTCAGCAACATTGGTCACTGAAGGCCTACTGAAAGTCACTGTGACCCATCTGGATATTTTCAAATCTCAGACTTCAATGAAATTGCATGAATTGACTGTTTTCATCTACTGCAGAAAAGCAGTGAAGATTTAACTTTTCTGCCTCTAAAGTAAAAAGCAGAGTATAACATTTTGTAATCATGTAGGGGGTTACCAATGCTTGATACACCATTCCTGCTTTCTGTGAAAGGAATAGAGTGTCACAACACACTGCCCTGAGACACTGTAAAGGGCAGGATATAGAAACTATAAACAAGCAAACAAACAAACCTTCTAGACTCTGCAGTTAATGTTTTTCTTCTGAAAGGTTTTTGCATTAGAAATTCATGTTTTGGAACTGTAACAGTCATGTAGGAAGGGATCCTTCCAAGTTAGTAAGCTCTGAGGAAGAACATCCAGCCATTCAATGATCACAGAGGTAGCCAAGGCTTATATTCCTCCCCAGTTGAGATCTTGTAACACCCAAACTCCCCTCACCCTTTTGTTTGATTAATAAAAGTGTGAATGTCCGTTGCATCTGTAATTGCTCCATATTATCTAAAACTGGCATATTTTTCCTTCCTAGAGAGAGAAACTTCAATGAATTTTCTAAGCACCTTAAGGGTCTTGTCAATCTGTATAAGCTGCCAGGTGACAAGTAAGCAGTCTGTTATATAATTTTTTGGAATGTGGAAAGAAGGAGTGTGTAAGAGTTAAAGCCTTGGGTATAGTGGTTGACAGTCTATTAATCTGCATGTTCACCTGCCCCGTCTCTCTTTGCTACCTGCATCACTCATTTCCTTTCTTCCATTATCACGGAATGTTCCTGGGTATGTCTCAGCTTTGGGAGGAGGAGCCAAGATAAACCTGCAGTGGCAAATTTGGTATGAGTCCAGAACTGTCACCAAAACTAGAAAGATCACACAAGGCTAAAATCAGTTTTATTTACAAAAATACAACTGGAGATTTTGAGTTCTGCAGATATAACTGGATCCAGTGTGCAGTTTTGTAAGTCATTGTCCTATCCTGTTAAGGCTCAAGGGAAGCTGTCAGCAGCAGAGGTAGTTAACAAGGCAGATCCATAGTTAGAGCATTAGAAATACTGTTGCTCCAGCAGAGTGCTGAGGTCTGATCTTTCTGAGACCTCTCTGTTCTTAAAGGGACATTGCTCAGTTTTGCTGCTATTGGCTCTCATACTGTTGGAGTGGTGAAAATTGCACTAGAAGTGGATCTTCCAAGTTGGGCAAGGCCACATCTTTTAGTCTGAAGAGGCCTGGGGAATGATGATTCTCTGAGCAGCAAAACCTTCCCTTCCTCTGAGCTGGAGATGGGATTGAGGCTGGAGGACTTAACCCTGGTGAAAAAGGCCCAGCAGCCTTATGAGCATTTTCATCATCCTTTTGAAAGGGGATCTGTTTGTCACAAAGTTGCATAGATTATAAGGGATCTCAAATTAAATACCTTGTGTGTCAGCAGTTGAATGATAAGGCTGGTAAAGATCTTGTACTGAAATATTGGAAGAGTATGCAAATTAGACAATCAGGTCGATTCACAGTGCAATCCTATGTATGTTTGCGCAGAAGTAACCTGTTTCAGATAAATGTGTAGGATTGCTACCTTCTGTAGCAGTTTTTATCTTTCCGTATAAAATCTTTCTTTTATATCAGATAATCTCTCTCTCTTCAGTAAACTGAAAACTAAAATGTACCTGGCGCTTCAATCACTGGAACTTGATCTTTCAAAGATGGCAGGAATGTACTGGTAAGAACAATTTGACATATTGAGCCGTACATGTTCCTGTTGTAGTAAGCAGAAATATTGTATGATGATGTTTTCATTCCTATGTTTTCACTATAATCAATGAGTATATTGAAAAGAGTGTACCATTTTAGCTAGCAAGACATGCATTATATTAAACATCCAATTATAATTAGCAGAAATCACAAGGGATTCAGTATATTAAGAACATATTTATCCAGAGAAGATCAGCAGGGATTTAAGACTCAGTTATTATCTCTATGTATTTTTCCATATCTGTCCATGACATGTTGTTAATCTTCTCTATGAACCTTGTTTGTTAACAGATTCATACAAAATTGTATAGAAGATGTCAGATTCCTTTTTGTTAAATCTTTGAGATCTTAGTTGAAAAGTTAACTGAACAAATAACACAGTTGTTCCAAAGACTATTGGAACTACACAACTATTGACAGATCTATCCATCTTTGCTAATAGTTGACAAGATACCATAAATTGCACCGTTCCTGTTAAATGTTCATTAGGGCCATTCCATTAATGATAGACAGTAATGTCATTTATGGATTCATGTGTATTTCTCTTGAAAAGCTTCCCTCCAAAGGCTATGTATTTGTCCACATTCCTGCCACATATGGTGGTATTTATCTATTGTACTACCCTCCACTCAACAGTTCAGTGATTTTGTTTTGTATGTACAGCTAGATGTTTTTGGGTAATGCTGAGGTGGTATATAACCTTGAAAACACAAAGTTATATATACAAAATAACAACACTAAACTGTTGGATAGGGTGTAATACAATTTTGGCTCCAGTACAATGAAATGTGAATGTGATTAATTATTGACCAAGCTTTTAAGGTGTTCATGAGAATGAAGGGTGAAAATATTGCACCCTTCCATCTTAAAATATTATACAGAAATAAAGGATTTTGATTATTAAATAGATGTACAAATGAATGATAAATATAAGGATTTGGGTTATAAAGGGGAAAAAATCCTTTGTATTTGGAAAGATTCAGAGAGAATTTATTTATTTTATTTATGATGAGGGCAGAGACAGGGCTAGAATCCAGGTCTCCCAAATTCCAAGAACAGGTCTGTATTTAATGATCCACACTATCAGTATGGATTTAATGATTTTAAAAAGTGAGATTTTAATAGAAAAAGTGGTTTCTCTTTGGTAAATTTACAACTGCAGTTCTATGCACACTTAGCTTGGGTAGGTCCCATTAAACCTAATAGGACTGACTTATGAGTAGACATGTATAAGATTGTGTTATTAATGTTATAAATGAATGATTTAAATTTAGCTATGCGACAAATTGAACCTAAGAATCTCTCCAAAAGATTTCTAGTGAAGTACTCTTTGATCTTAATTCTTCATCAGCTATTATAAGTCTCCGAATCCTTCTGCTTGTAGGCAAGCAACCAATGCAAGCCCTTTGGATAAGATCCTGCATGGCACTGTGGGTTATCTCACCCCAAGAAGTGGAGGTAGGAAATGGTCTCTTGTTGAAGAAGAAGAGTATGCATGAAGGGAAAATCCTTGAATGCAGTTATCCACGTAATGGCATTATCCATTTTTTCCTGAAAGATTTAAAATACACACAGAACTGAATCTCTTTTATAGGCTAAGGTTGCCTAACCTTTTTGGATTGGTGGGTACATTTTGAATTTTGTTAGAGTGTCTGTGGACATTCTCACAAAATGACTGCCACAGGAGTAAGGCCAGTCATAAAACACCTACTTCACTTGAAGATAAATTGATAAGTAAAATAAAAGTACCTTGTCCATTAATATAAGCAAAAGACAAAAATTGAGTCTGAACTCCAAAACTATATTGGATCTGAACTCAAACTCCAGAAACACCTCTCTTTTGAACCTGCAGTTTTCTGCTCCAATCCCTATTTCTTAGAAGGCAAATTGATGAAACTACAGACAATTAACTTGACCAAGAAATTGAGTAAATGGCAGGGATGGGACCTGTGCTCCAAATTCTTAGTCATGTATTTAATCCTGCAAAGCAAAATACTCATTTCCCAGAAGGCATATTGGTGATTCCCAGAGAAACATACACTGGCAAAGGACCTCACATGCCCACACCAGGTTACATGCCCTTAGCAAAGACACAACATCCTCTATTCTTCCCATCCCTCTAGCGCTCCTAAAGTAATACTCCATATTGCACATCAACACCCAACTTGCAGAAAAAATGGTAAGTTTACACATGTTGTACTGCAAGTATCCGCCACTTTTATATCTGAAATGATCACAAAGATATTTTTAGAAATGAAAATTACTAGAAACCAGCACTTGGTTTTGCAGCATGCTAGCTTCCCAGTTTTTAAAGAAAAGAAAGAATTTTTTTTTAACTAGAAGAATCAGGGAGTCTGACATGTACAAAGAGAAGTGTCCTCAGGCAAATTGCTGCCTGTTGGTACCATATTAAGAACCCCAGCTATAGGTAATGTAACTGCAAGAAAAAAGAAGCAACTACAAATATGGCTATCACAAGAACACAAAAATACCAATCTAACAAATCATCTAGAAAGCAGTGTGCCCCCACTGTGGTGACATGTTCAAGACATCACTTTCTGAAGACACATCTGATAAAACAGACATCCATCAATTAGTACTAGTTGATTGATGGTCTTATTCACTGAGAACCAATATGGAACTCTGGCTTATGTGTTAACTTTGGATGTTAGAACTGATGAGGGAAGTCATTTTCTCCTGGGTTTCTGTAAGAATAATGTGAAAGGAATGCTACATGTGCTATTTAGAGAAAGGTCATAATACCATGGTGATGTATTTTGAAGAGCCCCATAAGGAAAAAGCATGTGGTTCACAGCACTTACTCTTCTAAATTATTGAATTGAAATAACATTGAATTATTCACTCAGGACACAGTTTAAGGCAGAAAGCCAGCTAACTGATTGGGTAAAACCTGATGGGTTTCTGTTCTGCAAGTAGCAGAGGAAGGAGACTTGGAACTGTGTGGATTGTCATGAGAAGGAGACTGTGGGGAGGGCAGAGTGCAAAGAACTCTTTTGACCTGGTTTACAGAATACCGCAGCTGACTATGGCTTACCTGCTGGGGCCATTGCCCATGCATGCCATTTTGGTGCCTGGTTGTCATGTCATGCAAATCCAAGTGGCAGAGGTTGTGTGCAGTTAAGACAAGCCTTGGGTTCTTGGAGGGTTGTTTAACTCTCAAATAACACCTACTGCCTAGGCTCACATTATTGTGACAAACAAAAATGATGTCTGCAGGTACCTAGCACAATAGCTGCAATGGGTGAATTAAGTCAGAGTGGCCTGTTGTGAGTGTGATCCAAGTCTGTGTCTCAAGAGCTCTGAACTCTCTCATGAAAGGTGTCACAATTATGTACTTTTGAAGTCTATGCAGAGACTTAGTAGAACAGGGCAATAGGATTGCTAATAGGGCCTGGCCAGCATGATAATATTACACCAGTATTTGTATCTCTGCACTGGCTGCTAGTGCATGTTTGGGCTCAGCTTGGGGTGTTGGCATTCAGAGCCTTTAGCAGCTTGGGGCCAGGTTACTTGGAGGATTTCCTTATTCGATGTGTTCCTGCCTGGACCCTGAGCTTGTCCTTGGCAGACCTTTGCATCCAAAGGAAGTGAAGTGGTTGGTTGCTAAGAAAAGGGCCTTTTCTGTTGTGGCGCTTCAGTTGTGGAAGGTGCTTCCCACAGAGGTTTGCCTTGTAGCTATTTTGTGCTCTTTCTCATATTAGGTGAAGACTTTCCTGTTTTCCCAGGCATTTAAAACTTTCAGTTTTCATTTTAAAGCCATTATTGTATTTTAATCTTGGTATTTTTGCTAGGCTTTGATTTGGTTTTTACTCCTATTTATACTGTACTTTTAAACTTTTATAATGTATTTTAGGTTATACTTCATGGTTTTAAGAGTTGTAAACTGTCCAGAGAGCTTTGGCTATTGAACAGTATAGACATGCAATCAATCAGTCAATCAATCAGTCAAATAATGCATCTAAACCAATGCACAGCCTTCCATTTTTGCCCTTCCCAGCTACACTGTGCACCATTTTTCATTAACACATTTTCTTTTTCCAGGTCACTTGATGAATCTGAAGTATTATGTTTCACCCTATGATTTGATTGAAGAAGGTACTGGAGCTCCCATCATTCTGAATGAGAACAATGGTATGTTCTTCTTGCAAATTATTTCTAACCCTTTTTGTGCTTATAAAACTGTTCTTTAAACACACCCTGGATTGTTTCAAAGCTTCTTTTTGAGTCTCAGGCAGGAGTTTCTTTACAGAACATGTGCTGTATTGCAGTAAAGTCGATAGGCACAAAGTATGTGGAATTCAGGTTACTGTGCAAATAATAGACAAAGAAATGGAAAAGAAACCTAAAATGAGTAAGAACCCACCCTCCTTACACTTTCTCTAACCCCACCCAAATTTCCTGATTAGTCATGTTTACTGTATCATGGGTCTGAATTGTCCTGAAGCTCATCTAGACCAGGTGTGTAACATTTCCTGTGTGTGGGGCCTAATTCAATTCACTAGATACCTAAATTGTTCCCAGGGAAGTCTCCCTTCCAACCCACCCTGTCAATGGAATCCCCAGTGCCATCTTGTATTTCATTGATGATTCTCCAAAGGATACTTTGCATGATACCTGGATTCTTCCCTTTTACCATAGAGAAGGGAATTTGTCCAGTGCATGGATGGACCATTTTTCTGTGCACGGTCAGTCTGATCCTTCATGCATGGCTCATGGGCACAATAAAGAAAGAGGGTGTCCAATCTGAATGGTGCTTTTAGGAACCACAGCAACAGATGCCAGCCAAATCTGTTTCTCTGTGGTGGAAAAGGCACAGGGTCCTATGTCTCTCAGCACAGGGAAAAGAGAAATAGATAATGTCAGGGAATGGGTTTTAGGGTAGAACCCTGCCCCTGATACTACCCAATCAAGTGGGACAGGTGCAGCAATTGGTCTTCCAAATAACATCCATTTTTGAACCCCTCCTCTAGCCTGAATGTGCAAGGGGTGACTTTCAGCAGATATCTTCACAATAGTCATGCACATTTATCTGTTCCTTGGAACAAATACTAAATGGTTTACAACCAGGTAGCAAATTGAACCAAGGTATTATCCTTTTTCTGAGCACTCCCCTTTGCACTGCACTCATTCCCTTTCTGTTGATTCCACCACAACTGCAGTTGCTTTAAGCTACATAAATGGAATGTAAGTGCATTGCACATAGCTTGCTCTCAACATTCTAGACAAAATATGAGCAAAAGAGAAGTGGCTGAATTTTAAGATCATATAACAGGACTTTGTAAGGGAGAACAGCACCTACGCTTGCTAAACTCTGACTTCCCACTTGTCTGTAATGCAGGGCTGCATCCTGCACCCCGCCCCCACCAGTGCAGAACCAATAACCCTTGCACCCACCAGCACCAAAATTTGTACTGGTGGCAAAAATGCCCTGCCGGTCGCTTACAGTTGTGGAGCTGTAAGTAGGTCAAATTTAGCTTGAGAACAAGTTAAATTTGACCTAATAATGGCTTTGTATTTGTCAAAAACTGCAACTTGCCATCTCCCCAGGGTCCAAGGGCAATTCCATAGGGAGCCAGTGTAAGTGTGGCTTGTCAGAGGGTGAGTTAAAATGGCCCCCAATACTGCCTGCTTTTGCCTTTGCCCAGTCCAAGTATGAAAGGAAGAAGCCTCAGTCTCTAAAAATATGAGCTAACTTTGAAAGAATTCTATTGATACATGCTCCCTTGGCATCAGACAGAACTGGAATGGTGGAGTGAAGGGGATGTTCTCCCACACGATATGAAGTGGATGAGTCTGCTTTGCATAGTATTGTGTCTGTTGGAGCAAGTAAGAGGCACAATTCATTCAAGGATACTGTCTTCCATTGAAGAAGATACTTCATACATCCATTTTTAGGACGGCAGTAAATAACACTGCTGATGAACTGTGTAGTACACAATTTATAACTCATTGCTCTAAAGTGGATTTGTTGAAGCCACCGTTCTTTGAAATGTTCACACTCTGTCTCTCTCTTTCCTGTTTCAGTTCCTCGATCTCTGGGCATGAATGTATGTGTTACAATTGAAGGAACCTTGAATATGAACAAACTTCCAATTGCCCCCTTGATTATGGGATCTCATCCTGTGGACAATAAAGGGTAACTTCCCCTTCCTAGTACTGTTCCAACATTTTGGACTACAGCTTTCAGGATTCCTGACTTACTGGCTGGGCCTAATGGATTGGGAAAGTCTGTAATAATGGAGTAGACTAATACTTAATATCAGAGATTGAAAATACACTTAGTTTTCTGTCGTGATTTCTTTAGCTTCCTATACACCATTCTTTGTTAAAGCAGTGTTTTTCAATGTAGCTGAAATCAGTGAAGCTGAAATGCAAATTATGCTTTTTGTTGCAGCTTGCAACAACAGGCTTCTGAGTTCAGTAAAACTGCAGAAGTTGGGCAGGGCTTCAGGGTTAAAATTTCCTTCAACTCACTGTCTGCAGTCTTTGTAATTAGTTTGCAGCTTACCTATCTCAAGCACATAGCACTTACAGCAATTCACAATAATAAATCAACAACCTGAATAAGTCAGTCAGATACAACCAAAGGTTTGTGGGAATGGAAGGGTGTAGCTTTGCTTGTCAGCTGAAGCACCCCTGTTTCCTGAGGGATGTCTCCTAGACCACCCCAACAACCCATTGCTTGTGGTGGGGTTAAGAGACCCCCCCCCAACCCAATGGCTTACCTCGTTGTCAAACAAAATGCTGACAGAACAAACCCAGAGAAAATGTTAAGCCATGGGCAAGCCAAAAGGCTAGAGAGCCCCTTGGCCAGAGCAGGAAAAAGGGGTCTAGCTCATGATTGTTGGCAAAGTGTCCAAGCAGCACATTGCACATTGTCTTCCTCCATGCTCTTTGCAGGGCCAAGGGGAGGACAGGATTGCTTGCAAGTAGTTCTTCTTTCCCTCTCCACTGGCATCAGCAGGATTGCAGGAAGAAGCCTTTGGGGTCTGCCATGTGCCACCCCTCAAACTCTTCAGAAGGGGTGTCTAGCACACAATGGCTCATCCTCCTGCTGCCAGGTGGGATGGTGCCTGTGAAAGGGAACTCTCAGTGTGGTGGCTGTGGGCAGGGTGGTCTGGTTGGTTAGGCTTCCTTGTGGGGAGACTTAGCTGAGTATACCTGCAGCCATGGGGAGGGGTGTGTGGAGCTCAAGTTCCTCCAGAGGTGGCTTAACGAAATGCACCACCCTCACTTCTTGCAGTACCCAAATAGGATAGTGGGGGGCATTTCTACCTGCTGTTGCTCTGTGTGGCAGGAGATGCTTTCCCACTGCTCAGCCACAGCACCACTTAGTCAGGCAGTAACGCAGCCAAGCAGTAGGCTGGACCACCTCACATTGGTCTTGGAAGCCCAGCACAAGGCAACTAATACACTCCTGTTCCTGGTTCTCCCTCCCCCACCAAGCTTTTGCTGATTGCAGCAGGATTGCAGGGCAAGGAAGTGGATGACAGCCACTGAAAGTACTGTTTGCAGCAGGTCTCATCAATGCTTGCCGTGTTCACAAGATACTGGTGAAAGGACTAAACAAAGAGAAGGGATAGGTAGTGCCAGAGAATCCCTGCTGTGCTTGACCATTAGATGCTAGCTAATCCAGAGCCTAGCAACCCTTCCCAAGGAATTTCTCTAATTGTCCTTCTACAAAATTCCTGCTTCATATGACCATCAACTTGAGATCTGGTTTAGACACACAGAGCAAGATTGCTGTATGTAAGCATTTCATATGGGAAATTGAACTTTCCAAAATTTCTGAATCCGTAGTTCAGTATTACAGCTCAAAATTAGTGTCTCAAATGATATCCCCCAAAAAGAGTGTGAAAATGGCTACTCTGGAATACCAAATATAAGAATTTTGTGAACTCAGATATAATACTGCTGTCAATCCCTTCTCTTCCAGGACACCCTCTTTCTCTTCAGTTACTAGTGCCAACAGTGTTGATTTGCCAGCCTGTTTTTTCTTAAAGTTTCCAAGACCTATTCCAGTATCTCGGACTTTCATTCAGAAACTTCAGAACTGTACAGGTTAGTCATGGTGTCAGATAAGTGGCTGCTTGAGTTTTGGTGGCACGGGTGAGAATGTTAGTGTCGTACCTATAGGACAGCAGTTGATGTTTTCTGTGTCCCCATACTACTAGTTCCCAAGAATCTTTTTTGTCTGTTTTTTTAAAAACAAAGCAAGCATCTCATTCTCCTCACTACTGAATACACATGAAAATATATGATACAGCCTGGAAAAGGGTAAAACATCAAAATAAGCTTGAGCAGAGTTTTGTAATGAGGTGACATAAATATAGGCTATTGTAGTGGCCTACAAATTGAAAGAATGAATGAACAAACAAATGTATGTCCCTTTCCCTTTTTCTCCATGCCCCTTCTGACCACCTAAAATTAATCCTGGTTGATTCTGTTCTGTAAGCCTTATTTAATTCCCTTTGGAGTTAAAAAAAACCCAACTCTTTTCAGGCTTTCCTTTTTATGCAGAGTAAGCAGGTACAGGAAGTATATAGCATGTCAAATTGGGGAATAGAGAAATATATGGTTTTCCATGGTACACAACTTGGATTACCCAAGCCTTCTTAATCACCTTTAGTACTATGGTTCTTTTACTTCAGCCTCACAAAGCTTTGCTTAGGTTATTTCAGTATTATGCTGGTTTGATAGGCTGGAAGCCTAGCAGGGAAGAATTTAAAAAGGAAAAAGCTTGCATTTCACCTAGTCCTGCTAGCATAAATGTAGGAGTGATCCAGCTTTTGAGTCCCAAGTCTTACCGGTTCAGTGTGGGATCTATGGAACCAGAGTGATTTTAATGTTCTTTTATATTAATTTCTTTATTTTTGGCATCCTCTTACCAAATGGGAATATGTGTTTGTTAAGTATCAGTAGTTTCTAATTCCAAAGTGCAGTGAGCGTCTTCCTCACAGAGAAATTATAGGATTGCAGTATTGTATAGGAACCAGTACTGTAACCCTCTCTGTTCCAAATGAAGGGTGTGCTAATAGTTACTTTTTATATATTTTTTTAAAATAACAAGTTTCTCTGGTGGGTGATAATGATTTCTCTGTCTTCAGGCATCCCATTGTTTGATACCCCTCCAGCATATGTACCCCTGTATGAGCTCATCACACAGTTTGAACTATCCAAGGAGGAGGTCCCTGGACCATTGAATCACAATATGCGCTTCTATGCGGTAAGTTACCAAGTGGAAATCAAAACACAAATTGCAGCAGGCTGGAAAAATCATATTTTATTTATTTATTTATTTATTTATTTTTATTTAAAACATTTCTGTGCCGCCCCCATCGCAACAAAGCCTCAGGGCGGCTCACAAAGAATACATAAAAACATACATAAATAATAATATAACAATTAAAAAGACATTTAAAAACCCCCGGTGCATTCTCGGCTAAAAATTTTAAAATCCTAATTAATTCAATAATTTAATTGAAAATCATATGACAGTGTCATCTAAATATTACTCCATCATTGCTGATTAAACATGGTAGGACCGAGCTGTAGAAATCCTATTTTAAGAGAATTTCTTAGGCTTATGCTGGGTGGCACAGGGAAACGGGAAATTTTGGAACTAGGAATTGGCAACATTGGAATTGGAACATTTGGAACCAGTGCAACCTCATTTAGAACCCATTGCCATTATTTATAATGGAGCAGTGGAGTGGTATGCAATGAGCGTTTGCTGTAAAAGCCTTTTATAAGAATGATGGTAGTGTGACTTGCGCAAAGGGAATTGCAGCATCATTACCAGTTAGGATCATGCCCTGTCTGCTCATGCGATTACAACATGGGCGTGTAATTTTGAAGAAATGGGTTCAGCCTTAAAAAAGTCCCAAGTAGTGTTGAACGGAGTCATTCCATGACCTCCAAGTTCCCCAGATCTCACTGTCTGTGATTCTTTTTCTGTGGGGACATCTTAAAAGCCAAGGGTACTGCACACGTCCTGCAACCATTGCTGAACTAAAAAGGAGGATTAAAGAGGAAATTGCTGACATTCCTCTTGACATGTTACATTGAGCAATACAGAATTTCCACAACAGGCTGTCAGAATGTGTACAGAGAAATGGACAGCACCTTCATGATGTTCTCTTCAAGACATAAAATGAATATCGATTACCATCATTAATTGCATATCCTGTACAATACATTTCATCGTAAAATGTATTTTGTAATGTGTTTATTCGTGCATTGAATGTCAATCGAAAATTTTCCATTTCCCTGTATTACCTATAAATTAGAACAAAAACCCATCACTGAGACTTCAGAAAAATATGGACCAAATATATAGGCTGAAATTAGGGACACTTGTAGATATTCCCACCCCTTAAGAGGAATGCTTCTGTTCAGGACTCTAGCCTTCCTGGAATTGTTTTGTTGTTTTTCTAAGAATCCTGCTTGTTTTGTCTTACCATTTTTCAGATACCTAGCTCCTGCTGTGCTCTAGCCCTGAACCTGAGAACCCTACCACCATATTACTATAGTGTGGAGAAGAGGGCTTTTTTAAAACTTCATCATACACATTTCCTTGGATCCTTACACTTTTTACTAGAGAAGACAATCATGCTAGCAAACCATTTCCCTTTTATTTATTTGTTTGATTTATATCCCACTTTTTTCTCAACTAGAGTTTTAGGCAGCAATCTTGTGACTGCTTGCTTGAAAGTACACCTTACACAGGCTGTCTGACTTCTGGTTCTGTTAGATTCCCACGTCCCATTTTTCTTCACTGGTTCAGGACTGAAAGCTGCCCATTCTTTTTATTTTAATTTGTACTTAGGATGTCTTCCAAGTAAGTTGAAATCATTACCTTATTTTGGAATAACTCTGCTTAAAGGAGTGCTCTTCAGCCACACTGGAATAGGAGCCTTTTAGTACTGCTCAGACTAGAAGAGTTACAGGAGGATCAAAAAGGGAAAGGACATCTTCTTTGATACCAATCAACTTCTTATTCTGTGCTGTGTTAAATAGTGACAGAGTTCAGGTTTGAAGTTTGCATCCAACCCTGAACCTTATCATTTTTAAGGAAAGTTATTTGGAGGGTAGAAAAGGTAATAGGTGTATTTTTTTTCTTTCCTTTGTCCTGACTAATATAAAAATATATATTTTTTTATTTCAAGGCATACATCTTTTTTTTCTCCCTGAACATGTACAATAAGTTGCAGTGGTTTGAATACGTCAAACCCTTCTTCTTTCTTGCTGTTCCATCCTCCTCAATCTGTTTCCTTTCTCCTGTCAACTGACCTCATTTAGTATAGAATTTCCACAAGTCCCTTTGAGGTCATATTTGCACTTCTTTTAAATGTATCTTGGTTTCAGTTTGTAAACTTGTCTACTTCTGGCTAGTTAGAAAGTCTGTAAATATGCAGAAGCTGCTGCCCTCTGTCAGGGTGGTTCATTTTCCCTTCCAAACTAATAGGCACTATACACTCAAAGTTTTCTGTCACAGAGGGTAATGATCCCATTTCTCTTCATTGCCAGATGAGGGTTGGATAAGGCCTTGGTTTCAATGGAAAGAGGTGATCCCTTGGCAAAAAAAACTATAGGTCAGAACAGCAAAATATTATTTTTGAACACTTTTGATTTGAGGCTTTATGTACTAATATTTCTTAGTATCTCTTTTCAGGAGGCAGGTTAAGATGCCACAGTAGCTATTTTTTAAAGAAGTGCCAATAAAAATGAGATGGCAAAAAGTTTTCTCTTTTAATCTCAGTATAAGAAATTAGCCATTATACTAAGTAGGTAATATAACAGAGCTTCAAACAGAGCAGTTTAGCTTAAGGCAGACTTTCTCTAGCCTAGTGTCTTGCAAATATTTTGGACTACAACTCTTGTCATCTCCAGTTGCCGGAACTGGGGAGAATATAATGCAAAGCATCTGCAAAGCAACATAAAGCATACTACTGGGCCCCACATCCTTCAATGGACAAATGCATACAGAATATTTTAAGTAGTGGTGCAGTTTGCATCTCCTTGTTACACATTCTTTTGTAGTAATAATCCATGCTGTACTAGTAATAAAGATTGTGTGTGTTTTTTTTCATGTCAGGCTTTGCCAGGACAGCAGCACTGCTATTTCCTCAACAAAGATGCCCCCTTGCCAGATGGACGAAGCCTTCAAGGAGCTCTACTTAGCAAAATTGCTTTTCACCACCCTAGTCGAGTACCTCTCATCCTCAATATAATCCGGCACCAGGTAGCCTACAATACACTGATAGGCAGTTGTGTCAAGCGAACAGTCTTAAAAGAAGGTGAGTGCTGTTCACTGAAGATTTCCTGAAGTGTTTTTGGAAGATATTTGTCCTAATGGTCTGTGTTGTAGTTTGACATTACAAACAATTTATTGACATGATCATCACAAAGCATAAAAGACAAAAAGTAGATAATGGTTTTAATTTGCAGATCTGTCTAATGTGGCCAAATAGTCATTAGTTTAAAAAGCTATCTATTTTTATATATTATTCAGGCAGAATACTTTCTTCAAATATTTGTTACTCTTCTGAGATTACAAAAGTAAAGTTACAAACATGCTGCACTTAGTGCACCTGTCTTTCTGAAAATTAGCAAATTCTTGAAATAACTGTTATGCTACTACAAAAATAACTTTTAATGGATATATGCCATTCCATATCTACCTGATGAAACCTATACAGATCCAAACACTAGCTTTATTACTCATGAAGAAGCCATTATAGTCAAAGGTTTTGTAATCTGGATGTGGTCCAGTGCTTGCTTTGTCTTAGCTGAATGCAGAGTGACTCAGATGTATTTACTTGGGGTGGTTCATTATAACAGTTTGAGGAGCTCTGCAATAAGAATTCTCTCATGTAAATTTGTAACACTGTCCATTCTAGGCATACAGTTGAGCCTTCATTTGTAATCCTCAAGCTAATTCCAGATAAATCCTACTGAAATTAGCATGGTTATCCAGTAAGATAGGTAAGGCTTGCAGCCTGCATCTTTATTGACTTTGTCAAAGTGTACGGTAGTATAAGCAAACATATTTCAAATATCCTGTAAATGTCCAATTACCAGGATCCCATACTGGTATTCAGGAAGCCAAACAAGCAAACATAAAGGAAAAGATGGCAAACCCTAAGGCAAAGTCCACAACCCAGAGAAGTAATATTTATTTTATTAAAAATCAATAGACTGTGTTCCCTTCTAGAGAAAACCAAAGCAGTTTCTTTTACGAGCATAAATAAACTTGGAAAAATTAGGTCAGTATCACACAATCAAATGCTGGATAGTTTTTATAGTACAGCTAGTAAAAGTGTATGCCATGAATCAGGAAGTTCTCAGTTTAAATGCAATTCTAAGCATTAATTCACTTTTTGCCTTAAGCAAATCAGTATTCTCTCAGACCCATCCATGTAGAACAGGGATGGTAAAATTGTTTGACTCTAGAGAAACGTGGAAATCTGAGTTAGTAGATGTGACATGTGTTGACCAATTAAGAAAAAAGTGCTAGATCAGATAAAAGCATATAAAATCAGCCCTTGATCCATTTTAGTCAGGCTTTAGGTTGGGGTTTGTGGTGGAGACTGCTTTGGTAGTCCTGTGAGGTGATCTTTGCCAGGTAAGGGGCAGGGGTACTATGACCCTGTTGATTCTCCTGCCAGCAGCTTTCGACACCATCAACCAGGGTGTCCTTCTTGGAGTTGGGGGCCCTGCATTGCCATGCCCTGGAAGTGGTGCTGGGGGACAGTTGCTCTGCCCCATGGCTATTATGCAGTAGGGGTCCTCAGGGCTCAGTACTGTCCCCCATACTGTGTGATAGCTTCATTAAACCTCTGGAAGATGTCATTCAGAGGTGCAGGCTGAGGCATCATCAGTACACCCAGCTGTACATTTTGTTTTCATCCAACCCAGGTGAGATGGTTTCTGTCCTGAATCATTGCCTGAGCTTGATAATAGACTGAATGAGGACCAATAAATTGATGCTTAATCCAGATAAGAGGGAGGTGTTGTGGGTGGATGTTCTGTTTGCCCAGAGGGTGGGCTTTCAACCTGTCCTGGATGGAGTGGCACTCCCCCTGAAGGACGATGTCTGATGCTTGGGGGCATTCCTGGACCCAAAACTATCACTTGAGTCTCAGGTAGGATCCATGACTAGGAGTGCCTTCTTTCAGCTACAATTAATTTACCACCTGTGACCCTATCTGGACAGGCAGAGCCTAGCCACAGTCACACATGCAGTTGTAACCAATCAACTCAACTATTGTAATGCATTCTATGTGGGGCCACCCTTGTAGTGTGACTGCTGGTGTGAGCAAGTCCATGCTCCCTTATTACCCTGATATTATGTCACTTGCACTGGCTATCAGTTGAGCTATGGGTCCAATTTAAGGTGCTTGTTGTAACATATACAGCCCAGTCCCATATTTTATTTATTCATTTATTTAAAACTTTTTATATGCCGTCCCTTATGCATGGCATCTCAGGACGGCTTACAATCATTAAAACAAAAACTCAATAAAACAACCATATCAATATAATAAATAACAAATAACCAGGAAATATAAGTTAACTACATTAAATAAAAAACGACTGTTGAACATTAAAATATTAGTTTTTGAAATAACAAATAAAAAGGTTTTGACCTGGCGCCAAAAAGAGTATAAACTCAGTGCCAGGTGAACTTCTCCGAGTTCCTCTCCTCTGAAGAGGGGCCTTCTCAGTGGATATGCCCCTTCTGTGGAAGGGCCTTCCAAGAGCAGTTTGCATGGCACCTTCATTATAATCTCTCTGGTGTCTGGCAAAAATTATTCTCCAGACATTTTAATAATTGATTTTATACTGCTCAGTTTTAATGTATATAGTTGTATATTGTTCTTTTGTTTAAACATACTTTTTTAACCTAGTCATACCTGATTCCTCAGCTGTATTCATATTTTATTACAGATTGTTGTTGTATATTCTTACTATATATGTTTTTATTGTGTATTATTCTTAGTTACTTCTTTGTAATCCTCTTCAAGAGTCCTTGGACTAAGTGATGTGGAATATATGTTGAATGAATGAATGATAAAAGAAACCCATGTTTCAGTCAAGCATGCACATTTATTATTTCTATCTCATTTTTCCTCCATGGAGTCTTAAGTGGCATACATGGATGTTTATCATTTTATCCTTGCAGCAACACTGTGTAGTAGGCTTAACTGAGATAGAACAATTTGCCCAAGTCAATTGAGTTAATGATTTTGAACTTGGGTTTTCCACTTCTGAAGTCAACACTAGCTGCTGAACTACAGATTGATTTTGTGCGTGACTGAATATTATTGTTCTAATTGACTGTAAAATCAAGTTCAGGGATTTGGTTAAACCACACTGCAGGGTTCCTGCAGACAATTCCCCTCTCAGTGTATGAAAAGATTTGACTTAAATGAAGTCGGTCTTTTCAATAGCAGGAACTGTTCTGGTGCTGTGATCAAACAAAGTCCTGGCTGGGGACCCTTGTCTTCATGAGCAGATTGTTTCTTTGTATTTTGTCCAAGGGGAGCTGGATCAGACAAGTAGAGGCAAACAAAACAAAAACTGATGGAATCCAGATTACCAAACTTGGGTAGAGATTTCTGATCTCATGTTGGTTCCTCACAAGCGTGAAAGGAAAAAAAAATGTTTGTGCACACACACATACATGTCATTAAGACAACCAAGATAAATCAGGTAACTGAGTGCAAGTTTGTCCCATGCTGCAGGGCAGGAAGATCATTGGATTAGGGAGGAGGCAGGGTCATGTTCTTGTGACATATTTGAAAATCTCAAAGAAAAGAACATTTCCAGAAAACTTGCAAAGAGAAGTCAGTCCCATTGAAATCAATGAAATAGTTCTTAGAAGTGTATCCCTAGTGCAGGGGTTGGCAACCTTTAACACTCAAAGAGCCATTTGAACACATTTCACATACAAAAGAAAACACCGGGAACCACAAAACCCTTTTGACATCTAAAATGAAGATAACACTGCATATATCATTTTTTACCTTAATGCTATGTATATCTTCATTATGATTTAGCTGCACCTCTTGTTCAGTCACTAAACACTGTTATTTTTAATCTTACGTTATAAACTAGTAGGAGGACTCCTTTCATATATTTTGAATAGGAGAACAGCTTCCTGAAGAGTCAAAGTCAGTGCTAAAGGGCTGCATGTATTAAACAGCAAACCCCATAAGTTCGTCAGCAGTAAAAGCAAATGAATCTACCCAGTATCATTAAACATTCAGTTTTCTTCAGAAACTTTTCTTCGGATTATTACATTGGGACAAAGAGAATTCATTCAGCAGCTTTCATGTAACATGAGAGCCTGCAGGAAGCTTGTTTAGCAGAGGAATGTAGCGATATACTTAACTAGCTGATTCACTTAACTAGTTAGCTCTGTGTTCCTGAGTGGAGCTTCGAGCAGATCAGTGGCTCTGCCGGCATGTGTTTTGAGCGACGGAGCCACAGCAGAGGGGCTCAAGAGCCACATGCGGCTCCGGAGCTGCGGGTCGCCGACCCCTGCCCTAGCGTTTGCTGTTTTGCTCTTCAGCATTTCTATCTAGCTCAACTCAAGTAGGCTATTCATTAAAGCAACCAAATCCACTAGTCTCTGATTCCTATTCAGTTGGGGGGGGGGGGCGGTTTACAAATTGGCTTTGATTAAGGCCAGTTTTTTCAAAGTGCAATATAAATATTCCTATGGTTGTGTAAGCAACAGCCCAGAAATATACCAACTATTCCCTAACCAACTGCTTTGTCTTTTAATCCCAGATGTTCCAGATATCCTATTTTAGTTGCAAAGAATGTTGTGAATGTCTCTGTCTCTCTCTGTGTCTCTCATATATTCCCCTGAGGTGTGAATTACTTTTTTCCTTCAGTCCAGAAGGAACATTATTTCTGGATGCATGGATTTCCATAGCAAGCATATCTCTTCTATATTAGCAAGTTCTTTTGTCTTTTCAGATTCTCCTGGAATCCTTCAATTTGAAGTCTGTCCCCTATCTGACTCCTGTTTCAGTGTGTCCTTCCAGCATCCTGTAAATGACTCCTTAGTTTGTGGTGAGTTGCAAGAAGGGTTTTCAGAAATATGTGTGCATAAACAAGTGTGTGATGAAAATGGCCTTATTTTTCAATTTATCACCTTCCCAATAAACCCTCTGTGTCTTTCAGTGGTAATGGATGTGCAAGATTCTACCCATGTGAATTGCAAATTGTATAAAGGGCTCTCTGATGCACTCATCTGCACAGATGATTTCATTGCTAAAGTTGTTCAAAGGTAGGTCGTGCTTCTTAAGCCAGAACAAAAACTGATCTTTGGAGACTGGTTAAATATAAACCTGATCATTGAGCAGTGTGCTTCAGTGAAAGTTGTACTGAGGAAAAGGTCAGGGGAAAGTCTGATTAGCTTCTCCTACCATATATGACCATATGAGCCTATCCTTTTCCACTTTCATGCCATGTTTCTTGGCAGGAACAGTAAAGCAGTAAAGATCTACAAAGAGCGCTTCTTCTTAGTAACAGGGACCTGTGTCTCCTAGAAGTTCTACTCTGTCTTTGTGGAACAGTGGAAACCTTAATTTGGCTTAATCACTCCATACTGCAGTAGAATCTTTCCTTCCAGACAGCATCAACTCTGTTTCTGCTTTCCATCCAGTGTGCTGTAGTGGTTAAGAGCATGGGACTGGGACTCAGATGATCTGGGTTCTAGTCCCCGCTCGGCCATGGAGCCAACTAGGTGACTTTGGGCCAGTCACAGACTCTCAGCCCAACCTACCCCACAGGGTTGTTGTCGTGGGGATAAGATGAAGGAGGAGATGTAAGCTGCCTTGAGCCCTTTGTAGGAAAAAGGCAGGATGGAAATCGGAAATAAATCTTTAAATTCCAGTTACCTTTCCAAAACAATAATTCTAATCAAGACTTGTGGTATTGCAGAAAGTTCATCCATTTGTGTTTTTCTCCCCATTTCTTATTCCCAGTAACAGTCCTTCTAAAAGTGGGTTAGGTTGCCACACTTTGAGAAACTACATACTGGTTGCCTATCGGTTCTTGCTTAGAAGGTATGCCTTGTTCTTAAAGGCTTCTTGTGGCTAAGAATTAGGTCTGAGGGCAGCATGTTTGGAAATGATTCATTGTTCCTCAGCTTGCTGTTGTTCAGCAAAGGAGAGAGAGGCTCAGCCTCTTCCTTTGTGGGCTGTTTAAACAGATAAAAAGAAAAGAAAAAAACAACTTTCTTTCCTTACACAGTGGGAATTCGAGCCAGCAATGCAAAGGCAACTCATTCATGATTTTTCCTCTTTAACAGCTTTCCCCAACCTAACACCTTCCTGATGTTTTAGACATGAACTCCTATTGGCCCAAGTCAGCATGACCAATGGTCAGGAGTTCTAGTCCAAAATATCTGGAGGGCACCAGGTTGGAGAAGCCTGCTCTGCAGATCACTTCCATAAAGAGAATGTGTGTACTCCATATTAGGTGAATAATGGCTTCAATTTATATTTCACTGTATTTTGTTATGACCACTCAATACCTGTCCATGCATTAAAGTGTACATGTTCTTCAGCAATGGTGTATATACATACCTTTACCTAGGGTGAAATCAATCCCCTAGAATAGTATGCAGTCTGTATAGTAGCCTTGAAAAAGGCTTTCTGTTCTTTGTGCCTGGAGAAAGAGGTGAAAGGAATAGCTTATGCAAATGTATCTAGATGGCTTGAAACTATTCTGAGTTTAGAATTTGTTTTTCATTGTTAGAGGATACATATTGTCATATTAAAAAGGCAAGTAGCACCTACATCTATGTATCCTAGACTTTTTCACTCTATAACTTGAGGAATTACATTCTCATGAAAAAAAAAAGACCAGGGGAATTTTACTAGAGTAGTATGCCTGTATCCTTCTCTCTAGAAGGAAACACAAGAGCATATTTACATAGAATCTGTTGAGGGATACAGAAATAGACTAAACTTATAGATATCAGCACTGTTTATATTTGTTCATAATAAGCAGAACTTTGAACATAATTATGGAAAATTACTGGCAGTGAGGATGACACTAAATGAACTTTTCCTGCACATTGTCTTATAGATGCATGTCAATTCCTGTGACCATGAGAGCCATTCGGAGAAAGGCTGAGACAATCCAAGCAGACACACCGGCCTTGTCCCTCATCGCTGAGACAGTTGAGGACATGGTAAAGAAGAACCTCCCACCCGCTAGCAGCCCAGGTTATGGCATGACCACTGGCAACAACCCAATGAGTGGCACTACCACCCCAACGAGCACTTTTCCTGGGGGGCCCATTTCCACCTTGTTCACTATGAGCATGGGCCTAAAAGAACGGCATGATTCAGTGGGCCATGGGGAGGACTTCAGCAAAGTGTCTCAGAACCCCATTCTTACAAGCTTGCTACAAATCACAGGCAATGTGGGGACCACCATTGGCTCTAGTCCTACTCCTCCACACCATACACCTCCTCCTGTGTCATCTCCCGCAAGCAACACCAAGAACCACCCCATGCTCATGAACCTGTTGAAGGATAATCCAGCTCAAGATTTCTCAACTCTGTATGGGAGCAGCCCACTTGAAAGGCAGAACTCATCTTCTGGCTCCCCAAGGATGGAAATGGGGCCAGGGGGTAACAAGCAAAAGAAGAAAAAATCACGTGTCCTAGTGGACAAACCCAAGCATCAAACTGAAGATGACTTCCAGAGAGAACTGTTCTCCATGGACGTTGATTCACAGAATCCCATCTTTGATGTCAATATGACTGCTGACACTTTAGATACTCCCCATATTACTCCAGCTCCCAGTCAATGCAGCACTCCACCTACAACCTATCCACAGTCTATACCTCATGCCCAGCCCAGTATTCAGAGGATGGTCCGACTCTCCAGTTCAGACAGCATTGGCCCTGACGTCACAGACATCCTTTCTGACATAGCAGAGGAAGCGTCCAAGCTGCCAAGCTCCAGTGAAGATTGCCCTCCTATTGGAACACCAGTAAGGGACTCATCCAGTTCAGGACATTCCCAAAGCGCCCTCTTTGATCCTGATGTCTTTCAGTCAAACAACAGTGAAAATCCTTACACAGATCCAGCTGAACTGATTGCTGATGCCACTGTGAGTCCAAACAGTGATTCTTCAAATCAGTTTTTCCCCGATGGAGTTGATTTCAACCCTGACCTCCTGAACAGCCAGAGTCAAAGTGGTTTTGGAGAAGAATATTTTGATGATAGCAGCCAAAGTGGAGATGCGGATGACTTCAAAGGCTTTACACCACAAACGATAAGTACTCTGGGCGTGCAAGTGCTGGGGGGAGATGGAGGGGAGAATAAGTTCAAGGCAAGCAGCCAAGCGGACACAGTTGACTTTAGTATTATCACTGCTGCCAGCAAGGCTCTGGGAGCCTCTGATGTTATGGAGCATCATAGTGGAAGCCAGAGCCCTTTACTGAGCACAGGAGATATGGGGAAGGAGAAGTCACAGAAGCGGGTCAAAGAGGGTAACGGATCCGGGAGTTCTTTAACAGGTCCTGGGCTGGATGGCAAGGGTGGAAAACGCAGCCGCACCCCATCCAGTGATGGGAAGAGTAAAGAAAAGGTCCAGAAGAGAAGGAAGGTGGAGCCAGAAGGCAAATCTCCCTCTCATAGTTCATCCACCAGGCCTTTCACCCCACCAGCAAGCACAGGTGGCTCAAAATCTCCTGGAAGTTCAGGGAGGTCTCAAACACCCCCAGGGGTAGCTACTCCTCCCATCCCCAAAATCACCATCCAGATCCCCAAGGGAACTGTGACTGTTGGCAAACCTTCTCATGGGCAGTATACAAGCAGCGGCTCAGTCTCCTCTTTGAGTAGCAAAGGTCATCACAGTCATTCCTCCTCTTCTTCTTCATCATCGTCATCATCATCCTCGTCCTCTTCGTCTTCCTCATCGACCTCTAGCAAAATAAAGAGCAGCAAGTCGGATGGGTCTTCTGGTTCCAAGATGAGCAGCAGCCTCTACTCGGGCCAAGGCGGCTCTGGATCAGGTCAGTCCAAAAGCTCCACCCAATCAGTGGGCAAGCCTGGGTCCTCCCCCATCACAAAACACGGCCTCAGCAGCGGCTCTGGAGGTACCAAGATCAAACCTCAAGGGAAGCCTTCATCGCTTATGAACCCTTCCATGAGTAAACCAAACATTTCTCCTTCTCATTCTAGACCCTCGGGCGGTTCTGACAAGCTGGCCTCTCCGATGAAACCCGTTCCAGGTACTCCCCCGTCGTCTAAAGCAAAGTCCCCTATTAGTTCCGGTTCTGGAGGCTCACACATGTCTGGGACAGGATCCAGCTCAAGCATGAAGTCCTCTTCCGGGATGGGATCCTCCAGTTCCATGTCTCAGAAGCCACCCACTTCTTCAAATTCTTCAGTGGGATCTTCATCTTCCTTTTCTTCAGGCAGCTCCTCCATGTCTTCATCACAAAATCAACACGGGAGTTCCAAAGGCAAGTCCCCAAGCCGCAACAAAAAGCCATCTCTGACTGCCGTCATTGACAAGCTCAAGCATGGTGTCGTCACCAGTGGTCCTGGTGGAGAAGACTCAATGGACGGACAGATGGTTCAGAGTTCCAGTTCCTCGAGTCACTCCATGTCTTCTAAACATAACTTGTCTGGAGGTGAACTGCAGGGAAAACGGGAAAGAACTGATAAGGAGAAATCCAAAGTTTCTGTTTCAGGAGGTTCCTCTGACTCTTCCAAGAAGACATCTGATTCAAAGAATGTTGGAAGCACTGGAGTGGCTAAGATAATAATAAGCAAACATGACGGTGGCTCTCCTAGCATTAAAGCCAAAGTTACCTTGCAAAAACCTGGGGAAGGAGGTGGGGATGGCTTAAGGCCTCAGATGACGTCTTCCAAAAGCTATGGTTCACCATTGATAAGTGGATCCACTCCAAAGCATGAGCGCTGTTCTCCCAGCCACAGTAAGTCTCCTGCATATACCCCCCAAAACATTGACAGTGAGAGTGAATCAGGATCATCCATAGCAGAGAAATCCTATCAGAACAGCCCTAGCTCCGATGATGGAATTAGGCCTCTTCCAGAATATAGCTCAGAAAAGCATAAGAAACACAAAAAGGAAAAGAAGAAAGTGAAAGATAAAGACCGGGACAGGGATCGTGACAAAGAGAGGGACAAAAAGAAAACACACAGCATTAAGCCAGAAAGCTGGTCTAAATCTCCCATCTCGTCAGAACAGTCTCTGTCTATGACAAGCAGTGCCATTCTTTCATCAGATAGGCCAGCCAGGCCCAGCCCTGATTTTCTGATGGGGGAAGATGATGATCTAATGGATGTTGCCCTGATAAGAAATTGAGAACATTTGTGGCGCAAGAGATATTTCATTTTTAATTTTCTTAAAGTTGTGAATGTTCACAACACCAAAATGAGTTCAAGTAAAACCAAACCTTTTCATTTTGGACAACTCTCATGATGAAATTTAGTAAGCAATTTATTTTTAAAGCTCTTGGAAGCTTACATGAGTACACATAGGTGCTTCCATCTAATACAAATCTTTACCACAAAGAATTGATGTACCAAACTGCTAGGTTGTAGACCTGCCATTTGTCCCCAGACTCTCTTGTAAGATAGAACTGAAACTCAGGCATATGCTAAACATTTTACATGTTTTAATAGAATCAGATTTTTCTCTTGCACCGTGGTCTTTAGGAACTTTTCCATTTTGGTGCATATTTTTTTAACATTTTTAGCATTTAAGATTAAAGCTTGGCTGGATTTTATTCATAGTTAGGAAGAATATTTCCATTAAAAATATCGCTAATGGAAATAAATCAGTGCCTGGTAACTTTCACTTTCTTAAGGTGCTGATTGCTATCTCCTAAAGTCTGAGAAACTGTGTGTTCAACAGATAACGCCATTTTTGTCCCTCATCCAGATGATATAGTATTTTGGTATAGATGTGTTATATCTTTACAGTCATTTGACTTAATATTTATGTTATAAAATAGTTCTTTTAATATACTCACAAAAGCTCTGATGGCTTTCATGGATGTCTTCTGTGTTTTAATTGGATAGTAAAGGACTTCATCTTGGTGAGAAGAGGAGAGGAAGATTTGTGTCCCTTGCATGTAAAAATTTGGATTTCTGAGCCCCTGTAATTTGGATTTAGGTAAAACCTACCTGGGAGAGAATGCAGTTTAAGTTGGAATTAGGCCCTTTTGCTTCAATCAGTCCAGCATGTTGGCCTTATGGGTGAGCATCCATTCCCTCTTTGATAGAAGATAGCTTCTTTCCATACCACTCCAGAAATGTACAAGCTCTGAAAGTCACATAGGAGGAGCCCATAATGCAGCTGCTTTCTTGGATGATGTTGGTTTGGCTTCCAGGAGGGATGATTACTTCATTTACCCACATGACTTCAGGGTTCCTAGATTACTGGAATCATATGGGAAGCTGCTACACTTGAATTGAGGAAGAACCTAGAGTATATGCATTTTTTAAAGTTTTTGTTTGCAAAATGTGCACACTAGTTCCTATGTTGTTACAGGTTAAAGGAAACATTCTAGAACTTTTCACTTACCCACATACTTTCTGTATCTAGTGCTATCATAGTGAATTAAAATTACTCCTTAGCATTTACCCTGTTCTGCTTTATCATAGACCTGAGTCAGTATAAAGATGGATCTCTGTTTGACAGCTGATGCCTCATTTTCATGTATCTTTATATGAAACATCACCCAGTATTCCAGAGAGTAGGGTGACATCATATCACATAGAGATTCGTATGTGTATCAGAATGTCTGGATTGGACATAGACAGTATACAGTCACCCACAAGCACAGCATTGGCTTTAAGTCTATCTGGTAGCTAACCATGCATCCCTAATTGTTAGTACCCTTACAGGCTAGTATATGTTGGGTTTGTCCAACCATGGATTCTCTTTAGTAATGAAGATATAAGAGAGGTGAAACATAGAAAACTGTCCAGGCTTTCTCTGATTCACATTCCCACTTCAAATGTTTCCAGGGTATGAAAAATAAATTCAGAACAAGTGACATGTCTTTCTTATTGCAGGAGACTGATTGTGGAATGTGCACAGGGCCTATAAAACACCAAGGTATTTTTTAAATTGTGACTCCCCTTACAGTGGAACCACATCATAGAATGTAATTCTGTATTGGTCCAGTCCTCAGCAGCTTGTCATCTGTTTAATTACCATAGTATTTGTTTGGGGAATGTGGGTTCTAAACAACAGTGTGCAATTCTCAAAATGGAAGGCTGTTCAAGGCCTTACGTAACCTTGATGTATCCTAGCAGCATCTGAATGGTGTTTTCATAATGAAACAGTTTTTATCAATGTTGCTATCCTTTGCAACTTGCATGGAATTGTTGAAAGTATTGGCAGGATTATGAACAGCATGGATACAGTTGGTCTTACACTCTGATACTCTATATTTTATATTCTAAAAGAGTAAATGAGGGATTATATTGGGTCTTGCACCATGATCCTACTAGACCTTTGAATGGTTTGGGGTCCAAAGTCAAACATGCAAAATTATTTCTGTTATACTTTACAAATGGACAACTTGATTGAGTAGCAGGTTTCTGAGTTAAGCAAAACACTTTTTCAGGCTTAAAAAAGACTTAATACAGTGCACATGAGCAGCACCCAGTTGTGAAGGAGTTCCCTAATGATCATAACAGTTCTACCCCAGTACAAAGGAATTCTGTGGTAGACAATTAGAAGGAATTAAATGCCCTTCCTTCCCTATAGGTAATTGAGTGCCCAGAGGAAGGTGGGGAAGAGGGAATGGGACACATTGTATCCTATTGGATAATTTTTATATAGTTTGAATTGAGCCAAATGAGTTTGATGCAGGTCCAAAGCTTGCCGTCATACCAAGAAATGAAAAAATGACTTTGAAAACTGTCATTTAAACAGACTGTTGTAAAGTTTTAGAAACTGTTTTTAATATGAATATTATTTCCCCTGAGCAGTGGTGTCCCCCATCCCCTCAGGAATGATGCAAGGTAGCGATTAAAATAAGTTTCACCAGTTAGAATTGGGACACAAATGTCAGTATCGCACCATCCCCTTCTGTGTTAAACGATCTCATGTGTATTTCTAAAAGTGCATTTAATTGTTCACAATATTTTACATCTTTCAGTATTGTAAAGACAAAGTAAACAATGGGAAATGGGAAACAACCAAACCTTTTAATTTTGGCTGGAGCTGTTCATAATTAAAGGATTGGCTTTTTCCTCTTAATGTAAATAGTATGTCCTTTAATCTTATTTTGTGAACAACTGTGGAAATGCTGCTTCTGGTGACCAGTGGAGTGAGCAGAGGAATGTAATGTGTTCTTAGCATTTTTTGAAAGTATTTCAAATCACATGTTGGTTTTACATGCCAATAAATCTGTTTGGTAAAAAAATTTTGCTTCTTCTCGGTTACTGCACTTAAACCATTTTCTGCCTGAAGAAAGTTCTGTAGGAAGGAAAGAGAATCCTCCTTTGAAATATTTATTTCAAAACTATTACAAGGCCGAAAGTTTGACCCTATCACTACAACTGTTGAATATTCATTTAGTATTAACTTTGGTAGATGCTGACTAATAACAAAATTACACAGTCGCATTTCCAGGAGGTTTATTGATCTGCAACTTCAATCAATGTAGTATGCTCAATTTTTATTACACTCCTAGTTTCCCCATTTGTGGGGGTGCCTGTGTGAAAATCCAGGGCTTACTGCAGATGTGATGTGTCCTAATCACTACATGTCTTTGCTTTAGCTGCTACATGATTTTCTCAGTGCTACATTTTTCGTCAGTGTTCTTGAAATCTCTTATTTGTGGTTAAAAGAAATAGAATCCCGAGTACAGTATGATGCAAATACAGTTCATACTCTTTTTCCATCACTGATACGAAACTTCTGGGTATCATGGAGGCAATAGTGGGTAATAGGGTTCTTTGGAAGACAACTTGCCCAGTTCTGTGTTAACTTACAACATGCAACTGCTGAGAAATATTGGGTAAGTTCTATGATTTAGTCTCTTCATTTGGAGCAATAGTGAGACCTGACATCCATGAGAAGTCCTAAACGGAATACGTAACCCGGAATTTTCCTTGGCAATGCTTGGGTTCCCCACAATGCTCGAATTGGAAGGTGAAATCTAGCCCCATACCCATTCACCTGCATTTGCCAAATCGCTGTGAACTTTTGAAAGGAATAACTGAGGGGGGCTGTTTCAATCATTTCCCATGGGTAATTACACCAGTTCCTTAGTTAACCATATTAATGCAGATACTGTTCATGAATCTTTATGAAAAAAAAGTTTACATTTGTGTTAGAGTTCTCAGATTCTGTATTTGTAATAAGTCAAATTTTATATTGACCACTGGTGATGTCATCCATCTTCAAAGAGAGATGTTTACAATGACCTTGGTAAAAATATGTATGTGCCCCTACTACAGTCAAAGAAATGTTCTACTTTATTTCCGGAAAATGAAGATGCAGGGTTAAGTGAATCATACAAAATCAGAATGTAGCAAAAACAGAGAAATTACGGATAATCTGTGGAGAGATGAGTGAGAAAAGATCTAATATATGTTAAGACACGATATTCTAAGTCCTAGAAGCCCCAAGATATGTTGGATTATATAAATAGGTAGAGATAAACCTTTGAAAAAACAAAAGGTGCCATGAAGTATTTAGTATTAGAAATATAAAGTCCTTAATGAAATCTATATGCCTTAGTTAAATGGTACTGCTTGTAGGACGCATGCTTCATTTGTTCCTTTCCCCCGTAAATACCTTACAATTTTGAGTACTAGAGAAGTGTTTTCCAAAAGAGAAACCTAAGCGATAAATACTGCCTTTGATTTGCGATGAAAATGACACCAACTTAAGTCCTCATAGAGAAAAAACATGTGGACTAGATAAGGTTGAAGTAAAAATATGTTCATGGCATTGTGCATTACAGAAATCTTGAAAAGAAAATTGAAGGGGCAAAAAAAACCCTTCCACCACACAACGGCTTTGTAAAGGCTTTTTAAAGGAAGTCGTGGTTTGTAGGGCTCCTTTAATTTAAATACCCTTGACGCTTAAATTCCCCGCCCTAAACATCATCGCAAGCCGTACTTCCGGAGAGTTGGAAGTTGATTGGGCGTAGGATTTTCCAAGCGGAAACTGAATAGGAAATCCGAGCATACAAGAAAAAGCTTGCATTCTAGGGGGGATTCCAGTTGTCCCTTTACCGGAAAGGGTGGGAAGAGGAGTAGAGTTCGTTCGGGGTCCTGGTGTGATTGAAACCGTGGCCATAGGATGGTTCTCCGTTCCTTGTTAGCGCTGCTTTAAGTTTGTGGAATGGCTCGCTGTGCCCGCCTCTCTTTTCTCTCCGCCTCTTTTTTGGTTACGTGTTTGTTACACGCTATGGAAATATGAAACAGTGGCATTCTGGAGCCCATAGATTTTATGGCGATGCAGACAGAATCGTCACTTGAACTTCTCTGTCATGAGAATTTCATTGAGACCTGCTTTCTTACAACTTAAAAAGCTGTCGCACTATTCCAAGGTGTTTTGGCTGATCTCGCTCTCTCGCTCTCTCTTTTGTCCCTTCAACACAAGATGTCTGCAAAACTTGTGGTACAACCCTGCAGCTATTTATTCAGAAATAAACTGTGCTGAAGCGTGCTGTCAGGGAAATGGATATAGAATTGCAGCCTTAGTTGTCCTTTAATGAATAGGATGGAGAATATGAGATCATGTTGGAATTACAGGAAGAGAGAAATGTTTCTCTTCCTCAAATTAAGGCAACTGACTTGCTTAGTATTTAGGGCTTTATTTCTAAAACTAGATCTATCCACTTGCTTAGAAGCCCTAATTTCTCAACTGCAAATTTGGTGGTTGAAATAGTACTGAAATTACTGTCTTACATATTTGGAGGATTTTGTTACTTCACCATATTACACCAAGTGCTGCTATTTTGAAAGCAGATAGTAGTTAGAGCTGTAAGCCAACGTTAAAATTTGCTTCTATTAGTCAAAGATGATGAGAAAATGTTTGTATAAAAAATCTATTTCTTATACCAACTTAATTAAACTTAAGCATTAACTTTTTTGCTGCAAAAACTGTAAACATTCCTTGCTTTGAGTAGTTAGTAGCAGAGTAACAAAATTGCTTTGTTTAATAATTTACAACAATAAGAATACTTGGCATTTATACAGTGCACTTGAAGCATTTAGTACAGTTCATCCACATCAGTAATCTATATGATAATCCTTGAAAGGTGAGTATGGCAGATGGGGACGCTCTGTTGATATATAGTGCTTTTCCTACAACCATCCTAGTGAATGTAGCCCTCTTAGCCACTATGGTAGCTCACAGCTGTCAACAGGTTAGTTGTAGACTAGAGTTGGAGTTCAGGGATGTAAAGCAGACACTTAACTTTATATACACAAACTGAAATAATTTGTGTATATAAAACAAAACAGTCACATCTAAAGAATAATCCTGTGTAATTTGAAAGCTTGTTATCTTCCAGCTTAAAGAATAGTGTGAAAACATGGTATGAGATGAGCCTGTTGGAGGTAATTGGACCTGGCCTTGTAAACCTGCTGGTAGGGAAACCCCTGGGATTCATATCTAAGGCAGGATAAGGGTAGGGGAAATTTAAACATCTTTGTTTAATAATTTAGCAATGGTTGAAGGGTTAAAATCCATCAGTATGTTAACTAACAGCTCTAGGTGAATTAATAGCTTTGTTTAATGGTGCCCTAAGAGAAAACTTAAAACTACATTCCTATGTCCACTTGGCTGCACGTCATCACTGCGGAGTTTTACTGGAAAGTGTGGTGTGCTTTTCAAAACCAGAGTAAAGTGCCGTATGTTTGCATCAAACACCATTGAACTCAGTGGGGCTGAACTGTCTAGTAAATGTGCACAAAGTCGGCCTACAGTCCTCTGCCCTGCCCTTCACGGAAACTTGCCTAGGATTAAGGTAGGCGGTTGTGGTTGTGGTTGCGGCTGCCAAGGCCAGAATAAAAAACACGTCCGCACCCTCTTGCCTCTTCTCCCTCGTCCTCGAAGAAGGCGCGCCCGTGCTTACGGGGGCGCGCGTCGCCTGTGCTCTTTCGCCCCCCCTCCGGTGTGCGCGGCCGTCGTCCAATGAGCGGCGCTGTTGCTGGCAGGTGCGGAGTGTTTTTGTTTTGGGTTGAAGAAGTAGTTGTAGTTGAGGAAGGCCGGGTTTTCCTCGTTTTTCTCCCTTCCGGAGTCTGGCGTGCGGGGAGGGGGCTGCAGCTGACCGACAAACAGAGCCCCTTTCCAGCTTATCGCATTCTGGACAGGGAGACCGTCTCGCCGTTCTCACATTCGTGCCTCACCTCTCTTCCTCCCTGTACCCCCCCGCGGTGGAAAGGGAAGACGCCGGGCCAAGCAGGCGACCGACCGAAGCCGCCGCCGCCGCCGCCTCGGCCAGCACCACCAAGGAGGTGGGGGGCCAGGCCGCTTCGGCCTGGCCCGGCTCGGCCTGGCTTGGCCTGGTTTCAGCCTAGCCGCCCTCCGCCGGGCCTCCACCATGAGGAGGGAAATGAACGGGGTCACCAAGAGCCGGTTTGAGGTGAGCAAATCATCGGTTTGTACTTCGCCTCCTTAAAGTTTTGCTTGGATGGAGAGGGGAGAAGGAGATGCTTTATTGAGTTGCGTGTGTGGAGAGAGCGGGTGGACGCCATGAATTTCAAAAGACGGGAGGGCTAGATTTAACTGAACGAGACTTCTGTCCCCCCACCTCAGCCCCCAGTATCTGAAGGGAAAGGGCTGTCGTTTGATCTTGAATGAGTTTTTGTGCGGGGGGACTATAAATGGGGCATGTCTAGACAGTGTCGAAGGAAATTCTCTGCCCTCCCCCTTAAGGAAAACAACTTGCCAGGAGGAGGAGTTGGGAGAGGGGGAAGGGAGACGTTTTTCTAAATTACAAAATCGTTGGGGGTAGATAGAAGAAATTGTTTTGTAGTGGGGCACACGCATACACCTGGAAGTATGAGGGTCTGTTTTCCCCTGGTGAATACGGGAGCATATTATGGGAGGGGATCCCTTCCCTTCCCTTCCCTTCCCTCAAAACCAGTATCTAGATGTCAATTCTTTTAGAATAGTGAGTCCTTTGAGGTAGCTGATGGAGAAAAGACTTGACTCGTGTGGTGTGTGTGTATGAGCGTGTGCAAATGATTATTAATTAGCTTTGGTTGTGGGTCGAGGTAGCAGGATTATGTAGAGACAGGGATTTGTTATCTCGTTTTGGTTCTCTCTTGATGGGAGGAGGTGAATCGGAAGAGGAGAAGCGTATTAGGAGGCTTTTATATGTTTGTGCGCGCGTAGTAGGACTGCAGTAGATACGAGGAAGTGTTATCAAGTTGTTGAGGGGGTTATGTTATCCCTCTGCACTTTCAACTGGAATGGAATAGGATGGTGGTGCAATGAGATGGATAGATCATAAATGATGAGGAACTGAGGACTCTGTGTGTGTATGTCAGAGAGAGAGAAAGAGAGAGAGAAAGATCCAGGATGGGGCAGTTTTTGGATAGGTGAGGGGTCACTTCCAATAGAGGAGACTGAGCATCATGAGTGTGTGTTTGGTGGCAGTCGCAGGATGGGGGATATCTTAGATTGCACCGAACAATTCCGTCCAGTGGAGAAATATTACATTATTAAGTTATGGTCAGGGTGTAGATTTTGAAGGGAAAGGGTAAAATGAGAGAAGAAATGAAGGGGTGGAATTAACCAGAATGGTATGAGGAGATTGCAGATGGAGGAGGGGTGACCCTGATCTGAAAATACTGTTCCTGAATTGTGTACAGGATGGTGATAGATGAACAGTGTGGACAGGTTCTAGTCAGAAGGGCTTGAGTTATGGAGGTAACTGGAATGGTGGTAGAAATATTGAAAAAGGCATTGTAGGAGATGCTGCTGAAGCATGTTGGGATTAGATTGGAGGTGGGAGGAATACAAATTATAGGAATGTGGAGACTTCTGAATATAAAACACAAGGGAGATAAACTTTCCCCATGTTACCTATGTCCCATTGATGCCTGAATTGTTTTTGAAAGAGGGGGAAGGACTTAGCAGATTACATTAGGTGAATGGAAAAGGGTGATGCATTGAAAAAGGGGGAAATACTTAGGTTATCGGTGTGAGTCTTGTGGGCCTGATCTTAATGCTGCTGCTGTGGCTGAGCTTTGGGTACTACTACCTGTTTAGAGCAAGAGAGGGCAAATGGAAGGTCTCTGGGTGATTTGAAGTAGATCAGTAAGAGTTTCTGACTCTCTTTAAATCAAAATTAAAAATCCCCCTCCATACTGATAAAATGAAAAAAAGTTTGGGGTAACCAGGAGTGAATTTTTGTGTGGAAGTACTGTGAGCTCGTCTCAGTTCTGATACTCAGAACAAATTCTTGGGCTCAGAGTTCACTAATTCTAAGTGAATATTTTTAAAACCATCCCCTACTTTGTGGAACTCAGGATTCTGATTTAAAAAAAAAAAAAACCGACTAGATCCCAAAAGCTTGAGATCTGCCCATTTCTGATATGCAGTAACCAATGAAGTATCTCCACTCACTGATGGAATTGGCTCTGTGTCTTGACAGTTCCTGTTGAAAGGGTATAATATCTGGTAGGAGCTGTTCATCCCAGTTTAGGGAAGAAGAAGAAAAAGAGATGACATGTGCACAGAATAACATTGTGTGGGATATATGTTTTGATAGAAACGAGAAGAATAGTTTCTCTGTGTTCTAGGAAAAGCACAAAAGCTTCAGGTTTGTAAATAGATTAAATGTTGGTGTGCTGTTGTATAGGTTGCATGTAGAGTTCACGAAGTTGTGTGTCAATGAGTATAGGTAGCCTGCCTCTTGAAAAGAGGCCCAAGGCACACATCTTCTGTGTATGTATTAATTCCAATTGTTTATTAATCTCATTGGTATTTGGGTCCTAGATGAAGTCATAAAGTGTATATATTGATTCCAGAGTGAGCGACATCTAGGAGTTTTGATTTCAAAGTAGCGAATGTAAGTGTGTGTTAGGGGTGTTACAGGCTTGTCGTGCTTGAACAGAATGAACTTCTCTTCATTGTGTGGTGAATGCATAACAAGGTGTTTAAAAATAAGGGGAACAACTGATCCATGTTTTGGTGATTGTGCCTACCTCCAGAACATGCAAGTGATATAGTCCACTGATGCTGTTGCTTCTTATCCTGAAGTTGGGAAGGGGGGAAATTTTTGAACACTAGGATGCCTGTAGGATGGAGGTACTGGAAGAAGCACAAGCAAGCAAAGGGTAAACATAGAACCGTGGAAACAGAGCCAGTCAGAAGGGGCTTCCCAGGCCATCTACTCTGACCCCCGGCTCCGCTTATGACATGCCTACCCAACTGCATGTTCAGCCTATCCTTAACAGTGAGGTATTCCAAAAAAAAATTTGGCATATAGTCAGCATGATCAGGAACCACAAAAAAACACCCTATCTAGCCAGGGTTTCTTCTAATTCTTTGTGGTAAAAGCTGTCATACCCTTCTCCTGAATTGATAGCAGGGGGGCAATATGGATGACACAAATAAGAGCAATCAGATGGTTAACATCTCTTCTGTTTGTGGGGATTTCATGTGAGAGTGAAATAAACTATCCAAGTTAATTTCTAAGCTTTGTGATCCAGGGGCAACTTAGAAATGAGAAGGATAATCTAATCACCTTCGTCAGAAGTAACTATGCCTCTGGACATGGTTGCTTCTCTACTCTGTCATTAAGAAAAAAAATCTGAGTGGAAATCTGAATTGTTTTGAGTAATGTTTCCTACCAAATGATAAAAATGAGTTTTATAGTTGTATAAGAAGGTGAATATATTTGAAAAAATTGCTGCTGGTGAACTTTAATACTGAATGTATTTTTCCAAAAGTTGTGCCTGAAGTATATGGGGAATCTGGTATATTCAAACATGTATGTGTTTTCCTTATGCATACATGAGGAAGAGGAAAGATGCATATTCTAGTTGTGAAAAATGTGTCTTTATATTATAAGAAGATAAAAACTGTTTATGGCAGTTTCAATAATTCTGTTAATGTGTTATGTGTACCTTTAATTATCAGACAAAAGAAAGCCAGTAAATTTCCAAGCAGAGGGAGGCTATGTAGTAATAGTAATGCAAATTCTTGCTGTCTAAATAAATGACGCAGTGATGTGAGGAAGAAAACATTCTGAAATGATTTTCACAACTATATTACTTCCATTGGAAATTTTTCACTTTTTATGATTCATTGTATCATAAAATTAATTAGTAACACAATGAATAAGCATAGTATGGGTATGTACAATACTAGTCAAATCTAAAATCAGAGTTTTAATTTATCATTTTTAGGTGACTATCCCTGGAAAATACATATATATGTATAGTTATTTAGGCATGCTGAAACTGATACATTAACAGTTTTCAGTGTGGCTTTAATTTGTTTCTTAAAACCTGCATAATGTAATGGAAATGTATAATAACTTACCATACTTCACAATGTTTTCAAATATGTTAATGCAGAAGCTTTGAATTTATGTATGATATTTTATACCACCTTTTGAGGCAAGACTTTTGCAAGGTAGTTTACAAGATAAACTTAAAGCAACGAGATAAAACATTTAAAATAAAAGTAGCAGTAAAAACCAGGTCAAATCCAAATGGGCATTCATTTGTTTTAAAGGATACCTGTCAAGTCTTTAAGGCCTATTTGAAAACTCAGGAAGGGAGCCACATGCACATCCCATGATGGTATTCCATGAGGATGGGCTGCTACTATCACATTTCAACCAGACTAAATTCAATAAAAAAATTAAGCTAACTTCCATGGACTATTATAAATGATTACAGTATTTATAATGCACAAAAATAAACATGATATCCTGCCTAGAAGGACTTTTTTTACTAAATGCAATTCATAGTGACCTGATCATAAAGTATTGAGTACTTCAGAGACCACAGAGTGCGGACTGTGTAAATTGGGATCTCTGCCATCTTGAGAGGGGAAGAAGAAGGTGTTGTGGATGAACTTAGAGACCAGCGAGGAGGAAAAAAAATGAGACAAAGGTTGGTGGAGGGGAAGTGGATAATTTTCCCTGGTCTCCCTGGGAGGTGGCTGGAGGAAGTGATCCCTCCACCAGCCCTCACACTCAATTGTGCTGCTGGCAAAGGGAAGGCAAAGTTGCTGTCTGATCCCCTGCACCCTTAGCCTCACTTCCTGGTGCTGCTGTCAAGATACTTAGGGTTTTTTTTTTAAATCCTAAAACAAGCCATGGCTCCTTGGGTATATTAAAAGCCATTTCTTCTGAAGCCTGGAAGGAATAAGATGGCACACTAAGCCTCCCCTCCATGGCTTTAGCATGCTGTATGATCCTAGTCTGTTTCGGTATTGCCAGTATTTGTGGGGCTGGAGCTTACTCTGAAACCAAGCAGTCTGCTAGAACAGTAACTCTAACAAACTGGTGTTTGCTGAAGGTATTGGTTTACTTACCCACACTCCACTCAAATATGCCCATTCAAAGTAGGAAAACATCTCTGCAAAATGTAGGAGAGAGAATAAAAGAAGCTATATAGAAAGATTGCTTGCAGTCTGCTTTGCATTAACTTTGAAAGGTCAGGAATAGATATTTCTGATCCCTGAAATAGATAAAAGACTAGTCATTGCAGCAGAACTTGGAGACCTGTGGTGACAATTTCTATAGATCATGTGTGGAGTGCTGCAAAATGAGCAACATAATGGACAAGATTGTATTTTATTTCTGGATCGTGTGTTTGATATATTTTATAAATATTTTAACTTAACAAGATATAGTGTGACTACGTGTGATTGTGAGATTCTCCTTTGCATACAAAGTGTTTGAGGCAGAATTTAACAGCAACATGTGCATGTGAAAGAACTTCATAGTATTTGAAATAACTGGCTTTTCATGACATGCTAAACCATCAAAGTGGTACATGCTTAGTATGATCAAAGTGATGGCTCAATATGTTATGTAAGCCCCCTTGCTTCCCTTGGGATAGTATATAGGCCCTGAACAATCCTGCGCTGCCAACATGAAGTTGGTGGCAGCAGCTGAAAGTGCCATTGCAACAGCTATCATCCTGTTTCCCTTAGTGCCCCAGTGCTCCTCAGGATATCATTTGGAGATCTGAACAGGGAAAATGTGGCAGCCATGCCTAAGGATCCCCTGCTGTGCCCAGTCATTAGCTGGGTACAGCTCTGTCCCTTGGCATCTTTAAACCCTGGTGGCTATATAGCCAACCTGAGTTTACAGTGTTGCCTTAACGCATCCAAGGGCTGAGTTCATGCAACACAATAGACTATGGTAGGGATGGCTTGTCATGTTGTCTGAACCCAGGCAGGGTAGTTAATAAACCATATTGCTGGGTTCAGACAGCCATGGTTTATATGCCACTATGGTGTATCAGGTTGTGTGAACCAAGACTGTAACATGTATGCTTACTTTGAAAGAATTGTATCTTAAGTGTATGAATAGAACTCTTGGCAGGAAGGATGACTTTCCCAGATAATAAATGAATACAGCTTATTCCTTATAATTTCCTTTTCCCCTTCTTGAATAAGGAGTTTGTCTGCCCAGTTAGCTATGAGACCTCTGAAGTACCTAAGGCAGTGTTAACACTTGGCATTCTGTCAGCTTATTGCTAGAAATATCCAAGTTTTTCAGATTTGCACCTCTCATAGGAACCTTGACAATGAAATCAAGACTGTGCCCCAACTCTCTCTCCCTCCCTCCCTCCCCCCGTGTGCGTGCGCATGTTTTGCCCAAGGGATCTCTTATGGACGGAGTCATAAGATGGTCAATTAAAAAAGAATCAAAGTTTTGTTGAGGTACAGCAGGATTAAAGATTCTTTTTGAATTGTAGGTTTCACTTGTTTGCAGCCATTTCTTGAACTCCTTTTACATGCATCCAGATTTTCTTTTTTGTTTCTATTAATACCTGAAGGAAATAGCTGTTTGATTTCTGTAAAATTATAATGGCATCCTTTTATTTTGCCTCTACTATATTTTTAGTAATAATATTGAACATGCTGATGTAAAACTAGATATAAAAACAACAGGAAGTCAGGTCATTATAGTAAAAATGAAATTACAACCCCCCTCTTTTGTTAAAGAATGAGTTAGTTGGTCTCTTTACCAGAATGAGAGCATATGTTAAGAATGTCTGTCCTGAAGGTGTGGTTCCTATGGAGAAAATAATAATGTAGGCTTCAGAAAAGTAAGCAAGGCAAATTATTGCTCACTAGGCCACCTTCTTTCTCTTTTCAATGTGGCAAGTGAGCTTATTTTACTGCAGTCTGAGATTTAATTCATGGCATATTGTTTCTATACCCCTGGAGTAGTGAGGGCAGCTATATTGTACTTGAACAAATGTCCACGCACTCCTTAACCCTATAACTCATATATAGTCAGTGGTGAGCAAGAAACGGCTTGGGTCCTGTCTACCTGAACGAGCGCTTACGTCCGTATATGCCCGACCGCCCTTTGAGATCTGCGGGAGAGTCCCTTCTCCGGGAACCCACCATGAAAGAAATTAGGAGAGTAAGTACCCGGAGGAGGGCTTTCTCTGCGGTGGCGCCCAACCTATGGAATTCACTCCCCAAAGAGGTCCGCCTGGCACCGTCGTTACTGGTTTTTCGGCGCCAGGTAAAGACCTTTTTATTTAAACATCATTTCAATTGTTAAAACATATGATCTGGCCTGGGCAACTTCTTCTTCCTTCTCTTTCTCCTCCTATATTTTTATTTTATACTGATAATTTTAATTTTGTATTTGTAAATCAATGTATTTTTTGTATTGTTATATTTAATGGTAATTTATTATGTACTATTGTATTTCAATGTATTTTATCATGTTGTAAGCCGCCCCGAGGTTTCGGCAAGGGGCGGCATAGAAATGTTATAATAATAATAATAATAATAATAATAATAATAATAATAATAGGAGCAGAAGAATGGATACTTTCAAGAAATGTGGGGGGCATGTACCTGTGGGCAAGTGTGCTTGTTGGCTGATCAGGCTGTGAATTAAGTATTATTAGATGCAAATGATAAAGGATATGATACCAGTTTCTGGTAATCACAACATATTTTCAAGTTATTTGCTTTGTATGTGTTATTTATTTTCTAATATAGTCTTCACTGTTGCCATACTTGGCTATTGTGTGGACTTTGTTGGCACATACAAATGTTACTCCTATACTTGGAAATGTAGCTAAGAAAATTATACTGTGTGTGGTTTTAGATTTTGGTTGGTAACTTGCAGTGCAATCCTATACACCTCATAATCCCATTGAGTTCAATGAGGGCTTTACATAGGTGTGTATAGGATTACAAGCTTGAACACTTCACATGGGATGATTTTGTCTACAGCCAAACCTCCGAGACCCAAGGGAGTGGAGGAATAATTGGATTACAACAAGGGTAGTCTTGAATTTAGGCTTACAACCAGTGAGGATAAATCTAAGGAATTTTTTGATCATTAATTATGTACATAATTCAGCTTCACCTTTCTGCAGTGGTGAAAGGATATAGGATGAGATTGTGATCTTCATTAATATTTGTAAGAAAAGTGTAGAAATTATTCTAAAGGAGTTAATCTGGAGTACGTGCATGTATCTTATATGCAGTGTAAGCCTGGAGCCAGTCTCATTCACTCAAACTAATATCACATCATACACAACAATATTTATTAGGGACTTCTATTGGTGTTAGTAAGGCTAATGGCAGGAACATTATCCAGTCACTGAACATAGTAATTTATTCCACATCCAGTATTCGATTTACAGTGGGGTATGATTTCCTTGACTCCAGTTAAGGGCTTTTTATGCCACAGTATCTCTCTGGCTATGTGCTGCATGGTAATGATCCAACAGTCAATGGATGAGGTTAAAAAAGTCGCCTTGTAACCCACTATTGTAAGTTGCCTTGAGACTTTGGTAGTAGATGGCATATAAATAGAATTAAAATTTTGAGTATCAGTTCTGAAATTTGACCAACCACGCTATGTTATTGCTCAAGAAATCCAATGGCAGTAGTTTGAGAAGTATGCAGAATACTTCATAGTGAGGTTTGCAGGGCTCAGTACAAGGATGGCAGCCCTGAACGTGTTAGAAAAATGGCTGAGAGAGAATGGCTTCATCACAAGCAGGGATGGCAGCAGTTAGGATATGAGCATACTGAATTTCAGTGCCAATTCAATTATATTCAAACACTATGCTTATAACAACCACACACCTGCAAAAGAAGAAAATTAGCTACTTTGGAGAGTTGCATTTATTTATTGTAAAATTTCAACAAGAGCAAATATCACTATATAGATTTGAAATATATCGATTTCAGTGGATATTTATGAAGTGTGTGTGTGAGAGAGAGAGAGAATATGAGAATATAAATATAGGTTTTAAAGAACTATACATAGACTTCAACAAAAGTAGATCAATTATTCAAATAAGTACCCCTTCACTGGTGGCATTACATCACCCATTCTAATGTTGAAAGTATTGTTAAGTATTGGGGGTAAGTGTTTAACCTTACAGTGTGGTAGTATCAATCTTTTAGCTGTCAGAAGTACATGGAGAATCCATTTGTGCAAACTTTGCATTAACTTCCAAGGAAACAGATAATGTAAAACAGCATGTACATCAGTAAATATTAACGAGTATTTCAGTACACAATGTATCAGTATATTGACCTCCCCAAAAATGGCTCCTGTTGGGCATTGCCAAACATATAAGAAGCAGTGTCCAAGGGAAACAAAATAAAAGCTTTTGCTGAATAAGATGCAGCCTAAGATCCATGGATGCATCAAATACCAACACCAAGGTGATGATTAGGCAAAATGGGAAAGACTTATTCCCTGTCTGATTCCTAAGGTTGTGTATATCATATTTATTCATGACTAAATATTTATTGAGATGGCTCTTAGACTGATTTGCTTGATTGACCTCAGTGAGTGCTTCCAATAGTGAGAGAGATGCTGATGCTATAAAAGCAGGAAGGCCAGACTTAGATATTAACAATTGCTGAATTATCAGCAGTTCAGGCACAACTGGCAAATCATATTTAGCATGCAAAATAAAAAACAACAACAATTCATGATCAGTGCCAACCAGTTGATCTAAATGAAAATCACTTTTTCAGGTCTGCCATTTAAAAAATCATTTTCTTATCAATTTAAGCGTTTGATGCATGGTAGTTGCCATCTGTTTCAGTAGTGGCAATTATAGATAATGGAGTGACACATACTAGTTTGAGTGCTCATTGCAACAGGCTTCTTATAACTCTATTTGTCAAAGTTATTTGTTCATTTATGAAAGTGATTTTAAGTTTGGCAAACCTGAAAACAAAGTAAGAACTTCCCTATCTTCCATACATAGAAATAATAAAATCTACAGTTGCTGACACATTTCAAAACATGGAGAAAATTAACCAAAGCCAATCCATTCATTCTGTTTGTAAAATAATAACTGATGAAAAAACTAAACAAATGAATGAAATTATAGGTTGCAAAAAGTTAACTTTAACTTGGATCTAGATCTAATATGTCATTATTAGAGTAGTTCCACTGCAATCATAACTGACTTAAAGGACATTGATTTTAATAGGTGTATTCCAAGTAGATCTGGAATCAACCCATACTTGGCTGAATGAATTACCAAAGTGTCATAGTGAGTGAAACAGCTCATTTTAATGGGAAAAGTACAGCTCTTCTTTGGGACTGCATAGTTGGCTTCCAGACATGAATTAGGAATCTCACTTATTTCTTCAAGCAAACTAAGAGAATCAAACATGTTGTCACTAATTCAAGAGAATACTTGCTTCAATATCTAAACATTGTCACTATTTATTACTGCATATCAGGGGTAAATTTATTTTTTATTATGAAGTGCATAATGGATTTGCTGTGTTACTGCACTAAATTCTCTGAGAAGAGAAATTCCTTACTGATTATATAAACACTGATGCAGATACTTAAACCTTAATGAAATCAAATAATTTTTTTTCATGGTTAGTGATTACGATGTTGGTGTTGGTGTTAGTCACAAAGTCATGTCCAACCCATCACTATGAACAACATTCCTCCAGGCCTTCCTCTCCTCCACCATCCCACGGAGTCCTCATAAGCTCACACCGACTGCTTCAGTGACTCCATCTAGCCACTTCATCCTCTGCCGTCCCCTTCTCCTTTTGCCGTCAGTTGTTCCCAGCTTCAGGCTCTTCCTTCTCATTAGGTGGCCAAAGTATTTGAGTTTCATCTTCAGTATATAGCCTTCTAAAGAGAAGTCAGGGTGACCTCCTCTAGAACTGACCAGTTTGATCGCCTTGTGGTCCAAGGGACTCACAGGAGTCTCTTCCAGCACCATAATTCAAAGGCCTCAATTCTTCGGCGCTCAGCCTTCCTTATGGTCCAGCTTTCACAGCCAGACATTGCAACTGGGAAAACCATAGCCTTGACTATATGCACTTTTGTTGGCAGGGTGACGTCTCTGCTTTTTAGTATGCTGTCTAGATTTGCCATGGCTTTCCTCCCCAGGAGCAAGCGTCTTTTAATTTCTTGGCTGCAGTCCCCATCTGCAGTGATCTTGGAGCCCAGGAAAATAAAATCTGTCACTACCCCCATTTCTTCCCCATCTATTTGCCAGGAAGTGAGAGGACCGGATGCCATGATTTTAGTTTTCTTAATGTTGAGTTTCAAGCCAACTTTTGCACTCTCCTCCTTCACCTTCATCAAGAGGCTCTTTAGTTCCTCTTCACTTTCTGCCATGAGAGTGGTATCATCTGCATATCTGAGGTTGTTGATATTTCTCCCAGCAATCTTAATTCCAACTGGTGATTCATCTAGCCCCGCCTTTCTCATGATGTGCTCTGCATATAAGTTAAATAGGCAGGGAGACGGTATACAGCCTTGCCGAACTCCTTTCTCAATTTTGAACCAATCAGTGGTTCCGTGTCCAGTTTGCACTGTTGCTTCTTGACCCGCATATAGGTTTCTCAAGAGACAAATAAGATGGTCTGGTACTCCCATCCCTTTAAGAACTTGCCACGATTTGTTGTGATCCACACAATCAAAGGCTTTAGCATAGTCAGTGAAGCAGAAGTAGATGTTTTTCTGGAACTCCCTAGCTTTCTCCATGATTTATTTATTTATTCAACTTATATGCCGCCCCATCGCATGAGCCTCGGGGCGGCTTACAATCATAAATCCAGCGTATGTTGGCAATTTGATCTCTAGTTCCTCTCCCTCTTCGAAATTCTGCCTGTACTTCTGGTAGTTCTCATCCACATACTGCTGGAGCCTAGCTTGTAGGATTTTGAGCATCACTTTGCTAGCATGTGAAATGAGTGCAATGGTGTGGTAGTTTGAACATTCTTTGGCATTGCCCTTCTTTGGGATCGGAATGTAAACTGACCTTTTCCAATCCTGTGGCCACTGTTGAGTTTTCCAAATTTGCTGGCATATTGAGTGTAGCACTTTTACTGCATTGTCTTTTAAGATTTTGAATTGCTCAGCTGAAATACTGGTCACCTCCACTAGCTTTGTTGTTGCTCAGACTTCCTAAGGCCCATTTGACTTCACATTCCAGGATGTCTGGCTCAAGGGCAGTTACCACCCCATCATGGTTATCAGGGACGTTAAGCTCTTTCTTGTCTAGTTCTTCTGCGTAATCTTGCCACCTCCTCTTAATCTCTTCTGCCTCTGTGAGGTCCCTGCCATTTTGGTCCTTTATCATGCCCATCTTTGCATGAAACGTTCCCTTCATATCTCCAATTTTCTTGAAGAGATCTCTGGTCCTCCCTATTCTATTGTTTTCTTCTATTTCTTTGCACTGTTCATTTAAGAAGGCATTCTTACCTCTTCTAGCTATTCTCTGGAATTCTGCATTCAATTGGGTGTATCTTTCCTTTTCTCCCTTGCCTTTTGCTTCCCTTCTTTCCTCACCTATTTGTAAAGCTTCCTCAGACAGCCATTTTGCTTCTTCTTTTTTGGGATGGTTTTAGTTGCTACCTCTTGTACAATGTTGCGAACCTCCGTCCATAGTTCTTCAGGCACTCTGCCTATCAGATCTAATTCCTTAAATCTGTTTGTCACCTCTACTGTGTATTCATCAGGGATATGATTTAGGTCATACCTGAGTAGCCTAGTGCTTTTCCCTACTTTCTTCAATTTAAGCCTAAATTTTGCAACAAGAAGCTCATGATCTGAGCCACAGTCAGCTCCTGGTCTAGTTTTTACTGCCTATATAGAGCTTCTCCATCTTTGGCTGCAGAGCACATAGTCAATCTGATTTCTGTGTTGACTGTCTGGTGATGTCCATGTGTAGAGTCATCTCTTGGGTTGTTGGAAAAGAGTGTTTGCTATGACCATCGTATTCTCTTGACAAAATTCTACCAGCCTGTGCCCCGCTTCATTTTGTACTCCAAGGCCAAACTTGCCTGTTATTCCGGTTATCTTTTGGCTTCCTACTTTAGCATTCCAATCCCCCAGGATGATAAGACATCATTTTTGGTGTTAATTCTAGAAGGTGTTGTAGGCCTTCATAGAACTGGTCAACTTCAGCCTCTTCAGCACCAGTGGTTGGGGCATAGACCTGGACTACTGTGATGTTGAATGGTTTGCCTTGGATTCAAACTGAGATCATTATGTCATTTTGGAGATTGTATCTAAAAACATTGTAATAAGACTTTTACAGAAAGACTAAGGGCATCATGTAAATGTTTAGACAGGAAAAAGTCCTACAACATCCAATTTTTTTCATCCTGCCATGCTGGCTAGGGAATACTGGGAGTTGTAGGATGTCTTTGTGTCTGAATATCCATAAGACTGCACCTTTAGAGATATAAAATGTCCAGAAACAATGAAGAATTCAGGTGAAATGTTTTTGACCCTCTCTGTAATCCCCTTGGTGTAGTTTGTTCTTCCATTTCTTAATAAAATTATTTGTCTAGTGTAACTTTTATTGAGGCATTTAGGGTTACTCCATTAGGGTTAGAACAGTCATGCTCAGTTTCCTAACTTGTCAAGTAGAATCACCATGTTATACTATAAAGCATGCATTCTTGACTGTTTGGGTTTTCTTTTACAAAGTTCAGTGTTAGGGGGCTTGTTTTGATTAGATGCTGCAGTAAGCAAAATAGTTCTAATCTGAAACCCGCATATTAAAAAGTGTGGTAAATTATGCTGCAATTGTCACCAGATCCAATGGAACTGAATGTGAGCTATCTCACCTATGATTCTTTAAAAAAATGAGACTTGGGTCTATAAAACTCATTGCTACTCTTTTTCATAAAATTCTCAATTAAACTTCATTATTAGAGAGTGCTGCTTCAGCTATAAAACTCTGAAACTGCTGCTATTAGAAAAAAACCCCTGCATCCAATAGAGAGGTTCTTAGGGCACATGCATGGGATTGATACTACCACTAAAGACAGAAGTGAGTACACCCCTCACATTTTGTAAATATTTAATCTTTTCATGTGACAACCCTGAAGAAATGACACTTTGTTACAATGTAAAGTAGTGAGTATACAGCTTGTATAACAGTGTAATTTGCTGTCCCCTCAAAATAACTCAACACACAGCCATTACTGTCTAAACCGCTGGCAACAAAAGTGAGTACACCCCTAAGTGAAACTGTCCAAATTGGGCATTATTAGCCATTTTTCCTCCCCAGTGTCATGTGACTTGTTAGTATTACAGGTCTCAGGTGTGAATGGAGAGCAGGTGTGTTAAATTTGGTGTTATCACTCTCACTCTCTCGTACTGGTCACTGGAAGTTCAACATGGCACCTCATGGCAAAGAACTCTCTGAGGATCTGAAAAAAAGAATTGTTGCTCTACATAAAGATGGCCTAGGCTATAAGAAGATTGCCAAGACCCTGAGAGTGAGCTGCAGCACGGTGGCCAAGACCATACAGTGGTTTAACGGGACAGGTTTCACTCAGAACAGGCCTTGCCATGGTCGACCAAAGAAGTTGAGTGCACGTGCTCAGCATCATATCCAGAGGCCGGCTTTGGGAAATAGACATATGAGTGCTGCCAGTATTGCTGCAGGGGTTAAAGGGGTGGTGGGTCAGCCTGTCAGTGCTCAGACCATATGCCGCACACTGCATCAAATTGGTCTGCAAGGCTGTTGTCCCAAAAGGAAGCCTCTTCTAAAGATGATGCACAAGAAAGCCCGCAAACAGTTTGCTGAAGACAAGCAGACTAAGGACATGGATTAGTGGAACCATGTCCTGTGTTCTGATGAGATCAAGATAAACTTATTTGGTTCAAATGGTGTCAAGCGTGTGTGGCGACAACCAGGTGAGGAGTGTGTCTTGCCTACAGTCAAGCATGGTGGTGGGAGTATCATGGTCTGGGGCTGTATGAGTGCTGCGGGCAGCACTGGGGAGCTACAGTTCATTGAGGGAACCATGAATGCCAACATGTACTGTGACACACTGAAGCAGAGCATGATCCCCTCCCTTCGGAGACTGGGCCGCAGGGCAGTATTCCAACATGATAATGACCCCAAACACACCTCCAAGACGACCGCTGCCTTGCTAAAGAAGCTGAGGGTAAAGGTGATGGACTGGCCAAGCATGTCTCCAGACCTAAACCCTATCGAGCATCTGTGGGGCATCCTGAAACGGAAGGTGGAGGAGCGCAAGGTCTCTAACATCCACCAGCTCCGTGATGTCGTCATGGAGGAGTGGAAGAGGACTCCAGTGGCAACCTGTGAAGCTCTGGTGAGCTCCATGTCCAAGAGGGTTAAGGCAGTGCTGGAAAATAATGGTGGCCACACAAAATATTGACACTTTGGGCCCAATTTGGACAGTTTCACTTAGGGATGTACTCACTTTTGTTGCCAGCAGTTTAGACATTAATGACTGTGTGTTGAGTTATTTTGAGGGGACAACAAATTTACATGGTTATACAAGCTGTATACTCACTACTTTACATTGTAGCAGAGTGTCATTTCTTCAGGGTTGTCACATGAAAAGATATAATAAAGTATTTACAAAATGTGAGTGGTGTACTCACTTCTGTGATATACCGTATGTTAAGGAAGACTATTTACAAAAGTGAATAAAATATCACTCTTCAAATAAGAGTTTGAGATTACTTACAAAAGTGAATACAATATCACTCTTCAAATAAGAGTTTGAGATTACTGAAAGGTACTTAAGTTTGCTCACTATTTCTAAGCTGAGTCTTCCCCAGGTGAATATATTTTCTTTCAAATTAAACTTCCCTAAACGCCACTGCACAAATTGGAACAGATCCAGGAATTTAACTTTCTTATAAAGGGGAATAGATGCTGCCACTGCTTCTAGCTCACTCTGCTTTTTCTGGCATCTAGGGTAAGTCAGATCTTTTGCTGAAATTCTCTATGATTGTGCATAAAATCAAAACCTAAAATATGTTTTGTATAAGTTGTTTTGTTCATATTATTATTGCATTTGATATATTAAATTGAAAAACATACTTCTGTCAGACAGTAATTACAAATTTTAAAAGTTTTAAAATAAAATGTTATGAATAACCAATTTGTGCACAGTGTAACTTCAGGAACATAAAAATTGTTTTATGCTTCTAAGATAGTCTTCTTGAGCCTGGTATCCTCTGGATGTTTTGAACTACAGTGCCCAGCATTCCTGGCTATTGGCCATGCTGTCTGAGGCTGAAGTCTGAAATATGTGGAGGGCATCAGAGGAAGGCTGACTTAAAGCAACAAAATTACTTTGGATTTGTAAACAATGCTAAATCAATATTACTACTTCAATTATTCCTAAAATGTATGATTTAAACAGCCAGAAAAAAAATGTTCTTTCATGACTTCAAAATTTCTCAGAATTTTACATCTCTGTTTTCAGCTCATCTCAGACTTTGTTCTAACTTTGCATCTCAATGATGAATTAAAATTAATGTTGCAATATTCAGTGTAAAGAATTATCAGGTATTAACAAAGGTTACAGTTTTTTTGTTCAGTGTGAAAAAATCTAGTAAATTACATTGCTATTTAAAATGAACTTTGACGGTATTTTTGGCACTGAATATTTGTAGGGATGGTTATGCATGTTGTCTGATTAATACATTCAATCCTTAGATTAACACAGTTCTGTATACTTCACGCTTTAAAGAGAGTAGGGAAAAAGCTTACTGTTACAATTTCATTTATGAAGTAAAATGTATTGTATGCTTGTATAATTGTAATCAAAGTATAGGGAAAGCAAGTTGCAGCCAAAGAATAGGTTGTCAGGCATAATGTGAATCTTCTGGAAATTTTCAAATTGGAAAATTTTCAATTCCAAAATAAGTTAACTAGCCTAGACCTTTTTTTCTGTTTGAATCAGAAAATATTATGTCCTAGAGAGATCTACTCTAGATCTATTTGTGTTTAGTAAACAAAACTAAAACTGGGTTCCCCATATGTATTGGGACAAAAATTCAGCAATTATATGATCAAAATATTTGAAGAAAATGTAGTGTGCTTTAAATATTATATAAACATTTTTGTTCAAATACTTGTAAATACTTGTAAAAGTTGAAAGTCAACAGCATGCACTTTCCTTACATTGCATGCATTTTCTATACATGTTATTATTATTTTCAAAAAATCACAAAAATTGAAACTTGAAAGCAATAAAACTAGTTACATTGCATAAAGTTTAATTATATTTACAATGAATACATATGGAACTTTATGCTTATGTAGTACATATATGTAAAGAAATAGATTATTGTCAATATAAGTTTAACAGAGGCAAGGCAATATCTCTATTTATCCCTATGTAGGTGATGTCTCAATACCTCCTGTTCAAAGGTTAAAAGATCTTTAGGATTATTGAGGGTGGCCATTTACCCCTCCAGTGCCATAATAGCAGTTGTCTTGTTGCCGTAAGGGTATGGAAAAGCTATTCACATTGACCTAGCTTTATTGATTTATTTGTCTATTTAATATCTCACCTTTTTTTCCTTCCAAGGAACTCAACATGGCTTACATATTTCTCATCCTCTCAGTCTTATCTTCACAACAACAACCCAGAGGCTAAGAGTCTACGACTGGCCCAGAGTCACCCAGTGAGCTCCATGGCTGAGTGGGGACTTGAACCTAGATCGCCCACGTCCCAGCCCTGCACTCTTAATTACTACACCACACTGGCTCTCTTTAAATGCTTTATATTCAAAGAAGTGAGTTAAGTAAAAATATATAAATATTAAATGATTCTTCAGTACAGTGCTTACCCATATTACAACCTTTTCTCAGAAAGAGGAAGCTGTTCAGCATTGCCAGATTATCTGGGTGAAGGAAGTGTTCATTGTGTCTACAGTCATTAGCTGATTTAAGCCATTATCAGAGATGTTATAGCATCCCATATATGTGGAACAGAAGTTTTTGCAGGGTAAGGCATAACATCCATTAAAACTTGCAAAATAGATGCTAATACAGCATTATGTTAGTTAGTTGAAATAACATAAGAACAATAGAATTTGTAATGTGATTTGATACATTTATTTACAAAAACAAGCTGTTGTGAAACTGGGAAGATTTGCACAACATAACAAGCCACCTTACACAAACTATACCTGACAGATGAACAGCTGTATTGTGGGTGGGGTGCCCACTTCCTCCTCCTTTCCCCTTCAGTATCCCAGGGGACACAGTGGGAGGAATAACATACTTCCCCATTGCTACCACAGGCCATTTCAGGCACACAGCAGCTTGACTTTATCTTTCAGATTTGTTTTCTTCGCTATTGCAATCCCCATTTGGGCAGGTATGAGCTGTCTCTCTGAGGTGCCCAGTGATACTTTGCAGTGGCTCTCCATGATGACCCTTTTGTCACCCCAATAATGTGCAGAAATGATTGCATTCATCTTTTTTTTAACCTGTGCCAGATGGGCACAAATGGCAGGTAGCACAGGGAAACCTGGAGTGGTTCTGGCCAAATCCAACAGGTACCTACACTGTACAATCCCCACCTAGGCTGCAAGTAAGCACCCCCACCCCCAGCACATGCAAAATACCAAGAGGTCCTCATTTGCGAAAAGTGATACATTCTCCCCTTTTGCAACAGGGCCCTTAGATTGATTTTTTTTAATGAATCAGGTTTCCCTAGTGCTCTTTCTGGTGCCAGAATCGGGCAAGACTAGAGGGCCAACATAAATGGATTTCCATGCCCTTTACTAGAAGGTAAATTGTCACCTGCAGTAACACAGTGGGTAAAGGACTTACTGAAACTTCTGATTTTCAAAGAAGTTTTTAGATGTAATTTACAAATGGATAAGTATATGGATTTTTGGGTGCCTTTGTTGAAGTCTGTGCATAACTATCTTAATAGTATATCTTGCTGTGCATAAAATATATAGGGGTACATAAGTAGATAGGCAGTCATGGTATGGATTTACTTAAATCTCATGTAAGACTACTGATACTTTAGTATACAGAATAAAAAATTTCTGTCTGTTTTGTTCTGTCCTGTTTTTAAGTTAAATGAGATTCTCCCTGGCAGTTGCTTTGAGTTTGATAGGACTTGGAAGACCTTAATTTTTTGTTTGTTTTGCCAGGTCAGTGTGCAGGTACATGGTCTCTGAATATTTGTACACTTTCCTTTCAAAACAGGTCTTTCTAATACCATACAAATCCCACTTCAGAAACAGAGGTTTGAAGCTTGACATTTCAGGTGAACTATCAGACCACATTTACTCTTGTCAATGGCAATCCCCCCAATTTTTCTATCCCCTTAGAATCTGTTGAAAAACTGGGGATTACAACTCCTCTAAGGATGCTGTTGGAACAGGGAGGCGAAATTGGACGGTGGCCGCAAAACACCACAGTGCAGGAACTTCTGACTTTTTTAGAGGGTACTTATGTGTATATTGTTTGTCCTTGCTTGTAAAAGTGAGGGTCGCCCATGGACACAGGTAAACCCCCCAAACGTCCTGTAGATTCTGATGCAAAGGGTCTGTTTGAGGCACTTGCATCTTTCAAAAACGTGCTTTAAAATGGGGTTTTGCAAAGTGGTACAGGGTTGCTTCAGAAAGCAAGATTTTTTGCCACTTTTGTCAAGCCCCTCTGTAGCAGTATGGTTTGACCCATGATGGGTCATGACATCTGAGTATAGACAACACACCAAACCATCATCTTGTGTCAAACAGACCCAACTGTAAGTCATAGGTTGCCGGGGTGGCTTATAAACTGAAATTAAGTCACTCTGACAAATCTATTGCTGATTTGGACAAAATGCTAGCATGTCATGTGACCTCAGTTAGTCACTAGCTTTTAAACAAACAAAAATATTACTCTGTCCTTTTTCTAAGATGCTCAGGGAGCATAAAGAGTTTTCCCAGGTACATGTTTGATTTTCATGAAAAACTTGAGTTAAATTATCCTGAGGATGTATGACTGATCCAAGTTCACCTAATGACAGCCCTGTCTGACATTCAACCTAGTGGGCAATGCTTTTTCCCATTGACCATTTGTTGTTTGGAGCTGCCTGCAATTAAAGCAGACAAGATTAAGTTTTGAGACGTTGCCTGATTTGCAGTTGATTAGGGGCCAAGTTTTCCTTGTTCTTGCCTTTCCTAAAAGCCCCATAGAGAAAGAAGGTAAGTTGCCATACTGGCAATCTTGAAATATTTAAGCATAATCAAACAGGCTGCTGATCAGCAGTAATTGACCAGTTGACCAAAGTATCATGGATCAGTCATTCTGGTTACACACAATACTAAAATAGCCCCTGCAAGGAAGAAACCTAATTTTTGGGAATGGACAGAGCAAATTTGAACATAGAAAGGATGGCGGAGGCTGGACTTCCTTCTTTTGTGCTGCTTTATCCAGTGTTAGCAAGCTTGTGTAAGCATCAACATTTTTGCTGCAATGTCAGCATTTCCTTATAAAAATGTTTGTGATTTTATTGTGTAAGTCTCTGTAGTCTTGCACAATAAAAGTACACCCAGTGAACCTTGCTATTATGGAGAAGTGTTCACACTTGAAGTGTTCCATAGAGATGTTTGTCAGCTTTTCTTGAAAGCCTCTGAAGAGAACAATTCCACAATTCATATACAGGCAGGTTGTTCTTCAAACTATTCTTATCAGAGCTGTTTCTCCATCGAGGAGGTATGCAGCAATTGAAATAGAACATTTTGTGAAATAAAAGTAGTTACAATAATAGCCAAATTGAGCAGGTTCAAAGTGGTAATTAACATTTTCAGTGTCTGCCCCTAGAAAATTGGATGTGCTATTATTTTTTTAAAGTGGTATGGTAACACTTTTCAGTTCCTTGATGTTTTCTTCATACTTTAACATTATAAAGAAGTGTATGCTGTTGAGTTATATTTACAAATGTCTTAATAGAGACATTTTCCAATAAAGATTATTTGTTTGACTATAACATATAAATTGCATGAAATGGTTGCAATGTTTCAGTTTAATTTGACTATTGGAAAAATAGTTATATTTATGCATCATGTAACAATGTAGTTTACTTATTTAGATGTTTATTAAATGTGGGAGGGAACAATCCTGTGACCCTAGACATTGTCTGGGGAACAGTAAGATAATTCAGAATCCCAGCTGCAAGGTCAGAAAAATTAATTCTCTAATAGTTGGAGTCCCGATCTCCTTCCCTTACAGCCTGCATGGAAACAACTGTGCCAGCTGCTGTCTGAACTCAGAAAAGCAACTTGGAGAAGAGTCAGACAGAGCATTTTGGGAGCAGGGGAGGAAACTGGAGTAGCCAGGCCAGGATATGAAATATTTTGAGACTATTTCAGTCTTTTCCTTTGCCTTCCAAAATGTGGTTACTAGATGCCTAGAAATGAGAGTGACTAGTGGAAATGCGTAGCAAGATGAGTAGAAAGTTGAGGACCACTGTTGATGCTCCTCCTACTCTGCATTGAGCCTTTGGAATTCAGAGGTTCACACTCATCTTGATAGGATTGCATTCTAAATCAGTTCCTTATCTCTTTAGAGCATCAGAATGTGTTGGAGAAGTTCTCAGAAAAAAATCATATTTAAAGTATTTTTGGAAAACCCCTATTATTTGAAATATGTTAGTAGAAGATGATTACAAATAAGAATGGGGTGGCTATTTTATAGTTTCATGCTTATGTCCTGTAGAATATTAAAACAAATTTACAAGTCGCTTTAACCATGTGAGGCTAAATAATAGTGCAAAAGTGTGTGAGACCATTTTTGTATGTCCATGGATGGGTGCTTGGAGTACCTTTTCCTGCCAGAATAGAGATTTTTTTAAAATTTATTACTTCTGTCTGAGATTCATAGAATAGTAATGTTGGAAGAGGCAAGAAGGCCATTGGGTCCAACCCACAGGATGCCAAGTCACATCAGACTCAAGTGACTGTCCAGTTTTGCCTTGAATATCTCTAGTATGGGAGAACCCAATAAACTTTTTTTGGCAACTGGTTCCACTATTGTATTGCCCTGACGGGAAGTTTTTCCTGATGTCTAGCCTGAATCTGGTGTGCTGCAGTTTATTGTTCCATGTCCTACACTGAGCAATGAGTGAGAAGAGGTCTTTTCCTTCCTCTTTGTGATAACTTTTGAGGTACTTGTAGAGTGCTATCATATCCTCTTGTAGTCTTCTCTTCTCCAAGCTAAACATGCCCAGCTCCCTCAGCCGCTCATCATAGGGCTTAGTTTCCAGACCCTGGATCATCTTTGTTGCCCTTTTCTTAACCCTTTCCAGTTTTTCTACATCTTTTTAAATCTGGGTACCCAGAACTGAACATTAGTTCTGACTAGAGCAAAATAAAGGGGAACCACTGCTTCTATTTATACATCCTAAAATAGCATTTGTCCTCACAGCTGTATTGCATTGCTGGCTCATATTTAGTTTGTTGTCTACAATAACTCCAACCGCTTTCTTTTTCAGAGTTGTTGAGCCAAGTATTCCCCATCTTGTATTGATGCATTTGGGTTTTTTCCCCCTAGGGTAGAGAACTTGGCATTTATCTCTGTTGAATTTCATTCTGTTGTTTCCACCCAGTGTTCTAGCTTGTCTAGGTCATCCTGATCTTATTTTTGTCTTCTAGGGTATTAGCTATTCCACCCAGTTTTGTGTCATTTGCACATTTAATTATTCCCTAGTCTTCCTCATTTAGATAATTAATAAGATGCTGAAGAACACTGGTCCCAGGACTGAGCTCTGTGGCGCCCAAATTGTTACCTCTGTCCAGGTGGAGAAGGTGCCATTGATGAGCACTCTTTGAGACTGATATTGTAGCCAGTTGTGGATCCACCTAATAGTTCTGTTAAACCCACCTTTTGCTAATTTATCAAGATGTCATGGGGCACTTGGTTGAATGCTTTGCTAAAGTCTGGGTAGATAATTCTCATGGCCTTTCTGCTGTCCATTTGGGTGATTACCTAGTCAAAAAATGAGATAAGGTTAGTTTGGTATAATTTATTCTTAGGAAATCTGTGTTGGCTTCCAATCATCACTGCATTTTCTTCAAGTTATGTGCAGACTGATTTTTTACTAATTTGCTCCAGTATTTTCCCAGAGATTGGTGTTAGACTGACTGGTCTATAGTTCCCCGGGTAGTCTTTTTTCCCTTTTCAACTGTTCTCCAGTCATCTGTTTTCCAAGATTTCTTGAAGATTATAGGGTTCACAGAGTTCTTCTGCCACTTCCTTTATGACTCTAGGATGAAGCTTGTCAGGTCCTGGCAATTTGAACACATTAAGTTCATCAAGGTGCTCCTTGACCATTTGTCTGTTGATCTTAGGCTGCCATCCTGCCCTTTTGTTTTGTACTTCCTCCTTTTTGGGTAGGTCATAATTTCTCTTGTGAAAGAAGACTGAACCAAAGTAGGAATTAAGCACCTCTGCCCTTTCCTTGTCATCTGTTACCTTTTTGCTAATTGTTGAACTCCCCTCTCTTTCATTTGTCTTTTGTTTTGGACAGAAGTGAAGAAGGCATTTTTGTTATTTTTAGCAAGCCTCAGTAGCCTCAAATCATACCCCACTTTAGCTTTCCTGACTCTGTCCCTGCAAGGCTTTGCTGTCTGTTTATACTCTTCTTTTGTGGCCTAGCCTCCCACTTCCTGTACATGTCCTTTTTTGCTTTCAGGTTGTCTCTTAATTTTTTGTGTAGCCATGAGGGCTTTCTCTGTTGTCTTTTACACTTTTTTGTTGGAATTAGTTGTTGTTGTGCTTTAAGAATTTCTTTTTTTAAGATTTCCCATCATTCTTGGGCTCATTTTCCCTTTAGAGTGAGTTGGCAGGGGATTTTACTAAACGTTAATTTGAATTTCTTAAAGTTGAAGTCTAGGGTACATGTTTGGCTACAGTTGACACTTGCCATCTTCATAATTGAGAATTTGAGAATGGCATTGTCACTTTCCCCCAGAGAACCTGTGGCTGCTACTCTGTTCACTAGAACTTCTCTGTTGGTAAGTATTAAGTCAAATGCAGCTGTTCCTCTCATCCTTTCCTCCACCTTCTGCTGGAGGAAGTTATCAGTGATGCAGGAAAGGCCCATGTTTGGCTGAATATGTCTCCCAGCAGATATCAGGGAACTTGAAGTCCCCCATAATGACTACATCATGTTTCCTTGCAACACTGGCAATTTATTTTTCAAAAGTAATGTCCCCATCCTCTCCTAGGGTGGACAGTAATAGAGGCTAGTGACTATGCACCTCTAGTTTTTTTTGCTTCTCATAACTTGACCCAGATGTACTTGATTTGACTATTTAGCTTCTCCTCCTGTAATTCATTTCAGCCATAAGTGTTTTTAATGTATAGTGTGATTCCGCCTGCCTTTTTATCCCTTCTGTTTTCTTGAAATTTGTATCAGGGTGGATTTGATTTAAAACACACGTTGCTACCTTGATTTCTTCACAAGAGGAAGGAAGGTGGGATATAAATTGATACAATAATAATTTACATTGCTGTACTTTAATTTACATAATTTACCTGAAAGCTGACCTCCTGAATGTGTGAGAGAGTAAATGACACCTACTGGGTCCTTGTGAGCAATTATTTCTTTTATTCAGGGTAGATAAAATAATAATAAATTGGATTTTTAAAAATTTAAATGATTCTTTAAAATTTCAGTTTGTTTTTTAATCAAATGCTTTATGAGGAAAAAAATCTTTCTATAGATAATTTTCTATTTAAGATACATTATAGTCCAAAGGTAAATAAGGATTAGTTTTTAATTATGTAACATGAGGTTGTATATTCATGCAATGTTTTAATTTTTTGGTAAATGAATACCATTAATTCATTTGTAATCTCATGCTCTTCCAGAGGTTTCTGTAAGATTATTGGGAAGTTTTTCTGACTAGAAGATATTATCACATATGCTGGTTTTACAGATCTCAAAACTGTGAATTTGTGCCTGCAGAGATCACAGGCCTCTTCACAGCAAAAATATTATAAAATAACACTTTGTGTGACACTTTGACGGGACTGCTTATAGCTGTCAGAACTAGGATGAGGAAAGTCAGGATGACAGCTGGCTTTCATGGTCTCTGGGTAAAGAAGGTGTAAGAGGAAAATAATCCACAGTGTGGGACTGCATGCAGTGGAGGAAAAGAAGAGCTGAATGGGGAGGAGAGAGCCAACAATCTTTGGTGAGGCCAGTCTACTCTCAAGGATTGTTCACAACCATACCACAATTGCTTATTGCCAGGAGTGGTTGCCATGATGTGTGAATATGGCCAGTGAGTGGCAAATTATGGGAACCCTCCCAAAATTTAGTGGAGTACACCTTATTGACGTTCTTAAATAGGACAACTTACAGTTTTCTTTTAAGAATGAGAAAGGCTTACGTGATGGACATTATTTGAGAAGCTCCAGTGCTTTAGTATACTGTTGAATATGTTCAGTAAAGTAAGAATTACAGCACAGTATCCTGCCTTACAAGTACTTTATTTGCAAGCTTATTTGGTACTGCAAAATGAAGTAAAAGTGATCAATGAAGCACTAAAAAGTATCTTATGTCTTTTAGATGTGTTCTTATGTAAGCTTAGACAG
>NW_025336088.1:2509812-2669792 GCF_004798865.1 Varanus komodoensis | reverse complement strand
CTGTCTAAGCCAGGGGTGTCCAACCTTTTGGATTCTCTGGTCACATTGGAAGAAGAAAAATTGGCTTGAGCCACACATTAAATACACAAACACCAATGAAAGCTGATGAGAAAAAAATTGTGCATTAGTTTTGTGATATCCACCACCACAGATAAGCAAGAAGTCCTCACATAATACTAATTATGTGGCACCCTATTCAGAGAGTCTTTTAAAATCGTCACACTGGTCCCAAGTTCGTGATCACAAATATAGAAAATGAATGTATTTAAGCAATAAAACTTCATTGGTTTTTTGATATTTTTATTATAAAAGTAAAAGAAAAGGGAGCAACATAAAACTAGTGGGATATTTGACATTGTATTTGAGAAATGGATGCATCAATATCTGGTTCAATGGAAGTAATTGCAATTCTCAGTGAGTTCTGAAGGTGCTCATCAGATATTTTGGCTCTAATTTTACTCTGAGTATGCTTTATTCTTGAAAATAGTTGCTCACAAATGTAGGTGCTGCCAAAAAGCGAAGACATGAGTAAGGCATGATTGTGAGGTGAGGGATATTTATCTCTGAGAAGATAGGACGTATAAAAGACCATGATCAGTTTTTTAAGTTGAATGTCAGATCGCAGCTCTATGCATTCCATTTGAAAATTGGCTGGTAACATTTATGTCAACTGAAAAGGGAGTTGCAAATATACCAAAATAGCACTTATTTTCCTGGCAGTCTTGAAATCTGCTTTCAAATTCTTGTATCAAATCGAAAAGCAAGGCTGCATATTTTTTGCTGTTTACAGGACTGTGTTTAGCCAAGATGTTGAAATATATAAAATTGCTTGCAATGGTAGATTGAAATATTATTTATAATAGCTACACCATCACATGTAACATCTGATGGTGTTAATGCAACTGTGTCTGCACTTGGAAGATAACACACTGGAAGCTGCAGACTGCCATAAAACTGAAGCCATGCATGTGTACAAATGGCATATGTACATTTATTTTATGTGACATTGCAACACAACATTGTTGTCTATAAAGTTCACACTCGAGAACTGCGCAATCAAGTTACAAAAAAAATTGTAAAAAAATCTCATAATGTTTTAAGTAAGTTTACAATTTTGTGTTGGGCTGCATTCCTAGCCATCCTGGGCTGTGGGTTGGACACCCTTGGTCTAAGCTTTCATAAGGTTACACCCTTATTGAGTCTCCTATATGCATTATTGAGACTGTGCCCATCTTGCACACACAGACCTATTTCTGTTGCTTCTGCAGTGCAGATTGAATGCTTTATAACTGGTATAGCATTTTCAGCCAGTTAGACACCTAATGCTGGAAGGCTTAGACTACCAAATATTCATTAAAAGTTACAAAGCTTTGCCTCTAGATGCTGGTATTCTGATATTCCAAATCAAGCAATTGCTAAAGGGATTCCTCAGACCTTCTGAGCAATCCATGGGAATAAGTTCATTCAGAATGATTAATCCCAGACTAGCAGGTGTGGGGGGCAATGGAAGTGTGCTACTTTTATAAAATTGATAGTATTCTATAATGAATATAATGGACTTGCCCAGGCTTTCCTGATGTTGTTGGATTCCAGCTTCCATAAGCCTTAACCAGAATGGCTAATGGTAATAGGCAATGGTATCTGTAATCCAGCGACATCTGGGAAGAGATAGGTTCCCCACTCTTGGCCTAGGGGTCCTGTTTCTCAATGCTGTTCAGCCCTGAAGCTTAGTGAGAAGCCTTTGTCAAGTCATTGTTAATTCAGGCTGATCTACATCTCAAGTTAGTTGTGCAGATAGTCCCAGGGTGAGTACATGAACCAAGAGTAATACGCAAGAGTGATAGATACTTTTTGTGACTATAGTAACTATATTCTTGACATCACCATTCATTTTGTGTTCATTGGAGTGAGAATGTTACTTTTAATTTTTTAAATAAGAGCTGAGGCAAACTTTCTTGAAGGAGAACTATTAACCATAAGTTTAAAATAAAAACACAGTAAAAGATACCTGGCCATTAATCCCCCTCACTTTGAACACACCCCAGAGCTTTCATGGCTGCCTTGATTCATCTTGAATTGATTCAGGTCAAGACAAATAGATTCAGGGCATCAAGCCCCCCCCCCCCCTTTTGTTTTACTTGGGCGCACAACTGACAACATTTTCGGTGTGACTGCATTTTTTTCACTTTGCTCACAGTTTGAACTTACGTAGAAACATCATTTGAGCTACAGAGCAATTTTATCTCAACTCTTAACATTCAAACTCTGGGTTGTTTGAAGTTAAGAGTCATTTGACCTATGAGGCACCACTGTAAATTATTGGTCCCAAGACGTTGTTAATGTAGAACAAAAACAGTTGTTAAAGAATTGCAAGGTGCATTTTTTTCACCCTTCCACCAGCATTTCCTGGCCTAATTGATGTTCCTGAAGGCATTTGATATATGTAATTAGGCTTCCACCAGTTCCTATTCCTCAGACCTTCTGATGCAAATCTTTGGAGCACACAAGAAGCAAGCAAGACTCTTAATGAGAGAGTTCATCAGAGCAACTGCTATGTTAGTCTACAGGTAGACATTTCCAAGAGATATTTAGTACATATTTTAATGTGAACAGTGAGAGAAAGAGAGAGAACAGGAAAAAATAGAATTCCCTGGACAGCAGGGTGGCTTCCAAGGAAATCTTACCCTGTCTGAACTTTGTGTATTATTTATAAATTGCAGTGAACAATATTGTGCTACATATAGTTCATCCCAGAGGAACTGTGGGTTTTTAAATGGCATTTGAGGAAGTCTAGACCATATTTTTTTTTTTGCATCATAAATAGAAATATAGAACGTGGCTGTTCTCTGACTGCATCTTGGGTGGCTAATACCAGGATCTGGGTGTGTATGTGTAATTTTTTCTCTTAGCATGTTTAGCCCAGCCCCTTCCTAGGGTTCATGATGTGTTATAACTAAGGATTAAATCTCACAAGCAGATCTTTATATATTGGTACAGACATATCAAGAGCCAGCTATGGGAGAGCACATTTTTCATCTTCCTTGTTTCCTGCTGTGACTTACATCTATCTCACCAATGCTATCTCTGTTCTAATTTTAATTTTGCAAATCATGTTCCTCTTTCCACTTCATCTAAAGTGTGAGGAGATGGAACCATGCAATTACCCTACTGATGTCAGAGGTGGCTAGATGGATCTGAGGGAGAAAGCAGTCCCTCTAAGGTATTTTGTGTGCAAAGAAGGAAGATCATATATACATCTTTCAATTCAATAAATGTAAGTGTAAATGTAAATAAATATAAATTAAAAATAAATGCATATACATTTTTCAATCATAAATTATTTATCATATATCACTTTTATTAACTTAGAACCCAAAATTCATCTTCAAGACAAACAAGATTGTAGAATAAGTTTTTTGTCTTGCAATTCAGGAGGTACAGGGTAGCCTACAAATACTCTTGCTACAATACATTCATTAGCCTTTAAATTGCCATAATATGCTGCAAGTAGGGAAGGGAGTTGGCCTCTGATTGCTTGAGCTGGAAAGAAAACAGCATCACAGAATGAAAAAGATATCAGAAAGAGAGGTTGTGTCATCTTCACATAGCCATCTGTGGATCTTCATGCATTGGTCCAGGAATGTTTTAACCTAATGACTCTTGCCCCCCTTTTATAATAGGCTAGCCACTCCCCATGTAAGCTGCTGAAAGGTTATGGAAGCAGCTTGGATACAAATGAGAACTTTTAACCACTTTTGGTAACACAAGTGTATTGAGAACTTCACTGTTCCTTTTCTGATAGACACTTATCCCCTTTTCTACTGTAGATACTGCACAAAGTTTAATGCTTTTAAGGCTTACTAGATAATGCTCTCCATTTCAGTTCCCTTTCTAAGGGTTATTATCCGTTCTCTCAGTCTTGTTTAAGGAAACTGAAACTTGATAAAGTTCAGCAACAGTTTCCTTAGAGGACTGCTCCCACATCTGAATGTACCAACACAAAGATGCAGAAAGGGCCTACTTTCTGCTTCCAGCCAAGGAAATATTTCTAACAAGATCTCCTTTTCAACTTTGCGCTTGAGAAGAACTGCGTTACAAGGTCAAGGTTTTCTTTCCAGCCCAGCAGTTTCTGCTAGTTTCTAATTTTGGCATTGATTCTTCTAATCATAACAGTATGCATAGGGGAGGAGGGTTAATATAAAGACTCTGATTCTTTTCCAGCTGAGATCACCAGAATATCAGTGTTTTGTCTGACATTGCTTGGGCCACAGCTGTGACTATTCCATCCATCTCCATGTCTTAAAGTGTAAAAAGGAACCAATGCACATATTTGTTGCATGGAAAACATCCAGGGTACAGTCTCTGGCATCTTTATTAGTGGGAAAGTCTCTAGAATACTCTGTCCAGTTCTGGGCACCAAAGTTTTAAAAAGATGAAACATGGGAAAAGGTTCAGAGGAAGGCAACAAAGATGACAAAGAGTCTGGAAACAAAGCCCTGTGATGAAAAATCGAGATTTGGGCATGTTAAGCCTTGAGAAGACTGAGAAGGGATATGATAGCACTCTTCAAGTTCCTGAAGGCTGTCACAAAGAGGAAGGACAAGCTCTCTTCTCATCCATCCCAGAGTGCAGGACACAGAATAGTGAATTTAAATTACAGGAAACTAGATACAGACTAAAGATCAGAAAAATTTCCCAACTGTCAGAGCAGTACAACAGCGGAACCAGTTGCCTAGGGCGGTTGTAGGCTCCCACATTCAAGATGCAACTGGACAGTCATCTGAGTGGGATGATGTAACTTGGTGTCTTGCACTTGCAGGGGTTTGGACCTGATGGGCTTCTTGCCCCTTCCAATTCTACTGTTCTATGATTCTGTGTCTGCAACTCTGAAGAGCTGCTGTCGTTCATTCTAAGGCAATCTCATGAGTACAAAGAAGAAATAATACCTAAGCGCTGTTTTGAAGCTGGTACAAAGGAATCTTTTTTAACATACCACTATTTGAAAATGATGCATTTACCCTTTAGAAAAAAGCAGAAACAAAACAAAAAACCCAAGACATACAAACTTCTTTTAGCCCTAGCAGTAATTTTAGCTTCCATGTTTCCAGCTAGGTTTCTAGGCCATGTAATTCTTGAAGAGTTTGAAAGTGTCTTGACGTAATTAGATGTGGCTTAACTGGTAATACGAGGGGTCAGGGAGAAAGGTCTATCTGTGCTCTGTGTAAGCTTCTTTAACCTTCGCTGGAATACCTAATGTCTGGCCCCTACTCATATGCTTCTTCTCATAATTTCATGGCTTTGCCTTACAAATAGGGGATAAGGAGAATATCAGAATTCAATGGAAAAAACAGCTGAATTCTGCTCCATCTAGGAATGGTAATTGCAAATTTGCATAATTTCCTTTAACTTGCATAAGGTACGATGCTTTTCTTGTTTATAAGCTGGATTGTTTTAAATTGAGTTTTTTATATTGTAACTAATTATAACTGTTCGCACAACCCATCACTTTAAAAACTAATGGCTTGTTCAATGTCTAATCCACAATCCACTGTCTGCTCCTTTGTAGCTTGTGGTACAGGTGGCCTGAACCCAGGTTACTGGGTTGTTCAGGAGTTAATCCAGTGGTTAACCCAGCATGAAACCATAAGTTAGTCCCTAAACAAGCCATTGGCTCAGTGGGTCTAGGTTGAAACATCATGCAAAGGAGCTGATTATGAGTTGTGATCTAAAAGCAGGAGAAGCTTGCATGCTGTAGGCAGTGTACCCACTCGGTTCCACGCATACAAAACAACGCACTGTTGCATGCATACACTTGATGCACTTGAAGAATAAGTGTGTTCGTTAATTTGTTAATAAACCACCAAGTATGAAGTTTCTAATTAATATATTCAATACTTTTTAGGTCATCAGTCAACATGCCTTTAGTATTGAGTGCATGCACACATACTAGCTCTATAGAGCAGGGTTCAAGAAGCCCTTGGGGGGGCACATTCCTGTAAGGGGTGGTGCCAAAGGCAAAGTAAGTGTGGGAAAAATTCCAACTGTCTCCCAAAATTCCATTGCTATGAAATTATAGTGGGAAGCAGGTCTACTCAGAAGCAAGGAGAAAATTATCACTCAGCAACACTTTCAAGAAGTATCTTATATCAACCTTCTGTATGTCTACTCAGACATGAATGTGAGCTTTATGTCCACTTAGAAGTTAAGCATGGCAATCTTCTATGTGTCTCCTCAGATATGGAGGCTTGAGAAAAAATAAAATAAAAATTTTGGTAATTTTTTTTCACTTTTTTCAAGGGCCTTTATTTTTCTATAAGCAATTTCAAAATGCTTCAATTAGAATAATGAATAAAATGTTGAAGGCATGATGTTCAAACATTCCCACTCAGTTTTATTCTTCTAAAATGATTTCTGAAAATAAAGTTACAGGATGAATTGCATAAGAAGACTGGAGTTGTGAAGTTTTGAAGTCATGTTTTTAATCATCCCTGCTTCTAGGATTTACAGCATAGCTGTTTCTTCTTTTCCTTATTAAAATTGTATTAAGAACTAAACTATATTTACTGTTGGACATTTATGGATATTCCAAGTCATGCTCAGTTTTGTAGCATACAACTAGGAACACCATATAATCTGTGAAGAAAATGGGCATTTTTGAGAGGTTTGTTCTATAGAGTCCTTCGTTTTGGAGCTTGTTCTGTTTATGTTGTAAAAGTCAATGAATGTAATTCTAAAGCCTTCATATGAGGTTGTCCTGCTCCACCACATGCAAAGGAAAAGGGTGTACTTATAACACATGTTCTCTTTTCCTCATTTTTAAAGGTTGAGGCTTAGAACTGCCACAGCTTTTAACACAGTTCCCAATTAGATCCCAGCTTTATTTATTTAAAACTTTTCTATACCATCTATATTTCCATAGAAAATCTCTAGATGATTTACAATAATAAAAACATCAAAACAATTGATAGTCCTTGATTAAAACTGCTGAGCCACTGGGCTGGTTGATCGAAAGGTCGACAGTTTGAATTTGCAGATGGGGTGAGCTCCCGTACTCTGTCCCAGCTCCTGCCAACCTTGCAGTTCGAAAGCATACAAATGCAAGTAGATAAAAAGGTACCACTTTGGTGGGAAGGTAACAGCGTTCCTTGCACTTTGGTGTTTAGTCATGCCGGCCACATGACCACAGAAACTGACTGCGGACAAATGCTGGCTCCCTCAGCTAGAAGACAGAGATGAGCACCGCCCCCAAGAGTCAGACATGACTGGACTTTAATGTCATGGGGAAACCTTTACCTTTACCGTATATTAAAATTAACAATTAAAATACTGGTTAAATAAAATGTTCTTGCTCTGGCACTGGGAAGAATAAGAAGTTGCTGCCAGACAAAACTTTCTGAGGAGCATATTCCACATTCGGGGTACCACTACTGAAAAGGCCCTTCTCCTTGTAACAGTCCTCCTCACTTGCTTGAAGGAGGGCTCTTGGAGAAGGACTTCCATAGAAGATCTTAAGGACAGGGCAGGTATATACAGAAGGAGGCATTCCTTTAGATTAAAACAGGCCCTAAACCATTTAGGGCTTGGTATGTCATTGTCAGTAGGACCAAACTTTAATTGGCAGCCAGTGCAGATGCTACAGGACCAGCATTATACATTCACATCAGCTGGTCCCTGTCAATAGCTTGGCTGCCCTAATCAATAGAAGTACCCAGATCATCTTTAAGGGTACCCCTACATAAGGCACATTGTAATAGTCCAAATGGAAGGTACTAGTGTGTGAGTTACTGTTGGCAAGCTCTGTCTATGCAGGTAAGGAAGCAGCTGATGGACCAGCCTCAGTTGATAGAAAGCACTCCTTGCTGCAGAAGCCACCTGAAATTCCAGGAAAAGCTCCAGGTCAAAGAGTATTCCCAAGCTACATACCCTGTCTCTCGGGGGAGTGCAACCCCATCCAAGATGGGGAAAATCTCACTTATCTGAATCAATCCACCTACCAGTAACACCTCCATCTTATCTGGATCAGGCCTAAATCGGCTGGATGAGAGTCAATCACATCACCCAGGCACTAGTTCAGAACCATCACAGCTTCACCTGGGTTTGGATGTAAGCTAGAGGTGATGAGACCTCAGTCAAAATGCCTGAATGATCTCTCCCAGTGGTTTCTTGTAGATGTTAAACAGCATGGAGGATAAAATGAAACCTTATGAAACTCCATGGCATAATTGTCATGGTGCGGAGCCAAAACCCCCAGCACCACCTTTTGGAATCGGCCAGCCAGATAAGGTCTGAATCGCTGCAAGGCAATGCCTCTGACTCCCAGCCTGGTCATGGTTGATGGTATCAAAAACCACTGAGAGGTCTAGAAGAACTATCAGGGATACACTCCCCCATCACTCTGCCAGGCAAAAGTCATCTCACAGAGCGACCAAGGCAATTTCAGCCCCAAAACCAGGTCTGAAACCAGATTGAAATGGATCCAGGTATTCAGCTTCCTCCAAGAGTACCTGGAGTTGCACAGCCACCACCCACTCGAGCACCTTGCCTTTAAAAAGGGATGTTAGCTGTAGGCCTATAGTTAACATCCTCTGGATCCAGGCCCTTCATCAAGAGAGGCCTGATCACTGCCTTCTTCAAGGGACCAGACCCTCCTTTAGAGAGGCATTGATTGCCTCCTAGATCCAAGGATGCATACCTTCTCTGGCTTTAGTAATCAGCCAGGAAGGACAAGAGTCAAAACACAGGTGGTAAGGTTCAGTACCATTTTAGCACTTTTAAAGTTAAGAATAATATCTGGAGTGGGTACACTCACCTGTTGTTCACATATGCCTCAGCTAAGCACTGAGAAATTGAGTGTTTTTTCACTGCTGATCAGAGATAAGAGCTTTTCCCTCTGTGACAGGGTGGGGCTTTGGGGACAATCTGAGGTGTAGAGAGTAGGCCCCCATCTCTTGCTCATTACAGACTGGATAGATTCCTGTGATTCTTAGGAGGAGGTGGGGGACTGGGATGAGGATAGGACTCTGAAGTTTCAAGGTTACATAGTGAAGTTTCTCAGGCAGAGCACAAGAATTGGCCTGCTTTGGAAGGGACAGAAGTGTTTTCAGGATGGGAGGGAGGGCAGATGCAAGACCCAGTCTTTGACCCAATAAAGAGGTGGTGGAGAACCCAGTTGCTCAAGAGCTAACCTGAGGGTGGAATCCACAGCATTATTGAAAGGAAGGAACAGAAGGGACAAGTTTCCAGTTTGGCTTCAACTCTTAACATGGGCAGATGCTTCTTCATCTTTGGTAGAAGGCTATTTAGAGGTCATACTATTCTGTAATCTGTTTAGTTCCAATAAAAAACTACACTTTAAAGGATTGCCTTGAGTTTGATAACCAGAAGGAACAAAGACCTTCCTGTGGGCCTTATGGGGACTGTAAGGGGGAAACTTGTGAAATCAATTATTTATAAGGAATAATTAATAAAGACTTGATTCAGAACAATTAAACCAAGTTGCATGCTGTAAAAGGATAAGCATGGATGAGGCTGTTTCTATACACAGTAAACTTACTGTAGCCGATACATACACAGATTGATATCTTTCATCCTCTGTGTGACTCTTAAACTGAAAATGTTAATGCATGTGGCAAGTTCAGATAATCAAACAACATGCTTTCAAAATTGTTCATTTTGCTGAGTCATAGTAATGAAGAATAGTCTTGGACCAGACAACATACATAATCATGCTCACATCCAGCAATGTGGGCTGTGAAATGAAAATGAGAGTAGGTGACTATCTAATTATTGTTTAGGAGTTGCAAACTTCTGTAAGTTCTTATTGAAAAGCTACTTGATCTCTGACCATATTAAAATGTACTGCCACACTATTGCACATTTATGTTGTTGGCCCATTAGCTCTCACAGTATGAGGCAGAGAAGATAGGTGAACTGCTCCCTGGCTAGAGTGGATTGGCTGCCTCTCCCCCTCCCTTCTGATTAATGCAGCGTGGAAGGCTGAGCCCCCCCCCCTTCTGATTAATGCAGCGTGGAAGGCTGAGTCACTGCACAATTGTAAATGCTATTGCAGACTTTGGAAAAGCCTTCTACATGTTGTAGACTGCTGTCTTGACCTGCCTGCATATTTTCACACCATTCTCTGCATCCATGAGTGCTGGAATTGAGCTTATGAGAAAAGCTAACATTCTCAGAATTCTGAATAGTCATCAAATGCCAGATTCTGCATTAAACTCCACATGCCTCCAATTGCAAGAAATAAACAGGCATGGTGTATTTCAGAAGAAGGAAATCTGACCCATTATCAGAAGTGTTTTTATCTTTCAAAGAATGCTTGTACTGCAATAAAGGATGCTGCAATATAGTTTGTATTGATAAAAAATATTACACATTGTTTTTTTGGCCTTTCTATGTTGATCATCAGTCAAGTGAAATCCTTTTTCAGTTTCCTTAAAATATGGCCTAGTTTCTGCAGTGATCTCTGCGCTGTGGCATCCTCATTCCCGTCCACTTTAAATATTTGCATGATTATGTTCAATTTCTTTAAAAAAATCAAAATGTGCTAGTCTGCTTTGTAAGCTACCCCGAGGCTTTCTGTGATGGGGGTGGCATAAAAATGCTATAATAAATAAAGTTCCTACAGCAGAAATGGGCAGCATATACCTCATAGACAATGCGTGACCCCACCTCTGCCCTTTAAACTGATAATTTTAATAGTATTGTTTATTTCTTTTACATTTTTTCCAGTGTACATTCCAAAAACAAACAGTTGGCAGAACTTGTGGAAGACATATTTATTTCTGCATGTGTATGCTGCCAACTATTCTGTCAGGGATCTCTAGACAGTTTACAACAGTAATCAAAACACGATTCTTAAAAGCAATAAAACAGTAGAATCGTCATAACAAAACAGTAACAATATCATAATGGCCATTTTAAAAATATGGTGGGTAGGTATATGTGGGAGAAGAGAGTCTTTTAGGTAGTAAGTCGTAAGCCGTTTAAGGCTTTATATGTCAAAACAAACACTCTAAATTGGGCCCAGGCTTCCAGTGTAGCTTATATAGAATGAGATGTTACCAGAGCATGAGAAACTGTGGCCAGGGACTCTGTCTGTCTATGTCTTCAAGGCATTTGTCAGCTAAGAGTCCTAGGGCACAATCCCATAGCTACTAGACAAAGACTAAGGAAAATTTGTTGGAGTCCTAGCTCTGACCTTAGAAATCTGCTTCAAGGTCAGAGCTGTGACTCTGAATTTAGAGTGCCTTCCTTAGCCCTTACAGCTGGCACAGGAAGAACCACACTATCTGTGGCTCTGAGGTCAATACACTAACTTCTGAGCCAGTGTTCAGGAGATGGGATGAGAGGGGGGAAGTGAGATTTAGCTTGGGATATGATACATCCTTGCAGCCCCTCAGCCTGTCTTCTTGGTGAGCATGTGCAAAAAGGTCCCATGGCTAAAATTGGCTAAGTCTTTTGCAGGGTGGGAGAAACCTGAAGGCAACTTTCACCTTTGCAGAAATTATGTCCTCAATAGAATGTCTTTAATCCTCTGAGCATAGAGGGTTACAGGGCAGCCACTTTTGCTTATCATGTATTTGTTGGTCTGTGCATCCCTATTAAAACATTCATGCACAGCCTTCACTGAAGATCTGCTTAAAGCTATGATAACTCTACAGTTTTCAAACAGATGTATATGAAAAGCAGAGGAAATATGCAAACAGGGCCAAGTCCTGAAACAGGGCACAAGTGATACAACTCAGCATTTATGTAATAATCCATATGTAGTCTGATTTTGAAGGTTACAACTTGCAATCCAACATCATCTGGGGAGCCACAAGTTGCCCGTCCTTGCATTAGGGGATTACACCCATGTTGACTAGTTTCTGTACTGAGTTGTGCTGACATGATAATGTGCTGCACCCACAATTATTGCTTGCATTAATTTAGGCCATTGGTCTCAACTTCTTAAAATACATCTCTCTGTACTTTTAGAGCTGGATCTAAACTTAAACCTGCTAAACATTACTAGGTGAAGTCACATTTCTTTCAACAGATCTACTCAGTGACTAAATCTGGATCCACCCCATCATATATATATGCTGCCTAAGGGGCTCCTCCATGCGTTTAATACTTTTTTATGCCAAAATATATGTATATAGTTTGTGATTATGTGTGCAGGACTGCAGTATGGTTAACTAATTACACAAGTTAACACTGGACTATTACTGGCCTATTTGAGGGTTGTTGCCTCTTCTTCCCATTTATGCTATACCACCTGGGTTCAGATGACATGTAAAGTGACATATTTCCTCTCTTTTGACCACCTTAACTGGAAAAGCCGAGTTAAAATTCCCAGAAAATTCACTGGGCAATGTAGGGCCTGCAATATCTGTCCCAACAAAAGGTGTGAACAGAAAAAAGACTAGTAGCATAATCTGTTGCCACAAGCAGAGTGGAGAGATCAAAGAGCCTTGTGGCACTTACTGGTTTGATTTACACAATTGGAGAGAGGGAAATAAATGACAGTGACTTGTTAACCCTGTCATGTCAGCCAGATTTCTCTAGTTACCTTCACTGGAACAACATGCCATGTTATATAGCCAGGTTGTATACCATTTGTGGGGAGTAAATGAAACAACTAAATCTCTTATTATTCTTTAGTAGACTAGCCAGTGCTTAGTGTTGATGAGAGCTGTAGTCCAATATCACTTAGAAGCCACTGTTTCTTTACTGTGGATAAATTGTTTGACACATTGTGTCAAACAAATGCATTCATCTGGTAGCAATAAGCAGATGTCCTTTCCACTTCATTTTTTTTTTGCAAAAGCACTCTCAAGCTATAATATTGAAAAGCTACTAACATTCTGGATACACAAATTATATTGTAGTTGCTAACTCCTCCAACAGGAGTCTTTTTCATGTCTTTTATTGATGAACTGTGGTAGGCATAAAAAAATGAAACAAGGCATGCTTTGATTCAGGTTAATCCCTATAGCATATGCATTCAAATCATAGTCCTGGATGCAGCTGGGATCTGAAAGATCTCCATTAGAAATCCTACAGATACCAGTTCTAGAAACAATGTTAGGTTTAACTGTATGTGCTAGAGGAGTGTACAGTGTGACAAATATAAACATCTTCTGTCTAGAACTATAACTCTGCCCCAAAGAATGCTACACCTCCTTCATAAAGAAAGTAGAGATGAGGAACAAGTGCCAAGAAAATGAGGCTTATAAATGTTTGATAATAAAAATGTATTGAATTCCATCAGTCTAGTTCTCTCTGTAGTCATCACTATTACATTTTATTGTCATTGCCGTCTCATTTGTCTTCATCAAAATTAGGAAAAGATGTGAGAAATTATAACTTTAACCCTCAAAAAGCTATCATTTGTACTCCCGTTAAGTGTGGTATTAAGCTAGGCCAAAATCCTACAGCCAGACAACAGACTAGGGTTGATTTGAAATGGTGCAATTCCCATGTTACAATAACTTGTTGTAATGACCAATCCAGGTTTGCAATGCATTTCTACTCAAAGTCCAAAGTACTAGTTATGACCTTCAGGATCATCTGGGCCTACTTGCATCCTTAAGGAAAGCAGAATACATTCAATTAATCTAATGTATTAATCTAATACATTCATTTGCATTCAGTTAATCTAATAGAATGGAAATGTTACTAGGTCTTCCGGTTTCCTCAGGCTGCACCTATTCATCACAGGTCCATAAACCCTGGCAGAAGAGAATAGATTGTCTTGAGTAATTTGGGGAGCATCATTTTCTGATGCCAGATTTTTTTTTTACAAAGACCCCCAGATAAACATAATGAAATTTAGACTAGTTAAACTTCTTCACAACCCTAAATTTCAGCATGGATTGTAATATATTTGAAAACCAGACTTTTAAAATCAGCATGCAAAGCACAGTGTCTTCTTTAAATGCCACCTATTCAGATAGCATCACAAACATCTTTCCCCCATGATGACACCATACTCACCTGAAACTGTAAAAGGCTAAATGTATATGTTGTATTTCTCTCTTGCAGATGTTCTCAAACAATGATGAGGCTGTGATCAACAAAAAGCTTCCCAAAGAGTTGCTGCTTCGGTAAGCTGCTTCTATTTTGATGTTAAAACAGGAGCTTTCATAACACCAAACTGATCAGGGACATCAGTAACTGCCAATGTGTCATAGTGGTTATAGTGTTGGACTGGGACTCAGGAGGGTTAGAACCTGGTCTGCACTCAGCCATGAAAGCTCACTTGAGTGACTTTGGGGCAGTGTCTGTTATTCAGCCTAACCACCCACACAGGGTTGGGATGAGGATAAAATGAAAAGGACATGGATCATGTCCACCACCTTGAACTCACTGACTTAGTTCACATGACACTACTGACCACTGTGGCCTAATTTACCCTAAGGGCAGCACTTTGTGCTGCATGCCTGTAAGTGGCTATTTTGGATGCTATATTGTGTGAACCAGGTGGCAGGAGCTGTTTGATGGTTAGGCAACTCTCAAAGTTAAGTGACAGCCTGAAAGAAAAAAAAAGAACATGTACAGGAAGTGGAAGCGGGGGCAGGCCACGAAGGAAGAATATAAACAAATAGCAAGGAATTGCAAGAATAGCATCAGGAAGGCTAAAGCAGAAAATGAACTGAGAATAGCAATTCCTTTCTATTGGAATTGGGATGCTAAGAAAAACAAAGCAAACTTCCTCAGCTACATCCAGGACAAAAGACATGAGAAAGAGAAAGGTGTCCAGCTACGTAAAGTGGATGGCAGAGTGATACCAGATAACAAGGAAAAGACAGAGGTGTTCTATTCCTACTTTGCCTCAGTCTTCTCCCATAAGGAAATCAACCAAGAGGAAGTACAAGCTGAAAGTGAGAGATGGCAGTCCAAGATTGACAGACAAGTGGCCAAGGAATACCTAGATGGAATAAGTATGTTCAAATCTCCAGGGCCTGATGGACTCCATCTCAGAGTCATAAAAGAGGTAGTGGAGGAACTCTCAGAACCACTGGCTATTATCTTTGATAAATCTTGGAAAACAGGAGAAGTGCCAGACGACTGCAGAAGGACTAATGTCCTTATCTTCAAAAAGGGGAAAAAAGATGAACCTGGGAACTATAGACCAGTTAGTCTGACATCAATCTCTGGAAAAATTCTGGAGCAAATTATTAGCATTCAAAAATTCTGGAGCAAAAATTGCAGTGATTGATATTAGCCAGCGTGGATTTATCAAAAATAAATCCTGTCAGACTAATTTATTCTTATTTTTTGACTGGGTAACCTCCCAAATGGACAAAGGGAATACTGTGGACATAATCTACCTAGATTTTAGCAAAGGTTTTGACATAGTGCGACTCAACATTCTGGTAAGCAAATTAAAAAAACTGAACAAGAAGGAAAATTATGTGGATCCAAAACTGGCTGCCAAATTGGACACAAAGAGTGCTCACCAATGGCACCTTCTCAAATTGGATGGAGGTAACTAGTGGGGTGCCACAGGGTTCAGTCCTGGACCCAGTGCTCTTCAGCATCTTTATTAATGATTTAGATGAGGAAGTATAAGGAAAGATAATCAAATTCGCAGATGATACAAAACTGGGTGGAATAGCAAACACCCTAGAAGACAGAATGAAGATCCAGGGCAATCTTGAGAAACTTGAATGCTGTGCTGAAAGCAACAGAATGAGATTCAACAGGGACAAGTGCCAAGTCTCCACCTAGGAAAAAGAACCAAAGGCATTGATGCAAGATGGGGAATACATGGCTGAACAGAACTGAAAAAGAAAAAGATCTTGGAATAATTGTGGACAGTAGGCTTAACATGAGCCAACAATGCAATGCAGCCGCCAAAAGGGCAAATGCTATTTTGGGATGCATTAACGGAAGTATTACTTCCAAATCATGAGAATAGTAGTTTTTCTATACTCCTCACTAGTCAGACCTCATCTGGAATACTGTGACCAGTTCTGGGCATCAAGTTTTAAGAAGGATGCAGGAAAATCAGAAGGGGTTCAGAGGAGGGCAACAAAATTGATCCAGGTTCAGAAACTCTGCCCTATGAGGAGCGACTGAGAGGGCATGTTCAGCCTTGAGAAGAGAAGACTGGGGGGCGGGGACATGATATCCCTCTATAAGAACCTCAAAGACTGTCACAAAGAGGAAGGTCAAGATTTTTTCTTGCTGGTGCTGGAGTGTAGGACAAGTTGCGACAACATAGATTCATGCTGGACATCAGGAAAAGCTTCCTCACTGTCAGAGCAATACAACAGTGGAACCAGCTACCTGGAGAGGTGGTGGGCTCTCCCGCACTGGAGACATTAAAAAAAACAAACAAACTGGACAGGCATCTGTGTGGGATGGTGTAACTTGGTGTCCTGCAACAGCAGGGAGTTGGACCCAGTGGCCTTCATGGCCTCTTCCAACTCAGCTATTCTATGATTCTATGAAATAACTAATCTAATCTTCAAACAAACCCTGCCACCTTGGTTGATGCAACATAGCAAGCTGAGCACCATGCAGATATGGCACTTGGTATAATAGGACAGAGCCTGTGGGTAGACTAAGCCATGGTGAACTCTTGTGAACCAAGAAGGATACAAACATTACAGGCAACCACATTTTTTTTTAAACCCTGCAACATGGAAATCTGCATTCCACACATTCTCAAAGTAGTGTAGAAGTATACAAAAATGTCCTGAATCTTTTTTCCCTCATTGGATTGGTTTTGAGGAATTTAGTGAAAAAACCACCAAACATGTTCTAGTTATTGAGTGACTTGTGAAGATGATTGGTATAACTCTGTAACAGAGTTTGTGATGTGCTTGCAATGGCTTGCCTTGTTCATCTGGTTTTAGTAACTGCCAAGTCAACAAATGTGACCATGGTGCAACCGTGGAGTTTGAAGACACTGATTGCGATGGATAGGTTCATTGGAACTGCTTTGTCTGGATGACATTTCACTATTTAACTTAGTTTTATTTATGGGTGCACCATGGGTTGTTTGCAGAACATCCAACTCAACTATAGTTTCTGGCCAGGGTGGATCATTGTGATATGCAAACCCGCCCAGTAAAACTCAGAATCGTATGGCCACCACACAGTTAGCACTCCAGCATAGACTTGTTGAAGAGAGATACATCCCATGCAGATAAGGTGCAGACTGACCCAGAAACCTCTTCACACAGAAGAAGGTATCATAGAGCTAGGTGACTTATGAAAGTGCATGCCATAATAAACTTGTTGGTTTGAGGGGTATTGCTGCAGTCTTGTTGCAGTAGCAAATTAATAAAATGGCTGTTGCAGAAATCTTCCTAACAAACTCAATGTGCATTCTGAGTTCTGACCAGCTGTACTTTTGAGAACAAATAAGGAGAAATGAGTTTATAAAAAGTTAAAGTTTGTAAGTAATAGTTTTAAGAACTGGAAACTTTCTGTTGTGTGTACTGTGAAAATTCATTAATGCAGATTGGCAGGGCAGCTTTTGAAAGGGAGCCTTATCAAGGGGATTCTCTTGTAAATGGGCATCAGTTTCTGCAAGACAAAGACTGGTGTGTTTTCATGCAGCCCTCATGTGTAAGTTCTTGTTCCCTCATTTCTTCATTCCAAAGAATATCTTGACATCTCATGTATGGGGGTGTCGAGTGAAAAGCATTATTTTTCACCCATTCATTGCAGTAGCATGGACAACGGGTGGTTTTTAATCATGATGACTTTGCACTGGGATTCCTGCATTGTGCCTGACACTGAAGGCTTGTTTGCCCCTGCTGTTGCCACTTCATCATGTTCTGGAAGCCCAAGAAGGGGACACAAAGAAGGAAAATAGGGGACAGAAGTACCATGCAAATACTGTTCCATATCTTCCCCTCCCTTTCTGTCTTTCACACACTTGCTATGGAGGTAGCCACACAATTGTGAAAAGTATCTGGAAGGATGCATCATAAAGTCTGAGTAACAGGATCAGCAATGGAACACAACTGGAATCTAGAAACATAGAAAACAGCGCGAGTGTGGGCCATCTAGTCTAACCCCTGGCTCCAGCCAGCTCTGCTCATTGCATGCCTGCCAACCTTTAATGGACGAGTCATGTAGATATCCCATAAAGTTGGGTCAGAACCTGGAACTGGACAGTGCCTTGTGCCCACCCCTGTGTAAGTGATAATATTTTGCTTGTTCTGGATCCCCTACAGTAAGATAGGCTTCCAGCCATGCAAAATGGTTGTGTGAGATAATGGTTATATCAGAGGGCAGCTACTCCAGAAATGCAGCACTTTTGAAAATGAGGTTTTGTTCTTTGTAACATGTGAGAAACATTTTTTTATTAGTTCAGGCTTGTGGGCTGGTACAATTTTCTTTCCAACCCCACAAGTTATGTTTTCTTACCCCCTGTACTTAACAAGGTAGCTTGAATGGATATGAAAAGTTGCTTTTGGAAATCAGTATTATTTTCCTTGGGCAAATCATTAACTGCATTCTTCATCCAGAGACAAGATGAATCTGAATGAACAAATACTAACACTCAGTTTAGCATCTATTCAGTGGATGTGAGGGTAGCAAAGAACCCATACTTTGCCACTGATGTTGTATCTGCTCAGTGTAGGCTGTTAGATCTGTTCCAATAGGGAAAAAGTCTTTTACATCTTGGCCTTCATAAAGATAAGGTGAAATTCTTGGTGGCTCCCTGTGTACATGCTACATGAACCACTGGCAGATCAAATTGCTTAAATCTGCTCCAAAGGGTTTCCATCTAATGGGTCTTTGTGAAGGTGCAGAGCCCACATAGAGGCCCCTTTGAAAAACCATAGTTGCAGGTAATCTGTCTTGCCCTGATTCTGCAATCATGGAAGCATCCTAATCCAAGAAAACCTCTCCAGCCTCATTCCACTCAGAAGGGAGAAAATCAGATTCAGTGGGGGCTACAGTCTGCTGCAACTGTGGCAGTTTGCATAGCTCATTACAAGGCCTGTGTGGCAGCCTACCAAGAGTTCCATGGGAAGAAGCAGCAACTTTCTTCAATTGTCTTGTAGAAAATGTGAAAACACTGTCAGTGGCGTTTCAAGCCTATGGCAGCTCCAAGGTAATGGCAGTAGCCGTGTTATTAAGGCCCAGAACAAACAGCAGGACTTAAGCGAGAAGTGAGATCCAGGTTGGAAGACTTGCCAAATGATAAAATGCATCATTTAGCGCATTTGCAGATGAAGCTTTTACCTATGTCCATAAGATGGAAACATCCATCCACAGTATTGAAATGGGATCCTTATATAAATTTTGTCCATGCCCTTATTGGTAATGCCAGGGGGTTTAGCCCATCACATGCCCAGTTCAAGACCAGGTCCTATACATCTTTTCAATTGAGAAAAGATGTAAACACTACGAGCCCACCAGTGGCAGGCAAAATATATGCAATGCCTTTATTGTAATTCCCCTTTGTTAGAGAACAGGTAACAGCCATTGTTATGGATAAGTGCAACAGAACTGCCCTACCAGAGTTTTTCGGCAATGGCCAGCCAAATACTTCAGGGTAACTCATAAGTAGGACATGGAGGCAGTGGCCTTCTCTGTCTTGTTTTCCTATCAGCAATGAATTTTCCATTTAGCCATTAGGGTTGAGACCTGTTGGTAGACTTGTTCTCCAAAAATATGGTAAATCATATTTAAACCACCTGAAGCCATTTTAAAACCATTCTCTAGCAGTAAGTTCCATGTTGATTAATGTCATGAATTTGACATAAAGTTAATTGCTAGATTCTTGAGTAAGTGTGTGGTCTTGTTGGTTTGTTTCTGCTGAAACGGATTTGGATTAATCTTCCACCATCCTTGAAATTATTATTTTTTCAATTCAAACAAATTGTCTTGCAGTATATTGGAGTATATTTGTGAGCTCTTGCTTGGAAAGTGCTTCAAGTGATTGTAAAAGTAATTGAGGCAGCACATAGCTGAAAATAACTTGCAGACCATGTCCATCAAATGCAGCACAGAAGTGTTCTTGATTAAAATCTGAGTCAGTTAAGGCTTTAACTTGAAGCTATTTTAATTGTGCTGCACTCCTATAGCCACTTATTTGGGAGTAAGGCCCACTGAAATCATAGACTTAATCAGGTATTTAGATTTAATCGTAGTAACTTATATTTTCCCGTGGAGGACTTCTGATTGGTATTTAAAGTATTTTCTAGTTGATGTAAATAAGTCCAGCACAGAATTCATGGCCAAGTTTTATAACAGCACAAAGAATGTGCAAGATGATCCTTGCCTCTGTTATATAATACTTATCTGTTTTTTAAGTCATGCTCATGAGTCATGCTCATGCTCAAATTATTGTTTTTTCAAACTCTTCTTCCCAAGCAATTAGAAGCACCTTCTTAACTGTCAAAAGATTGTCTAAATGCATTATATATGTCAAGACCTTACACAATTTGATCTTGTGTATAATGGAGAAAAAGAAAAAGCTAATACTGTGACCTCTAAGAACAATGATCTGTAACTTTTTTTTGCAGCACATCATAGCTATTAAAAAACCATGTCCTTTCCTTCCAGATACTCAAAAAGCATATTCATTGCCAATCTCTATATGTCAATTTCTTCAGATCTAGCCAGCTTAACAATTCTCTGTCAGCTAGACATTTGATTAAAAATGTTGAAGTAGTTGACAGCTCTTACGAAAATCGCTCCCCATTCCTCTCTAGTATTGATTGATCCACCTGATCTGGTGAACATATTTCATATTGGAGGAAACAGGCTTCTGGAGATAGTCCTGGGCTACTGTTTTTTGATGCCTCCATAAGGATCTGTGAATATCTCAGACTGTATACTACATACTCTTTATCTGCAGGTACAGGAGCAAAGCAGAGCTTTGGACTGCTCCATCATTTATCTAGATTGGGGCTACTTGGAATCAAGCTGAGCAGTCCTTTCATCTTCAGAACTGTGATATAGCCCACTCTCTCAGAAAGTGAACTATTTAAATAGGGTCATTAAGCATCAGAGGTCAGAAGGTTAATTAAACATGCAAGAGATTGAAATCATATTAGTCTTTAAAAACAGGACAAATGCCTAACAGGAAGAAAGCATTTGCATCACTGTTGGAGATCTCTTTCTTTTACATAAACACACCTGGCATTGTTGGAGATCTCTTTCTTTTACACAAACACACCTGACCTGAGGTGAGATTTTTTTTAGAATGGATTGTGTTTATGTCTCAGTGAATTACAGCTTCCAAAAATAGATTTCAGATTTGTTTTTGCAAATGAACAATATTTAGGAGAAGGCTACCACTGAAATAAGAATTCAGAGGGGGTTTTTTAACCACTTTTTCCGTGGGGACATTTTTACCCTTTAACCCCCACCTTCTCCTTGGAAACGTCATTCAGTAAATTATGCTATATTGCAGAGGATTTGAGGTATTTATTAGGATTCCTACATCCTATAGTGGCCTGTGATTCACTTAAAATAATGAACATTAAATCTTAAATTGATCCACCAAGTAATACAATTCAGCTCCCATGCCAACTAATGTTGGCTTATATAAAAAATTTTTGCAAGATGTATAAAAGATAATTGTACTTGAACATTGGTAAGTCTGCTGTACAAGCAAGTACACGTGTGAGGAACAAACATGGAAGCATATCCATACTATAGACTTAACTAAATTATTTTCTTTTCCCAGAAGTATCGAAGAACTACATTTTAATGTGAGATAGTGACACAATTTCCTGAATTTCATCAAACGTTTCCTAGTCATCTTTGAGGGATACCATGCTAGTTAAGTGGATACAGGAGACCTGTACAGCTCTTGAGAGCTCTCAAAGAAAGGTTTCAGGTTTGCCACACTCATGAAACCTTCCCATGCACTGCCGTAAAGTTCTAAATGGTCAAGGCTGGCTTCCTAATGGGAACATGTATAGTGTGGAGAAGGGATGAAAATGTTTCTGAGGAATAAGAAAGGAAAAAGAAAAGAGATTTCTCAATGTATTTATTTATTTAAAGTTTTTATATGCCATCCCAATACTAAAAGTCTGTGGACAGCTTACAACTTCATGCTGTGTCACCCCAAACCATAATTCTGCCTCTAGGAATGCTATACATGACAGGGAGGGAGATTTGGATAAGACCCAAGAATGTGCCTTTGCTGTTCTGATTTGGGAACATGCAGCTAATAATCAGAGAGCACTTTCTGTCTAGATCCTCTAGATCTTTTGGTCTATAGCTCCCATTGTCCCTTACATTGGCTATGCTGACTAGGGCTGATGGAAGTTGTAGTCAGCACATCTGGAGAGCAGCAAGTTGCTCCATGAAAGGAAGGTATATAGATTTGTATACAGACTGTTTACTATATTAAAAACATTTAAATTAACTGGAAAAATAATTCAGTACAAATGGTCTTGCATTACTTTTAGATTAGCCTTCCCTAATCAGGTACTCTCTGAATGTTTAGAGCTTAAATTCCAAGGAATGCTGACTGTTGGCAATGCTTGCAGAGCCTGATGGGAGTTGGTCCAAAGCATCTGAGGGACCAGGTTGTTGAAGGCCACACTACATGCTATCAATTTCAGATTTAGTCCTATTTTCATATAGTCATTCATGGTAACTTAAACATGCTGAAAGCAATGGGATTTATAACAAATATGACCAGTTCTAGATCCAACCCAATGTTCATGCCTAGGCTTCAGCAGAAATCTAAAACCAGCTGTACTGCATTTATCCAAATCAAATTCTGTGTAAATTGAAAGCTTGAATACAGATCACTTCAAAAAGCAAACACAACAAAATATATCATTACTGAAAATAGAAAATAAGAGGTAATTTTCAGCACTTGACTAACTTTCTGACGGTGAGAAGGGATCTTTAGGGAAAGTGTGTGTGGAGAACATTTTGAAAAAAACAAAATAGACTAATGTAAATATGTAATGGTTTTGGCAGGTTCAAGGGATCCATAGAATCCTTTTTTAGCTTAGAGATGGAAGAATGTTGTCTAATTGTAAGTTAATTTCTCTATGGTTCAAGTAGGCAAAGAGAAGTTGTATCATCAATTCATTGCCCTTCTTGGACCTACCACTAAACAATGCCTGCGAAGTTTCTTAAGTGTTTCTGTGCTTAAAAAAGTGTTCTTACTGAGTTTTTAGTCAATGTTTAGTGCTGCTTTTAGTCCTGCAAGTACAGGAAAATTTGTAGAGGTTTCTTATCCAACAGAATTCTGTCTACCCTGGAAACTACAGTGCTAATTAAGCCTATAATATCCACTTCAGGACACAGGGAATGCATTTATAAGTAGGGAACATCCTTTTTTTACTTTTACAGGGTTATTTTCTTGTTAGTGCTTTTCTAAGGATGGAATATAGGTTAGCTTCACAGCATTTAAGTGCACTTACGGCCAAAAGAAGGGAAAATCCCAAGCATAACTATATCAGCAGGAGCTTGTGTGGTGTAGTGGTTAAGAGCATGGGATTGGGACTCAGAGGATCTGGGTTCAAGTCCCCGCTCAGCCATGGAGCCAACTGGGTGACTTTGGGCCAGTCACAGACTCTCAGCCCAACCTACCTCACAGGGTTGTTGTTGTGGGGATAAGATGGAGGAGGAGAATGATGTAAGCTGCCTTGAACCCTTTGTAGGAAAAAGGCAGGATATAAATCACAATATATATAATAAATTACAAAAGTGTTGCAGCTGTGGTCTGTTGCAGCAAGAAAGGAAATGACTGTTCATATGCTATAGAAACTAAAGCAAGGGCTGTTGAGGTGCAGAAATACAGGGAAAAGTGCAGAGGGTTGTACTTGCTGCAGAATTTAGCGTTCTGAAAATAGCTACTTTGAGTTAAAACAAAAGCTTGTACCACTGGGTCTAATGCTGTATAGATTAATTTGTTATCAGGTAATTCCTTTTGAAAACTCACAAGTCAGGATAGAGCTGGTTGAAGGTGAGACATCAAGGATCTGCATAGCTCCTTGCTGATAGTCAAATAGTCAGCAAAGCCTAGATCTCTGTTAGGGACGGGAAATCTCTTTCAGCCTGTGTTCAGTTTTAGAGAAGCTTTTGGGTGCATTCCAGTGGTAGATCAGGTCAAAGGCAAGAGGGCAAGGACGCAAATACAAAAAATACTGACATAAATTAATTTAATTCATGTAATTAAGTTTTTACTGCCAATAACAGCCTTTTTTCAACATTTCAGCATGGGGTAAAATTGCAGAGAATCTGGCAAACCATAACTCAGTTGTTGGGGGAAAGGGAGTGGAGCCAGTGGGCACAGGCATGACCTTTATCTGAAACCCAGATACTAACTTGGGATTGCAGGAATCTCCAGTTCGGCGCTGGGCCTATGATTCCTCCCTCTAATCTAGATGGACTACCTTTAATTGTCTCATAGTGTTATCTGCTAATCAGAGGGGGAGTGAGGGTTCCTTGCTTCCCAAATCTTATGTGGGATGAATATAGAGTTTTACTGTCTTTCTCCTTCTGTTTAAGACCACTGTGCTTTAACCCTAACTTATTTCACGTTCTACTGTTGCTATGTGATATTTGATATAATTATTGATATAGTTATATAATTATAATTTGATATAATTATAATTTTTTTATAATTTTTCTGTTAATTTTGTTGGCCTGTTTTTTTAAATTTAATGTTCATTTTTAACAAATGTGTCCCCAGTTGGTCTATCCCTGGGATTCACAACAAAAGCCAAAGACACTTGAATTCTTAAATATTAAACTTAATTGTATAAGTTGTAATGAAGGTTTTATTTGTAGTTTCTCTCACTATATATTATTGTCTCTGTATTTACTGAATTATTTTTATACTTCATTGTGATTTTACATCATTAGCTACTGTGAATGCTGTACAGGCACTGGAAGGACAGGGTATAAGTTTCTGAATTACAAAATAAATAGTGTAATAGAATTAAATTGGCTCATTTTAAACAGGATAGTGAGTTGTTTATTTGTAGCTCAGACTCCTGAGAGCCTTCTCTTTAAGTCAGTTGCTGGTAACAATTTGGGAGAATACTCTGTGTAAAAGTTCCTGCTTTTAGTTATTTGAATGTGTATGTTTGTTAACAGAATATTCTCCTTCCTGGATGTGGTCACCCTGTGCCGTTGTGCTCAAGTCTCCAGGGTAAGAATGTTTCCATACCAGTACTGGTAAGGCTTAACTGCTTGCAACTTAGACACTTCTAGTTTGTCATCTCATGTCAGAGTCAGGAAAATGACAGCTTCAGGTGGTATTTCCACATGAATGCATGCTTTTCCGTGGTTACCATTATTATTATTCCAATAATAATAATAATAATAATAATAATGTTATTTCTATAATTCCAGAAGCTGACATTCCCCTTTAGGTGAGGTCCCTTTAAGTTTTAAGCCAGCCAGATTATTGCATCTAAATGTTTTGATATTTGTGGATTTTAAACTAGTCTAGATTTGGGGCACAGGCTACCACTAAACCAAGGCTAGCAGTGGGTTTGGGTTTCCGTGGCTTCATGGGCCACACTGTTGGATGTAGATTGTGTACCCCTGCACTAGGTCAAAAAAGCAATACTCCATCCACCCATCCATCTATTTAAAACTTTTCTGTACCATCCCATACTTAGACATCTCAGGATGGTTTACAGACAACCTAGTTAACCTTCATTATTAAAAGTACATTGCAAACTGATACCTGGTTCCAGCAGCCACTGACAACAAAAGTGAGTACACCCCTAAGTGAAACTGTCCAAATTGGGCCCAAAGTGTCAATATTTTGTGTGGCCACCATTATTTTCCAGCATTGCCTTAACCCTCTTGGACATGGAGCTCACCAGGGCTTCACAGGTTGCCACTGGAGTCCTCTTCCACTCCTCCATGACGACATCACGGAGCTGGTGGATGTTAGAGACCTTGCGCTCCTCCACCTTCCGTTTCAGGATGCCCCACAGATGCTCGATAGGGTTTAGGTCTGGAGACATGCTTGGCCAGTCCATCACCTTTACCCTCAGCTTCTTTAGCAAGGCAGTGGTCGTCTTGGAGGTGTGTTTGGGGTCGTTATCATGTTGGAATACTGCCCTGCGGCCCAGTCTCCGAAGGGAGGGGATCATGCTCTGCTTCAGTGTGTCACAGTACATGTTGGCATTCATGGTTCCCTCAATGAACTGTAGCTCCCCAGTGCCGGCAGCACTCATGCAGCCCCAGACCATGACACTCTCACCACGCTTGACTGTAGGCAAGACACACTTGTCTTTGTACTCCTCACCTGGTTGTCGCCACACACGCTTGACACCATCTGAACCAAATAAGTTTATCTTGGTCTCATCAGACCACAGGACATGGTTCCACTAATCCATGTCCTTAGTCTGCTTGTCTTCAGCAAACTGTTTGTGGGCTTTCTGGTGCATCATCTTTAGAAGAGGCTTCCTTTTGGGACGACAGCCCTTCAATTTGATGCCGTGTGCAGTGTATGGTCTGAGCACTGACAGGCTGACCCACCACCCCTTTAACCCCTGCAGCAGTGCTGGCAGCACTCATACGTCTATTTCCCAAAGCCGGCCTCTGGATATGATGCTGAGCACGTGCACTCAACTTCTTTGGTCGACCATGGCGAGGCCTGTTCTGAGTGAAACCTGTCCTGTTAAACCGCTGTCTGGTCTTGGCCACCGTGCTGCAGCTCAGTTTCAGGGTCTTGGCAGTCTTCTTATAGCCTAGGCCGTCTTTATGTAGAGCAACAATTCTTTTTTTCAGATCCTCAGAGAGTTCTTTGCCATGAGGTGCCATGTTGAACTTCCAGTGACCAGTATGAAAGAGTGAGAGTGATAATACCAAATTTAACACACCTGCTCCCCATTCACACCTGAGACCTTGTAATACTAACGAGTCACATGACACCAGGGAGGGAAAATGGCTAATAATGCCCAATTTGGACAGTTTCACTTAGGGGTGTACTCACTTTTGTTGCCAGCGGTTTAGACATTAATGGCTGTGTGTTGAGTTATTTTGAGGGGACAGCAAATTTACACTGCTAAACAAGCTAAGCTGTATATTCACTACTTTACATTGTAACAAAGTGTCATTTCTTCAGGGTTGTCACCTGAAAAGATAAAATATTTACAAAATGTGAGGGGTATACTCACTTCTGTGATATACTGTATAAAGCTAAAGATCAGTCCCTGAGAACATCTTTAAGCCTGATTTTTTAAAATTCAGACTTCTCATACAACCTGCGTAACTTTCCCAAACCTGGTGCCCTACATATGTTTTGAGCTCCCAACAGCTCCAGCGAGCATGCAGTCCTTGGAGTCACATTCAAAAACATCTGGGAGGCACCAAATAGACAAAGGCACTTTTAAAAAGGAATTCTTGTTGGGGTGGAGTGCTGAATGTGTTATGCATCCAGGGGACAGAGGAGGTAGCACAGTTGCCACAATTCATGATGGTCAGGGCAGAGAAAGTGATTGTGCATTCACTGGTTCGCTCTCTAGCACATTGTTATTGGGTGTACATAGGCACACTCACGCACAGTAGGCCAAAATATTCATTGCTGACATCTCATCTGTCTGTGACTGTTCACGAAAATGATCAGGCTGTGATGGATAACTCCCATCTTTACTGATTGGAAAACTGCAGCTGGGTTTGCACAACAGATCACTCATTGTGGGTGACAAACCACAGTGGGTTGTTGTGTCATTCAGTCCTGGACTGCTTCCTGCAGAGAGGCTTGTCTGTGGGCAACAAGACCCCCTAACAACGAGTGGTTTGTTGTAGGAGTTGTTAGACCTGCAATGAGTTGTCATGGTGCTGAGTCTAAACCCATCATGGGTTGTGGGAAGTGGCTAGTGAACAGCTCAGCAAGAATAACAGTATTCTCTTGCAGCTTTTACTGAGTTCACCTAGGTCACTACCAGTGCCAGCTGCCCCACCAACACCCAAATGGCATGGTGGAATGATTGTCAATTGCTCAGAGTCCCCTGCTGCAATTACAAGCCTTTTAACACTTGCCACAGCCCCCTCCCCAATTTTTCAGAAATCTCTTTTGCAACCTTCAAGTTGACAGCAACTAACAGCCCTTTCCAAAGTGCCCAAGCGGCAGATTGGAGGTGCAATTACTGGTTTGCCACCTTGTTTTCCAAGTGCTCACATCTTCCATTAACAATTGACATTTTTGTAGTTTGACTTGTGCACTTGAGAACTCTTTCCTCAGCAATGTTGTAGGAGGTATCTGCTGTCAAAATGCAGCAGGTATTCTGTGTAAATACTCACCTGTATATGCATATGTCTATGTCCCTCTGAAGACATATTGATTAACCATGTCAAAAACCTATTAATGCAAGGAACCCTGAGCTTTGACAACTCCATGCTCTCATTAATGAGTGGCTTGTACTTTTCTACCTTCCTGAGTACCTAGAGCCTGAGGAAAGGTGAAAAAAAGTCAGGACACTGAGAATAGATGACTCCCAAAAGTAGTGGAGCTTGCTGCAAAGGGAGGGGTGTGGTACCTGCTGGTCACCCCCTTTTTGCAAATAAAAGTCACTTGCAGCTTTGCTTTCTCTTGATTGCTCACATTTTTGACAGCTGTCAAGAGGGCAGAAAGCTAAAAAATCAGTATTTCTGCATTAGTGTCTGGCGGTCACTGCAGCCTCTCTTAAAGATTGTTCCTGCAAGACTTCTTATTTTGGAGTACTGCAAGTGCACACCTCCACACTTGCACAAGTCTAAGTAAAAAACATTTAAAAGACGTTATTGAAGATTTGCAACTATTTATTGTGCTCAAATTTATTTTAAGAGGTGGGTGGTGAACCAGTGACAGTCTCTCCAGTGTGCTCCTGGATACTTTGGAAGACATGTCATTGGCTGTCAATTCAGAGATCATGAAAGGTGATCTTTGAGAAGTGAGGAAGGGAAAAAAGCTTCAACAAATGATCCAGGGCTCACAATCACAGCAGGGAGTGAAGAGAAGGTGGCTTCTCCACCAAATTTCTTGGTTTACTTGCTGGAGGACTGAGGAAGAAGTGGAAAGGAACAACCCACAGTGAGTTCAATTGCTGGCTCATCATGGGTTGTTCTGTGAACAACCAACCCACTGCTGTTTATTCACAAGATGAGTTAAACTGAATTGCAGATGTACCCATGTCTGTGGATTGAGTTAGGGCATTGGAGAAAAGAGATGTACCTTCCTTTGCATCTGGGCATGCTTGCCAGTTTGCCAGTCTGGACTTTAAATGATGCTGACATCTCAACTGAAGCAACATAACATGACATAGAGGAAAGAAAGGCATAGAGCTGAGCTTTCAAGGACTTTCAAGTTTGGGAAGAGTTGCAAGATCCAGGGGTCTGTTAGTGCACGTTCCTTTCTAATGTCTTTGCTACTAAATGTTTAAATATTAGGAAGAACAAATGGCAACAGTGGTCTGATTTAAGTATTCTCTAAAAATAACTGATGATATGGTTAGGGCTTTTTCACAGTGTTCTGCTGAATCTTGTATAAGAAGCCCACTGGTAGTACTGTATGTCACCAGGGAGACACCAGTGTGAGCAGCTGCTTTGGTATGAGTTTAAATCAGACCAAAGAGCTCACCAGCTTTCTGTGTTCCCCATATATGACAATATAGTTAACATTGTTTTCTCTGTCTTCTACCTTTTCAATACAGGCATGGAATGTCTTGGCCCTGGATGGTAGCAACTGGCAGCGTATTGACCTGTTTGATTTCCAAAGGGACATTGAGGTATAATTAAGCAATATGTGGAAGCATTTCTCTAGTTGAACTGTAATTAGTGCAATAACAAATAATGTAATGTTTCTGCTCTCTCCAGAGAAAGAAAAAATTAATTTTTAGTCCTTATTTCCAGGACGCCCTTAAAGCTGTAGCAGTGGCTCAGATTTTAAAAGTATGCTGTTTTGTGTATCTCTGCATGGATGTGTGCACTCTCATCTGTGTACAAAGAGAGGAATCCTTAACTAGCCAACAGTTGCCATGAAAAGATCCTTTGGGGGACAGTTTGAATTCTGTTTTAGTAGATCTGGACCATTAGTTCATTGGCCAGCTACTTACCACCTTTAAGTTAAGCTTTGCCCTGCCTTGACTGCTTCAAGCATAGGGTCTGAGGTACTACTAAGGGCAGCACACTGACAATTATTTGGTTTATATTTCTAGCGCCATTTGTGAAGGGAGCAATTTGGATTCTCCTCTTGGGTATCAAAATGCCTTGGGCCATTTCTGGCGACACAAAACCAGTTCTCTGTGATAACTGTTGCTGTGAGGACAAACCTCAGGGGTGGGGCAAATGTACTGGAAAAGCTGTCATTTGAAAAGCACTAAACTAAATTTTGCCCTTCATTGATGTGGAAGAACTTATTTGATTGGTGTCTCTGGCCAAATTAATTAATTTCCCCTTCCTAGCACTCCAGAATGTCCACGCCACTGCATATGACCTAGCATCTTTTGGCATTAGCTTTTAAAGTGGGATACCAATATTGTTTATATCAGCATTTCCAACTTTTTATAAATTAAAAGAAGTTTTGGAGCCTCCCCAAATATAATCCCATTACCCTAAAATGCATGGCTGTCATAGTTCTTGTCAACCCAGATTCTGCTAAGTAAGGTAATTTTCTGTAGGCTGTCTTTTCCAACCTAAACTGGAAAAAAAGTATACCACAGCAACAACCCTGACTGAAGGTGGGTGGACTGATGGCATTCCAGATTATGATTTGGTTCTGGAATGGGACCATTCTGGTGATAGTTTCTCACATGCAAAAAGGAACCTGGGTAGCCGAAAAGGGGTTTTATGAACTGGCCTGAGATTCAACTGTGTGTGAATCAAGTAGGTGCTAGGTATTCAACAGAAGATGAAGCTCAGGAATATAAAGTTAAAATGCACGATTTAAAATAGGACAATTATTTGCAATGAACAATAATATGGATTAGGGGAGGAGGGGGTTAAGGAGGGGAAAGGGCTATTTCTTCCAAACAAATGACAAAGTTGCTTGCTGTATGGAGAGTTAAAACTAATTAATTTAGATGATCGTGTCAAATTATTTCTCTTGGTCTTTGTACAGGGGCGTGTAGTAGAGAATATTTCTAAAAGATGTGGGGGTTTCTTGCGAAAGCTGAGTCTACGTGGATGTCAAGGTGTGGGAGACAATGCATTAAGGTAAAGAGACCAAGTGGTTTGACACTGAAAAAACACAACACAAGCTATTTTTACATTCAGTGGAGAAATGGAGCATGGGTGGGTGGTGGATATATTAGTTTGTAAATAAAAAGAAATATGTTTTTAAAGCCTCCCAAATGTTCTAACAAGCAGCTATTAGTAACAACTTGCAGATGATACAGAATATTAAGTATGTCCATTGAAAAGGGGAAATGTCTGGGAGGGAGGCAATTTCCCTGTAATTGCCACCTCAACTCCCAGTGTAGTTGGGCCCAGCCACTTATACTTTCCTAGAAATAAGGATTACGGTCCATTTCCTAATGGTCCATGTCATTTTCCTGATACTACATAGGAATGTTTCAGGAGGGAGGAGAAAAAGATGTCCTCCTTTCTATTTCCCATTGTCCAAATTCTTTCTACCCCAACTATATAATAATAAAACTTTTAGGTTAAAGGATGGCAGCCAAACCCAAACATAAGCCATTTAGTACTCTGTTGTAGCATAATAGGGAAAAGGTTTAGGAATACGAGAATGGTAAAGGCTTTTTTCATTATCCTCCTCTTGATAACCATTCCCAATTCTGAGCGAAAAAAGTGTTATAAGGCTTCATTCTTGTAGGAGACCTAACTTTCAGCACTCGAGTTAGGGGATGAGGATGGGGATACATTGCAACATCTTGCTACAGGTCTCCCTCCACATGGATTCAAATTCCAATTTATGTCATACAGTATCTAGCATGGCATTGTTCCTGCTGGCCTGTAGCTTCACTGCTCCTAGCAGAGTAGAGTCAGCCCTCCACATTCATGGGCGTTAGGGGTGCAGGACCCCCACAAAAGTAGATAAACCTCAAATAACTCTAGCCCTTCCCACCTTAATATTTAATACTGTTCACCACACGTGTATTGGTAGCTGCATTATAGTTATCTCTTTTGCAATTTGAATAACCTTTAGCTTAAAACAAGTCCCCACACACCGGTGCTCAGCCTGCTCCAGAGGAGCTCATCCTGTGTCACATCACAAGCTGCCGCATGCTTGGTCCTGAGTCCACCACCTGCCCTTCCCAGGGGGCAGTGTGCTATTCCAGGCCAGCAGCAGCAGCCAGGAAGGGGATCGCTCTCCGTGTGGCTGCCTGTGAAGACAAAAGTTTCCCATTTAGTTATTGACGGCAAACTCGCAAATAATTAAATCTGTGAAAGTTGAGGTTCATCTGTAAATAATTGCATCTTATTGTTTTGGATGAGTGATATGATTACATGCAACACCTGTCTAGTAACACCTGCCCCATTAGCAGGTTTGTTACTAACTATTGGAGACTAGCATTGCTGCAGGTAACATATAAAAAGGACCTTATCTCTAAATCCTTGGAAAAGTCAGTCTGACCATGACTTACCTAAGTTGTTTTTTCTGTAGCTACTTATTGATAAGTTTAGAGTATTTTTTTTCCTGCTTCTCAACCACAAAATCTCTTGGAGTGGCTTACAGATAATCCGTAAAATATGGTCCCTACCTACAGGCGTACAATCTGTGAAGTCATGACAGAGAAGAAAAAGAGAATAAGGAGGGAAGAGGGAAGCAATCAAGTCCTTCAGCAGCTGTAGTGGAATGGCTCTACTTCCCCCTTTCATCTCCCTTTCCTCGGCCTGCTAGAATGGCAGCTGGAGATGCCGGTCAAAGGAGGAAGAACACAGAGGCAGGGCTGGGAGAATTGCCTTGCTTCCCCCTCAGCACACCCTGCTAGAAGTTGTTGTGCATAGGTGTTTACCTTCAGTGTATCTGGTGGTGGTTTTTATTTGGAAGCAACAGGGTAAAAAGGGTAAAGAGAGAAACTTCTTCATGGTTTTGCAGCAGCCACTTAGTTTCTAAACAGGGCTTCAGTATCTTGGGGGTAAGCATGGATCATCAGTCATCCCCAATTGATTGAGATAATTTTACCAGCCAGGAGTGAGAAGCAGGAGCCACCATCCATTACCATGCATGCATATACATGCTCAGTTTAGGTTTCACGGCTTAGCCATGACTTAACAGGAATCTTCCTCCAAAGAAGATTCATTTTATCCCTTGACAAACCCTGCAAGGTAGGATGGGTCATGGAGGACCAATGCTTACCCAGTGAGCTTTATGGTTAAGCAGGGACTTGAACCCAGGTCTCCCTAGACCTAATGTAGCATTTAACATGTGTATTTCCTGGATTTTTCTGTTTTGAACCTTTATTGAAGAATTATTTTAAAAAAGCAGTTGGATTCAGCAAGTTTGAGTGATATGTTTGAAAAGTTAGAGGCTATTGATATAAAATATATGCTTTTAAAAGTCTGAATAATGCTTTACTTTTTTCATTGCTGTAAAGGACATTTGCACAGAACTGCAGAAATATTGAAATGTTGAATCTAAATGGCTGCACCAAGATTACAGACGCGTAAGTAATGTTTATTTTGGAGCTCTGGAATATTTAATTAGCTTTTAAAGGTACAGTGAGTTACCCACTTAGCCAAAGCTTTCTTGAAATCAATGGTCAGTGTAGGAGGCAGATATAAACATGCTTTCCTTGGTTGTCTGATTTTATTCTTTCTAAATTATTCAAATATAAGAGTATATTCATATAGGGAACGTCCCGAGACATTCTGTAGGGGACGGGATAGAAAGGCTTTTCATAAAATAAACTTGAACTTGATTGGAAAGGTGAGTCAAGGGACCTTAGGGGAAAACAGTCAAAGGGCTTCAGCATCAATTCCTGTTCTCCGCAGGAGGACTTATGTAGTCTTCACTCAACCTGCAGCGGACTCTTATGTATATTTCAGATAGGCAAGGTATCAGAGGCTGAGCAGTGATGTCACATGGCGTGAATAGACCAGTGGTGCAGAACTCCCCCATATATACACTCTGAAATGTAGCCTCACTGATTGTTAATACACATTGTTTCAATGTAACTATGCAGCACAAGGTCTAAACAATGTAACTTTAAAAATTAGAAACCAGATTCAACAGTATCTTGATAATCTCTGTGTTTTTAAAAGATTTCTAGTCCCTTGAGAGTGGCTTTGCATGATATGGGATGCTTCATGCCTCTCGTTCTCTGCATGTCTCCATACTATCCTAAATATAACTTTTATCATTTTCCCTGGGGAGAAGTATAGACTTTCCTTGCATTAGAATCATGCACATCTCACCACAGAGTGGGGTGTGGGAGATGTGACCACTTCATTTCAACATTTTAAAAACTAAGCATCAATACAGAAATAGTAGTCAGATGCATGGTTCCTTACAATGCCTGAACAATGCTTATGATAGATAGCATTAAGAGTCCTCCGTCTAGTAGCACTCGTAATTCTACTTTTTGCTTAAAAAATTAAAGTATTAGAGCAATGAAGCTGTGTGTGTTTTCTCTTCCAGCACATGTACTAGCCTTAGTAAGTTCTGCTCTAAACTACGGCATCTGGATCTGGCTTCCTGCACTTCAATAACCAACCTTTCCCTTAAAGCACTGAGGTGAGTATGACTCTTCATAAGGCCACGTGCTTTTGCGATGGACACTTCCTCTCAATGTTTTGGGCAACTCAGTGACAGTAGAGGAGCTGCCCAAAACTGGATCTTTGGGGAAGAGGCCCCTTGCTCTTCCCAATTGATCTAGCTCCAGACACACTAGATATACAGTGATTTTTCATTAACCTCCCAGAGAGCATCCTTAGTAGGAGAAAAAAACTGGCCTTCTGATTAGTTACTAGGCATGATTAAAAACACTTGCAGTGGGGATGCCACAGAGGTATTCACACCAATCTTAGCATTAACTCAGCTGGGAGATACTCCTTGTCACCCTGTTGTTTCCCATGCCTGCTTTCTCCTCGTCTACCTCCAGCATTGGTCAGGCTCTTTTGAAGCACTGATCTCTGTACATAATGCATATCGTAAGCATTTCGTAAGCATGAAAGTCCCTTTCTGCCAACAGTGTTTCCACGTGACTGCTTTAGCCACCCACCCAGCCGAGTTGTTTCAGCTAGAATAAGGAGTAGCTGGACTGATAGATGATAGAAAGAAGAACAAAATGTATTTGTTGTTGAAGCAAGACAGTTATCCTCAGAGTTAAATCTCTGTTTGCTTTCTTTCTCTGTCACCCCTCTTTACCTCTCAAGTGAGGGGTGTCCTCTGCTGGAACAGCTCAATATCTCATGGTGTGACCAGGTGACAAAAGATGGCATCCAGGCTTTGGTGAGAGGTTGTGGTGGACTCAAGGCTCTTTTTCTTAAAGGCTGCACACAGGTATGGTCTCTGTTGAAAACACAACACTTGCAGGAAAGGTTGACTAAATATGATTTGTTTAAAGTAGAAGAAAGGCAAGATGAGCATGTGTCATTGGAAACAAGATGGAGAACAACACTCTAGAGAGAAGGAAATCCATTATTTTCTTTTGTATGGGATTGATTTGTTGTCTGCCCATCCAATACAAAAGAAAATCTGTTAGTCACAGTTTCTTCTCTTAATCACATCATCACACTACACTGGAGAGTGGGAGTAAATGGTAATTTCTCACAGTGGCAGGATGCAAGCAGTAGGGCCTCTGTTGTGGAACTCGTGCTTTTTAACTTGCTCATAAATGATGTGGCATTAGAAGCAAGCAGTGATGTGGCCTAGTTTGCTAAGGACACCAAACCATTTAGGCTGAGTTAGAAGTCCAGGGAACGAGCAATTGGAGACTTGGCAGAGGCACTCAGACCCAGGTAACAGGACCCATACCCAGGTCTTAGTGCCTCATAGCAGGGTGTAAACACTATCCAAAGTGTGTTAGCTGGGTTGGCACAGAGTTGTAGTGAAGAAATGGGCCAAAATCCAGAACTAGGAGACTGTACCAGAACAAGAGAAGGGCATGGTCATGATTGAGCCAATGATTCGGAACAGGGAAAACAAGCAGAACATGGTAGCAATTCAGACAAGAGCAGGAACAGATACCTGAGGCAAGATAAATCAGGTGAGTTTCACAAGTGGCAGAAGGTGTGGCAGGCAAGACAGGAGCTTAGTTAAGTAAGATGCAGGAACTAGAACACATTGCAGCAAACAGAAAAACCTTTATCACTGAAGCAGCCCCAGGAGCAAAACATGTGCTGCTATGTGGCCTGTCCTTCAGGTCTTCCAGCCGATGCTCATCAGGAGGCTGAGAGGTCCAGCAGGTCCTGGGATCCATTCTGCAATTACTGCAGTGGCTGTTCTGGTTCCAGCCACCAGATGGTGCTCCAGAGCTGCCCAGATCTGTCCATAATAAAAAGGGGTTCAGATCACTCTCCAGATTAGAAGAATGGGCATGAAATGGCACATGCAATTCTCTGTGAAGTGAGGCATGTGGGTGCAAAAATCCCATTCTCATTTATATGCTGGTAGGATCTAAGCTTGTGAATGTCCAAGAAAGGTGTCTTTGCTGTTGTGATGAATAACTTGATAAATAAAATAAAAGTCAAACCAGTATGCAGCTGCTATGAAAAAGGCAAGTTCCTTGTTGAGCAAAATTAGAAAAGGAATGGAAAATAAAATTGCCGATATTGTACTGATGTTATGCAAATCTATTGCTCAACCTCACTTGGAGTACTATCTAAGTTCTATTCACTGCACCTCAGAAGATAAAATACAGAGCTGGCAAAGGTGCAGAAAAAGGCAACCAGAATCATCAAGCAGTGGAGCAACTGCATTATTAGGAAACATTCCAATATTGGGGATTTTTTAACCTAGAAAAATTGTGTGTATGGGAAGACACAATAAAAATGACAAAATTATACATTGTATTTTATTTATTTATTAGATGTATACCCCACCTTTTTTTCTTACAAAGAACTCAAAGCAGCTTACATCATTCTCTTCCTGCTGCTTTCAGTGTTATCACCACAAGAACTATCCTGTGTGGCAGGTTGGGCTGAGTCTGTGACTGGCCCAAAGTCACCCAGTTGGCTCCATGGCTGAGTAGGAACTAGAACCCAGAACACCTGAATCCCAGACCCGCACTTCTAACCACTACACACCCTGGCTAAGGTTTGGCCTGATATGGGAACAGTTGATGGGGAGATGTATTACTTCTCTCATGATACTAGAACTCGGGTTCATCACATGAAGCTGAACATTGGGAAAATCAGCACAGATAAAAGAAAGTTTTTCTTCACTTAGCTCATTGTTAGACTATGATATTTGCTATGACAACATGTAGTGATGACCACCAACTCAGATGACTTTAAAAATAATTATATCCTTGAAAATAAAGTAATCAATAGGTACTAGTTATGATGGCTATAGATAGCCTCCAGTATCGGAGGTAAGATGTTCCTGGGGCTCAAGTGGGAGGGCGTCATATTGCGCTCATGTCTTATAACTTTCCCATAGGTAGCTGGTTGGCTACTGTGAGAAGAGGCTGCTGGCCAAGATAGACCTTTGGTCTGATCCAGCATGGTGGTTCTTACATAAGCTACTGAAAGATTAAGAGAGATCTGTTTCTACAATTCTTCTTGAACAAAGGAAGGGTAGAACAAAAGCACTGTATGTTTTGTAACTCTTGGCCATATAAAGATTGTGATATGTGGTCTTTTAATATAGCAACTTTTGATTATCTCTGGTACGGGATATTTGCCTTAATTTTTTATGTATCTGTACTCGACATAATTGATGTATGGCTGGTGGCCACTTGAACATTTCTTCCTTCCACTAAATACGTATAAAAATAAAACACTTCACTGCCAGATTTGGTCAAAATTCTCCCGTAAAATTATGATCTTAAAAATAAGAACAACAGATTGGCCACTGATCTGGTGAACTTCCTGGGTGTCCAATGTTCTGTAGTGCAGGATGGCACCTTACTTCATCTTTTGCATAGACTTGATTCAGAATCATAGCTCTTTATGCTTCATTGCCCCCAAAATAGTTCCCCCTTAAAATTACGCAGTGTGTGCATCTGCACATGTATGTCTCTTTGTATAAAACTTGTACACGTAACTTTGCTCTGAACCAGTCCAGGTCTGATAATAGGCAGCTAACCACATGTTACAGTTGGTAGCTCCTGATATTCAAAAGACTCATCCAGCTAATGCAGTGGCCACTGGGGGAGGTGCATCATATATGAGAGAATGCAGATCCACACTCATGGCTGCATTCACATGAAATAATGCTTTTGCATACAGATCTCCTATTGGTGTGTGTCATTTTAGCAGGAGAGGTGTGTGAAGGAAGTCCGGTTTAAACTTGCCTAGGAATTATCAATATGATTTATAATGGAAGAAGTCATAGGTAAGAGGTTTAGCAAATGCAAGCTTAATTTTAGAATCCAGATCACTTTTAAAAATAGCATGAGTTTTTCCCTTATTTATGGAGTTCTAAAAGGAAAAATTGATGAAAATAAAGTCCTTGTTATCAGTTATTTGCCATCTGTTCTCTTTGAGTTAAGGAAACTAACATTTTTAGTAGCAAGAATAATTTATGTGTATTATTTATTTTCTGTTTTATCAGAAAAGTGAGAGTCCCCCCACCTTTAAAGAAAGCATGCATGTATGTCTAAAACCAGTAAGTGGTTATGCTAGAACATGGGTCCTCAAACTACAGTCCACGGGCTGGATCCGGCCCACCATGCCCATTTATCCAGCCTGCCATAGAGGTTTTGGACATGCCACACACACGCACGTGTGGTGAGGCAAGGCAGGGGCTTGCTCGTGCAGAGATCGTTTTGGACTCGCTCTGAGAAAACGATCTCCTTGAGAGCAAGCTGGCACCTCACCGCACGAACGTACCCGCACCCATCACTGGCACCTTTTAACTGGCTCCCTGTTTAAAAAGTTTGAGGACCCCTGTGCTAGAAGTTACACATTCAGTCAGTAAGGTTTAGAAGCACCATTCCTTGCTTCTGGAACCATATTATTCAATACGAGCATTTCGGACATCTCCAGAATGAGGCCAAGTATGTGCACAACCCAGTCAAATAAATTCTGGGACTGCTACACCGCAGTTTCTAATATTGTATTCATGGGGCCACAGTACAGCTGCAGGGAGGAATCTAGTAATCACATATTCTTCACTCCTCCATAAGGGGCTTCATGCTAAGTTTCTTTTACCGCGGCCAGTTTTGAAACAACGGTTGCAGTGGGTACGATGCAGAGGTACCAAGGATCCACATAAGCTCTTAGCTGGTGCTGGGCATGAGAATAAGGAAACTGCCCTTACTTTTTGAAAGAAAAATGGATACTAAATACAATTTTAGCAATACTGCCACACAAGAAGAAAATTCAGAATATGCTCTTTAACGAATTACTTCTCTCTCTTTTCTCTATCTCTTTCTCTCTCTTACACACATGCACATACTTTTATTCTAGCTGGAGGATGAAGCTCTCAAGTACATTGGGGCCCACTGTCCTGAACTGGTGACTTTGAATTTGCAGACTTGCTTGGTAAGCAATTGGCAACACAGAATCCAATATTTCTGTATTTCATAACATACAGAGGACTTGTGAACTGAATTATTGCAGCTAAAGATTTCTCTGAGACAGGAATATAAGAGCATCTGAAGGAATGTTCTCCCATCATCTTCAGAATTTTGTGATGACTTGACGGAGATGCACTTCAAGCAGTTCACTGTTCACCTTTTACTTTTGCAAGTAATGGGATGGGAATGGGTGAAAATGGGCTATAGCTGAAGCGATCAGCAGACATTGGTTGTTGCTTACCTCTCCGTGCAGTTATACCTTCTTTGACCTTTTCCTTCTGAGCATCACCTTTCGAAACAAATGGGTCTGCAGAGTGACTAGGAATGGGCAGGATGCTGCAAAAGCACTGATGTCTTTCAAAAGCAGTGATATTCCTTTGTATAGGAAAAGGGAATTAGGAGGGGACTTTCTCAAAGCTGCAAAGTTGTGTGTTTCTCAGAGCAATCTGTTACTTTCTCCTCCTTGATCCACCTTTCCAACTGTCTCCAAGTAAAGCTAACAAAATGGTTTAGGGGGAAAAGGAGACAGACTTGCAGTAGAGTGAGGCACTATTACAGAGATGAACAAAATGCTGCTGCTTGTGGCAGATGGTGCATTGTAGACTCTGCTGTATATATTGTAAAGATCCCTGTGGGGGTTTCCATCTCTAAGGGATCTTGTCACAGAAGTGTAGGCCAGCCATTCTCAGGAGTGGAAGGCCTTTACTGAAATACTAACCCTGAATAAAGCCATTTGTTTTTCTTCCACTCTATTGGAGAAAGGTAAGAGGTATACTCAGAGACCCTATTACGCTGAATGCTAAAACTATTCCCTGTCCTGAAGACTCCAGCCATGGGGAATTAAGCCTCCTCCTTTTTGCATTATTGTATGTCATAAATACATCCTGAACTAGACAGGCACCTTTGGGTTGAGCTATCCATTTTTTTCATAGATTAATTTCAGTGAATCTGGCAGCCCTATGTTCCTGTCCTGCATTAACTAAGTGTACATATGCATCTTACCTCCCTGTTTACCCCGACTCCCTCTTCTTTACCTTTCCCTGTTGCCCCATTTATGACAAATTTTACATGTTAAGCTTTTATGGGCAGAGGCTTGTCTCTCAAACCTTGTAAAGTTCCATTCATATTGATGGCATCATATCAGTAATTAGCAGTAGATACTCTTTGGAAACAATTGAGAGGCATTGGGTAAGTTGGAGTAATGACTGGCATGTTCTTTCCTTATCTGGTGATGTATGTAGGAAAACAAACTTGCAGGTGCTTTTCTCATTGGTTCAGCCTCCCTTCAGCCTCCAATATATTTGCATATGTTCCTTCTTTAAAAGGAGAGTAGTATGAACTATACTTCTATGATAAACACCTTTGACCATGTTTAGAAGCATTTCTCCCGTTTCTTCTGGGGGTCATTCTGTGACCTTCAGGTTAACTGTGTCCACGAGAAGATGGGCAGCGTTTGTCTGTCCTCTCCAGAGGGAGGGCTGTTCAGTCCTAATCATTGGCTGAACAAGGTCCACACTGACCTCTGTGAACTCAACTGAATGAGGTTTTCTTTTTATCCCATTAGCAATATTATTTTGTTTTCTGTGGTTTTTAGATCTCTTCTACTCCTTCCGACTCCTCTCCCATCCTTTCCCTCCCTTTTGCTGCCGTTAGGGCTTGTGTAGCTGGTTCCATTAGAGCACTGTGCAAGCAGAGGTCCTACCACCACTGACTGGCCAGTGAAGAGGCGTTTCAGCTCTCCTGTCTGGGAGGAAGCAGACTTTTTGGAGTTCCTTGCTAGTATTGACTTGCAACACATGTGTCACCACGAGTATGCCCATACTCTCCCTAACCAGGAAGCAACTGGGCCCATGCCTCCTTCATGATGGCAGGCAGAGCACCTGGGTTAATCCTACCTTGCCCACGCACGCCCTAATAGGGGGGCATCCAGCCATTGCATCTCCTCTTTACAGTGAGCACAGAAAGCATTCCACCACTCACTGGCCCACCCGTGCTCCTTCTTCCTTGGAGTAAGAAGAGCAGCCAGATTTTTCCCATGCGTAGGCACGTAGAGTGTCCAGGCAGTCTTTGGCTGTCAATGCTTGCAACAGAAAGCAGTCAGGGATTCCTCGTTCCCCCGGCCAAATTCACATATTCTGCCCAGAAATTCCCTGGTCCCTCAATACCTGGACAGACACTGGATTCAGCACACAACAACCCAAGTATGAGGAACAAAACAAGTGTATTAAAAGGGTAGAATGTAGGGGTGGAGGATGCGTAAACAGTACCACTAAAAGGATGAAAGAGGATAAAGGAGGGAGGAGGAGGAGGGGAAAGGAGGTTGGAGAGCAGCAAGTGTACAGGTTGCTACCAACTAAGCACCCACCATGGGGGTTGAACCCATTGGACCCAAAACAACAAAGCTAACCCTTTTCTAAGCTATACTCAGAAGCTCTACCTTTGACAGGGTCACAATACACAGAGCATCACAGCATTCTTCAACACAGGACAGTCAGCAGGCATCAACCCTGGAAGAGAAACAAAAGCCTCACTGTTCTCTGGCCTTAATCCACCTCACCACTGGTCAGGTGACTGGTGCAGAGATGGCCCATCTCCCAATCCTTGGGGCCAACCATTTACTCCAGATGTTAGTCATTAACAGGTCAGTTCTGCTGTCTCCTTGAGGCCATAATTTCTGAGAGCACCCAAAAATACATCACAAAGGGAGGAGAGTGACTCCCAAGACATTGGGGGCCAAATTCCTGCTGACCCAGCAGTAGAATTTATAACATGTAACTGTTGAGGATTTAAACCTTTGATTACTCTCTGGAAGCCAGAAGGCCTGTTCAAGTTACAATGCCTCCCCTTATTTTGAGGCAGCCAGGCCATGGGGCCTCAATTGCTTCTAGTGTGAAATACCCCTTGACTGTTCCTGCCCCACTTTGCCTCATTCTCTCTACTTGGGGGGGTACTTGTGGGTAGTGCAAAGAATACCTGGACAGGCAATGCCCTGCACCTCTTGCCAGGGATCAGTACCTCTCACCCTGCATGCCAAAATCTCACTGGATCCTAACTGGCCTTCAGGCAAGAAGTCTTAGCAGGAAAAACTGCAGGAGCAACAAAGTCATGGGGAGGGGAGGAGAGAAGAGGTGGCAGTATTGCTGCAAGGAGGGCTCATCAGGTGTTGCCTCAGAGAGATTAACAGGCCAAGCAAAGACTTCTACAAGGGTGAATTCGTTTATCCCCACACAAACCCTTGGATTTAGAGTTGGGTGGGGATCAAGCACATTTCAGTTGACTTGAGTACAGCAGAGGGTAGAATGAGAAATCTGGAGCTTGGTGCCCCTTCAGAGCGAAGATAAGTGGCCCAGTCACTCTCCATCCCATTCAGGGTGAGGGTGGATCATAAGCATGATAAGGAGAAAAAAAGATGCTTCCATTTATCCTGTTGTAGATCAGGCCATAGGAAGAGTGATGCAGGTCTCTTTTCTCCTCAACATTTTCCTGCGGTGGATATTCCATGGTGCCTTCTTCCCCCTTAGAGGAGAAAGAGTCTACAAAATGGCAGTGCACACAAGGGACCCCATTAGGCAAGCATCCATCTTGTTCCAGGGCAGCAGTGATCATTCTGGTCACTCCAAGTATCTGAAAAGAGCCTCTGTCTGCTTTTAAGTAATCATTGGGTAAGTAGGAGGGAGTGGAGAACCCTCAGGGTAAGATCTGTCTCATCTAACCCATGGAGGCTTTTCCATTGGAAGCATTTCCCTCACTCCTTAGTGAAGCAATTTGTGTACCAAAGTTGAGGGACAAGCCTGACAATGTGACTCCCACCCCTTCTGCCAACCTGTGCAACAAAGGGTAAGGATGACATTGCTCAGGGCCCTCTTAAAAGGCTCTCTGTGCCCTTCCCTGAGTTTATGGCTCAATTTCAGAAGGCTGCATGGGCCAGCTGAGCTAAGAGTAAGGCTATGGAATGTGCTCCCCAGAGAGGTCTGCCTGGCACCAACATTATATGCTTTCCAGTGCCAGGTCAAGACCTTTTTATTTACCCAGTATTTTTAAGTTTAAAATTTTAATTATGTTTTTATTCCAGTCATGGGTTATCAGTGTTACTAGTATTATTATTGTTATTTTGGTTATTAATATATTTTATACTGTTGTATTTATTGAATTATTGTTGTAAGCTGTCCAGAGACACATAGTGATTGGACAGGTTAGAAATATCCCAAACAAACAAACAAACAAACAAGACTTATTTCCTAGCAGGAAATAAGTTTTATTCCTTTGCTAGTGGAGGTTCTAAATGTACTTCATGTGGCTGTGACAGATGCCCCAGTGACCACCTTAGTCTCCTCCACCACCATCCGCACAGAGGAAAAGGACCTGTCTGATAACAAGATAGAAGCTGTGCTGTGCTGGGAGTTTGAGACTTTGGCCAAATTCCTGGCACAGCCTTTAGAGCTTCAGTTACCATTTCTTTTCTTTGCCAGGGCCTTTTTTCCTCTGGTCAATGGAATTGGCAGTCTGGAAGGTATCCTGAAAGTTGCCAGGGCTGGGCTCAACAAGATTTCTCTTTCCTTAAATTCTTCAGTAGATGTTGTTAAGCTGCAGTTCAGTGCCAGGGTGGTTTCTGTGACTAGCAGAAACCTTTGGCTGAGAAGTCTGATGGTTGTGTTTTCTCTAGCTTGAAAATTTAAGGCCCTTGGGGTCACTAATTGAGATTAAAGGATAAAACAGATGCTTTATCCACATCAAAAGGAGAACAGTATGCCTGGTCCCAATGATTTTTTTCATTCTTCCACCTTTTGACACAAACCAGATTCTCTGGTGGTCACAGGGCAAGAACCTCCAGCAGGACCACAGGATCAAGAACCTCCAGCAGGACCACAGGATCAACAGCAGGGGTTTCCACCAGCCCACTAGTAGAAGTGGAGCTTTGTCCTTCCTCAAGACAGCCAAAGAGTCTCCCTCAGCCTGAAATCAGGATCCCCGGCCAAAGGATCAAGGGGTATCTCCTCAACTTGCTGCAATCAGGGATGCCTGCATGAGGCTGAGTTCAAGGTATACGTCCTGGAGATTGCCTTTTGCCCCAGGGACAAATTTTTGCCCCAGGCACACTAGTCATCTCCTTGGACATTGAGGGAATAGAATCAGTCCCTGTCATTTGCCCTCTGGAGAGGCAGTGTGGTGTTATGGTGAGAGTTTTGGACAGGAGACCTGGGAGATCTGAGGTCAAGTCAACCATGAGGCTCATGGGATGACTTTGCACTAGTCATTCACTCTCACCCTAAATTATCTTCACAGGGTGGTTGTTGTGAGAATAAAATGGAGCCATGTGAGCCACCTTGGGTTCCCCACAAGAGGAAAGAAAAGATGGAATATGTAATGTAATATAACAACAATAACTGCACCTGGCTCTCTTTCTAGTTGAGCTGTCAAGTTATAGTTCTAGTCAATTTCTTTATTGTGTAAAATACAAATAAACATTGCCTCAGGCTACAGGCAATATTTTCTTGCAACCAGAAGAGATAAAAACTCCAGACAGGCCTTGCATCTTGTAAACTTTAGTGCATTGTGAAAGAAAATTGTCAGAAAACTGTCCGTGGTTGCTATGGCTCACCCTTCTCAAGGAGAGTGAGCTACCAAGTCCCTCCCTGTCTGCATATCTTTCGAATGCCACATGATCCTGTGTTGCCCCATATTTTCATTTGAGGCCAACTCTTGGGCCTTGTATTCCCTCCTCCTCCTGTTTGATAGGAGCCTACGTTCACACAGGTTCAGTGGGCTCACCTTGGCTACCCTTCAAAAGACAGCTGGGTTTCCTTCCTTGTGTCTCTTCTATTCTTGCTGATTGTCTTGATACCCACACATTTTACCCTGCCCCCCACATATTGGTTCCCATGTCTCCTTGAGGCACATATGCAAAGCTGTTGGGTCCAGTCCCTACCCTACAGAGCTTGTTGCTACTCTATCAACAGGCAGTTGCGCAGAAGTCCCACCTATGGTTATTTCTTCTTCAAGCTCTTCAGGTCTCTTGAACAGTGTCTAACCTGCCACCCATCCACACATTCACAGGTTCTCTACAGTAGTCAGCCTGACAAGTCCACTCTAAATTGTCATCGTAACTTGTTGTGGGAGGAGCAACCAGGGCCTATGGTCTGCAAAGGAATCTTTGTTCTGGGATCAAGAACCATTCAGTTGGCAGTCAGGCACCTCATTGCCAAGATCATATGCTAACCAGGATGGACAATGTGACTGCCAAACAAGGAGGCACAAAATCAGGAACAAAAGAAGCTTTGGAGAGCCTGGGTTAAAAGGAAAATCATTGCTATCACACAGCAGTCCACCTTCCGCAATAATCCAGCAAATTCAGCAACTGAAATGCTCCTGATGGCTTTCCTGATGAACCTGTTTGTTAATGGTTCAGGAGAGGTAGCACCTTCCTGTTTGTTGGACCCCTTAATGCTTCCTTTACTGGAAATGTTTCAGTAGATTACCTGGAGGCTTGAGCAGCAGTGACTTGGCCACCTCAGCTGTTCAGAAGAGGTCCTGAACATTGTCCAGGCCTCTCAGTAAACTTACACTAACTAATAGGATATAAACTAACACTTTGAAGCCCTTAATCTCCTGGAGTCAAAACATAATCATGGTGCCAAGTGAGGAAGAATTGTCTGATGATTTGGGGGTTTTCAGGCATGATTGCTCAGTACCAGTGTACTCAAGCACCAGGTGATATTTTCAATACTGTCTTGGGCATCAGGGAAAGGGTTGTTTGCTAGCCATCCCCATGGGAAGAGGTTTCTGAGGGGATGGCTCTCATTAATCCTCCAGTGGTAAACAGATTTCACTCATGAAACCTGAACTGGGTGCTTAAGGCTCTGATAGCTTTTTCCTTTGAACTCCTGGCTGCTTTTCCTTTTAAGATTAAAATTAAGATTAAAAATAAATAAGCAAGCAAGCAAGGCTCCCATTAGGAGTAGGGGATGGCATATAAATGCAAAAATAAATAAAAAGATTAAGAACACTTTATTAAAACAACTTAACCCATCATCCAGAAACCAGACATATATTGAATCTCATATATTGTCATCAGATTCCCAACCAGCAGAACAACTTTCTATGTAGGCCAGATCCTTCATTTATGCCTCAGGTGAATTCAGCTTTCCATCAGCAGTGGAAGGTTTTTTGCCTTCCATTTGCCCCAATCCATTCCATCCCCACAAAAAGGCTGACATTAACTGGCAGTGCACAGAGTCTTCCACTTCTGCCTTGACAGAACAGCTACAGTCTGGCAGACACAGTCTTTGCTTCTCACCAGGACAGTTCCTTTGATAAAAGGGTCTCACCCTCTGACATTTCTAGGTGGTTAAGAGCATGTATTGTTTTGCTCTACAGATCCCTGGGGAACTCCTCTCTGAGGAGTAGCTACTGCTGCTGCATTCCTTGGCAGTGCCTTGGTGCAGGAGATTTACAGGGTGATCACTTCCACACCTTGGTCAAGCATTATATGATTGATGCTTTTCTTTAAGAGATGTTGCCTGAACAGGGTGCATTTGATCAGTACATCATTTTCCCATCCGAAGAGGGACTCCTTTGGTACACCCTGTAGATCACAAAATGCTCTTCAAAAGAAAGGCACATTTCTTAGCATTAACTGCTCTTTTTTTGTATCTTTTGGAAGGTATTCCACCCTCCTCTCTAGCTGGTGTACTGAAACTCCCTTATAGGTGCCTGCTTTTGCCGAACATCCAAATGTAATAGTTAGACCTCCTCAGCAAAGTTCCTTTTTTTCCAGCATTGGTGCTGTTGTGTTGGTTGGTTGTTAGGTTTGTTCTGTTGCTTTGTTTCATATGACTGCTTTTGTTCTTTTGTTTGCTGTTAGTGTTTGCCTCTCCTCAACCAGTTGGCTGTTTTCCTAGCAAAATAAAAGTGGCATTGTTTCACATCCTTTAGTTAGGGCTTGAGGTGCTGTGCACCTGTTGGGAAACCTTCTGTTTTTGTTTTTAAGCCCAAATGCCCTTTCCTCTTATTCATGCCTCATTATTTTCATTTGCTTACTGCTAAGTATGACAAACCTAGATCCAATCTACAATACGTGGCATTGCTAACTTTTCTGAGTTTTCTTCTCTGTACTTAGGGCATTTTCCCGCTTTCTGATTGTGACATAGTTGGAGTCTGGGGTGTATTGATCTATGGTTGCTGGATATCATGGGTGGATGGTATTGTCTGGTAACGGGACTTGTAAGTACATGTATTAGTTGGTGGTGTGAGGAAAGAGGGGGGTGTGTGTGAAAGAGAGACTGAGAGGCGGGGAAGAATGTTGGATGTGATTTCGTTTCTTTCCACTGGAAATTGGCCTTAATCTGCACATTTATGCAAATATGTGTCTTACAAATCTGTGGCTACAACCCCACATATTTTTAATATCTCAAGTTGGCAGAGAATTATACAGAGAATATATACAGGGAATGTTGAAGAACTTTCCCAGGTAGCCTAAAGTTAGCATTTAGTATGGCCAGTCCACCTGGTTTGGGTTTGCTTTTGCTCATGAGGCCTTTCAAAGTTTGGTTGCAGGACAGGGTTGGGCTGAACTGCTGGGTTGGTCTCATCTGTAAGCTTAATTTGTGTGTGTTAAAAATACTATGTGAATGTGTGTAAACAAAAAAAAAGTAAAACTGGAAGAGGAAACACATTTTTGTTCTGCAGCAAAATAACCTATACCAGTTTGTGGTGATGCCAAAAATGGAATGTTCAGACCAAAAAGGAACTAATTTGGGAATCTGTGTGAGGTTTGCATCCTGCTTTTTTACATGTTAGCTATCCAATGTTTCACTGTCACAATGGTCTGAGAATGGTTAGGCACTTTTAAATGTACAGTTTTAGGATTTGCAGAAGTTAGATGTCCAAAGGCACCTCCCAGAACTCTATTTCTCACTGCTAATGATGTTGACCACCCCCTCCTTTTGTAGCAAATAACAGATGACGGCCTCATTACAATATGTAGAGGGTGCCACAAGCTACAGTCTTTGTGTGCCTCTGGCTGCTCCAACATCACAGATGCCATCTTGAATGCCTTGGGGCAGAACTGTCCAAGGCTTAGGTAAGTCAGTTTTATCTGGATGGCTACATGGGCACATAGAGGGTTAAAATACAAACATCTGATACATTTTGGGTAAAAACTGAGTTACACAAGAGGAATCAAAAGCTCATCAAAAGGTATATGCAAGGGAAAGGGCAAAAAAGAATAAATAAAGCTAGCTGGCTATTATATTTTTAGTCGGTCTCATAAGTTTATGAGAGCAACCATTTCTAAAAGCCATTTCTAAAAATGCTATTGCACAGAATAGAATATCCCATTAAAGTATTAGTAAGAGTCCCTCTCTTCCCCACTCCTTCCCCCAAAGGCTACATCCATAGGTCAGAAACCCCAGTATGAATCATGCCCAAATGATAAGAAGGGCTTAACAGAGAGGGACCTAGAGCAATTGAAACTCTATGGAAGCATTAAGGGATTTCTGAGACTAGGGATAAACTGAAGGGGTTTCCTCAAATATGAGAGGCAAGCCAACAGGGGTGAAGATTTTTCTTGTCTCTTCAAGTACTTCAGGGGCCATTCTAAGAAGCATAATATGAGTCTTAAAATAGAAGTGTGTAGCTTTTGGGGGCATGATGAGCTTTCTTCATTTTTTCCATGACTGTAGGATAGGATTGGTGTTACTCATGAAACAGGAGCATGTAAAATATCCTCAGCTATTTTGGCCAGGAGTTACTCTTCCACATGCACCATGTTGAAAGATTTCAGAACTGGACTCTGAAAGGCAAAGGACTCTTAATCTCTTGTGATTTATTTTCTGTGCAGAATATTGGAAGTAGCTCGGTGTTCGCAGCTCACAGATGTGGGATTTACCACTCTGGCTCGGGTAAGTTCCGATTTCTGCTGTTTGCATCCTAGGTACTGTTGTTTGTGGGTTCAGACTACTGAGGATGATACAGGACCTTGCAATCTGTTTCTGATACACCGAATTCCAGGGCTGGTTTTACTTCCAGGAGGCCTCTTATTGGCTGTCTTGGACAGTGCTTTGTAAGCGGCAGCTTCTGCTACAATGCTATCTTGAAGACTTCCAGACTGCTGCTCCGGAACTGAAGGCAGGGCAGAAACAAGAAACCAGATAGCAATCTTACATGTTCAGATCAGAGTCAAATACATACCACTGAGGTAGCAGCAACATTCTTAGGAATGGGGAAGAAAGTTCCCTAAAGGCCAAATTAAATATGATGAGGCTACCATCCACATGTCTCCCATATTCCCATATACAGCAAAGAGTGTGATATGTTGCTTCAACAGAGAAGCAACAGAGAGTACAGGAAAGGAGTATGGAATCCTTTCACCAGTTGACCTTTGCCTCCATGCAGTTGGTTGTCCTGGCTATTTCTTTCTCTCCCTTCCTGCAATACTAGAAGTGAGCTGGGAAGAGAGAAAAGTGGTGAGAACAGGGGAGGGGAAACTGCAGGAGATCCAGAAGTTATTTGTAGCTCCTGAAGCATTCACCAGCTGCACCTCTGCACAAGCGCCAAAAATATTTAAAACTTTTCTTAATGGCAGTGCCAAAACTGAGTGCCCAAAGGGGCAAATCTGTGCAAGCTAACTTTGAGCCCTCTGACGACTCACACCTGAGTTAGAGCTAGATCTGTCCCTTCAGTATTCCCTTCCTGCATGTTTCTTTTTCTGTTGAAATAAGATATCCTACTCTCTGCTTTAACAGATGAAAAGAAATGCATGATTGGGAAAGGCTGATCTGAATCTTAATGCATACCTTCCTATGTATTTCACTGGAGTGATGCCATTAAAGAAAAAGGGACTCATCTGCTTATTTTATGCTGAGCAATCATATTCATGAAAGCAGAAACTGTTTGTATAAGCAGATACATTTCCGTAACACTGAATATTCTCTTTCAACTCTAGTTGGGATTTCTTGGGAAGAAAATCAAGTAGAGTGGTCAGTCAAGCAGTGCACATGCAGCTCTGCTTCTATTGAGCAACAGTTAACTTACCCTGCAATGGCCTAGTACAGAGGACTGCACTGTATGGACATGGATCTCCTTGCGGTCATGGCTCTGGTCCTGGAAACAATGCTTACTTTTATGCACTTGTTGACCTCATTGAAGTAAATGGAGCTAGAATAGAGTCATCTTATCTTAACCACATTGCTGCTTAATTTTCTGCTGAGTTTTGTCTTGTTCTTTTAATCTTCTCTAGAATTGTCATGAGCTAGAAAAAATGGACCTTGAGGAGTGTGTTCAGGTAATTGTAATACTATCTTTGCACTGTTCTTTAGATTATTATTTAATGCAGAATGTCACCATGGACTAGAAACATAAACCATTGCTCAAGTGTTTTGAAGAGCTCACAATGTATTAATAAATGCAGCTGCTTGAGGGTGAATCTGGATACAAGTTCAGGCACTGAAACAGAACATGTATGCCAGTTGTGTTTCTGCTGTCTTGTAATTTTAGAAAACAGGAATTTATGTCTTCCGTGTATGGCAGCATTTTCCCAGTAATGCTTTGGGGAAACTTTGATCATTCATCATCTCCAGGAAACTAGGTTCAAAAATGTCCATTGTGTGAAATAGAAGTAGACTTCTATTTTCTGAATCTGTTCTGTAACTTTTCAACTAAGTGTAAAGGTGGGGATAGAAAAGTAGAATGTTACATCATTGTGCAGAATTTCTCCACTCTACTTCATTGATTGCATCATGCAAGCAGGGAGGAATCTGGAGTGCAAATCTTTCATTTTATTGGTGAGAGAGAAGAAGCAGTGCAGAACTGCTGCTCCTGACTGTAGCAATATGGTTATAGCAATCTGGCTGCTGTAACATCCTGCCAGTGCAATAGCCTAAACACTCACTAAGAGGAAAAAAAGTATACATTAGGACTTCTGAAACTATCTTCAGAACCCTTCTCAAGGCAGGGAAGCAACTCCTAAGACACAACTAGTATAATCCTACTTTGTTCTCAGCAGGGGATAGGTCGAAAGAAAAACGGAGCGAATCTGACTTTACCCTTTAAAAGCAGCCAGGGGATACTTTCAGTGCACAATGGCCAACCCTTTTTTTTCCTTTTAGAAGAATCAACATGATCTGCCTTTGCGATAACAAACCAGGAGTGCTTACCTAATATCTCTTTTCAAATGTTTTAATTGTGTTTAAATGATTCTGTACTCTTAACTTAAGAACATAAGGAGTGGCTTACTGGATCAGACCAAGATTCCATCTAATCCAACACTGTTTGCAGATGCCACTGTTCTAGAATCCCATGGAGGGCACCATGCCTATTTCTACCTATTTGAGGAATACTCCAGCACTGGTACTGACCAAAAGGAATAAAGCACAGATTCTGTTATATAACACTGAAATCTTGGCATTCTGTTTTCCCACCCAGCCAAATTCTCATTTACTGGGTTTGCATGTCATGGCAAACAAACTTGTGTGGCTCCTGTAGCTTGTGGAGTTTGCCCTGGACCTACTGGTCATAGAGTCACACAGTTTCCACACTCCCCACTCTGTCCTCCCATTTTTGCCATGCATCCCAGGAGCTTCTGCAAGCAGAATTCTCTACCGTACTGTATTGTTCCCTGTCAGCCTCAGCTGCCTCTTCTTGATTGGTCTGCTGAGATTTTGAGGCAGGTTCTCCATATTCCCCCTCCCAAGTGTAGAACACTTGGGAACACTTCTGTAACACTTCCATGACACACTAAGCCCCAGAGGTGTTTTTATTAAATGAAAATAAACACCTTTGCTCTGATTTGTCCCTCCTCCTTCCGTGCTTTCACCTGCTTTCTCCCTGTTTCAGAGAGTGGACAGACACATCATTCAGCCAATAGGAACAAAGCAAGAGATGATGTGTGTTGCTAGGGAGGTGTAGATAGTAGAGTGTGGATACTTGGAGCAGCCCCTTTCTGTTGCCATTCCTTCACCACCAATGGTAAAATGGAGCATCTGGGTCCATACATCACGAGAAACTATGGCAAGGCATTTAAACGTCACTACAAATCATTTTATCAATTCATGGCTTCAGGAAACCAAAAGCATACTGTGCTGAAATGCTGCAAGTGGGTTCTGACAACATGGCAGCCCACTAGCAATAAGAAATGACCGTGGCTTCTTGTGACATGTAAACTCAGCCATTGTGAAATGAATCAGAAATAAAATCAGATCTCCTGTAGCAGCCATCTGTCTCATTCTAGAGGGTCTACTTTAGGTTTTGATAGAAATATCAGCTCTTGCTTTGTTGGTCCTGGAGAAGCAGCACTGCAAAATAGGCAGTGTTGTATCATTTGAAACCCATTGCAGGCAGTGTTTGCAGCCTCAAATGTCTCTCTTTGGTTTCTTCCAGATAACAGACAGCACATTAATCCAGCTTTCCATACACTGTCCACGGCTCCAGGTTTTGGTGAGTCTTGGAGGGTAGTCTTGTAAGAAAACCTGGGAATGTTTTACTCAAAGCCAGAGAGCTTGAACCTAGTTCTCTCAGTGCCAGGATAGAATTTTGGGACATAATCAAAACAGCCAAGGAACTGCACATCTCAATAATGAAGGAACATTACCAAAGCAAAACAGAAAATGCTCCTGCTTGTGGCTCTGATGAAGGCAGCCGCAGCCACTATGCAGCATATCTAAATTAGCAATTCACTAAGTGTTCTGCCTTTCATCATCTCCCAGCTTCAGTCCTGCCATCTGCAATGTAGATGCAATGATATTGATTTCATGGGATTGTTGTAAGGGTTACAGAGAAAATACTATATGAGCCTCCTTGAACAATCGTAAGCCACAATGAAGGCTAAGTATCACTATTACAATCCAACTAACAAAGATGATACAGATGTGAAAGGAAAGGCTAGGGCTGGGTGAACATGTATCAGGAAGGTTGGGGGGGGGTTCAACATGGTACACGTACAGCATCCATGTACCAGTGTATCCACAGCCACAGCACTTAGAATACTCTGATCCAACAATCACTCAGTTGAGTTGCGGTCGAGGATAGCTCAGGCATGTAGCATGCTTTGCCCGAAAAGGCTGGTTGGAGCAAACATCTTGAAATGGCAACACAACGCACCCCTTAAAAGTACCATCTGTTTCTGTGTTCTCCTTTCTGCTGGCAGAGTTTATCACACTGTGAGCTGATCACCGACGATGGTATTCGACATCTGGGCAATGGAGCCTGTGCCCATGATCGCCTGGAGGTGATCGAGCTGGACAACTGCCCTTTGATTACAGATGCTTCTTTGGAACACCTCAAAAGCTGCCACAGCTTGGAAAGAATAGAATTGTATGACTGTCAACAGATTACACGGGCTGGAATCAAGAGACTCAGGGTACTGTACATGAATGGTCGCATAATTCTGGCCCCTGGGCTTGCTTGACTGTTTTCTCAAGCTAATACTAGGCAAGCCTACTTTGCATATTACTTTAAACTTAACCATCAAGCTGAATTTAAGGACACTGTGTGTGGTTTAGGATTTTTCTGGAGCTGTGGGGGAAAGGAACATCACACAATCCTCTGGGTTTGTGCTTCCAAAAACTCCGCAGTGCTCCCAAGGCCAGGAACAACTAGGACCTTCCTGCCCAGAAAAGGAAGCATTGTGGGAGATAGGCATCCCCCCAGTCACTCCCTCCCATTCATTCACGCTCTCTCTGTGCCACACATGCATGAGCACACACACGCAGAGCCCATTTGTTCACTGCCTGCACACCCTCAGATATCTTGAGAAACTGTCGTTCAGGTTCCCCTCTGGTCCGTGCCTTGTTGCACTTGTAGAGCAAAGTGGAGTTCACATCCTTAGTAAATCTAAGGATTTTGACCAAGTGGCCCCAGCTGGTCTGAGAGCAAAATTCCCACTGCCCAAATCTATTTGTCACCATCTCTGCCCCTTTTCTTTAGCCATCTCTCAAATGTTTTCCCCAAATCCACATGCCTGGATCCATATATAGCTCTGACCCCACACATATAGAGCATGCACAAGAAAGATGAGGTGCATACCATCTTCACCTCAGTTTCACTCTAAGTTAAGTGAACCCTTGGCCAGTGAAGAAGCAGATTGCAAAGAAAGGAAGGAAGCCAGGACTGTCAGAACCCGGAACATGTTTTAGGTTCCCAAGGTGAAAAGGAAAACCAAAAACATGGCTAAAATAGATAAGACTAATAGTCATTGTGGGTGGGTGAGCATACACCTAGTGCCACTGTTTTTCATGCTTAATGCAGAAGCCTATATGAGGCATCAAATTCTGCCCTGTATATACTGTTCAGAATACTAGTTTCCATTTAAAAACCAGCATTTGACTTCACCTTATGACTGCAAAGAGAAACTTCAAGATGGGAGCAATGCATGGTGAGATTCCAAAATTTCCAGAAAAAGTCTGTAGAAGTTATGGTCATTTCAGTACTCTGAAACCTTGCTTAAACCTACAAATACTGTACATTCACATAGGATACACAGTGATATCCTTCCATCTGTGAAATGCACATCATTAATGGTTCAAATTATCCCTTTCCCCTGCAATGCCCTGCACACCTTCCAAACTAATCTGGAAGGTTTAGGGATCCAAGAATGCCACACATATAGTGTTGGTTTACTGTTGGTCTTAAGTTGCTTAGGGTTATTAGGTTACATTTTCCTGTTTGAGTTTATCTTGGTATAGACTTTGAATACTTATTACTAGTGTGTAGGAACACAAACTATGCTCAAGCAGATGGGGTGGAGCAGGTCATTACTTTGTCTCATGATCCATTCAGACACGCAGAGAGATCTCTGAATGAATAATTGTTGTTGTAGTTGTTAGTCGTGAAGTCGTGTCTGACCCATCGCAACCCCATGGTCAACATTCCTCCAGGCCTTCCTGTCCTTCACCATCCCCCGGATGGTGGAGGACAGATGGAGGACTTAAGCTCACACCAACTGCTTCTGTGACTCCATCTAGCCACCTCATTCTCTGCCATCCCCTTCTTCTTTTGCCATCTATTGTTCCCAGCATTAGGCTCTTCTCCAGGGAGTCATTCCTTCTCATTAAGTGGCCAAAGTATTTGAGTTTCATCTTCAGTATCTGGTCTTCTAAAGAGCAGTCAGGGTTGATCTCTAGGACTGACCGGTTTGATTGTCTTGCACTCCAAGGGACTCGCAGGAGTCTCCTCCAGCACCACAATTCAAAGGCTTCAGTTCTTCGACGCACAACCTTCGTTATGGTCCAACTTTCACAGCCATACATTGCAACTGGGAAAACCATAGCCTTGACTATACACACTTTTGTTGGCAGGGTGATGTCTCTGCTTTTTAATATGCTGTCTAGTTTTGCCATAGCTTTCCTCCCCAGGAGCAAGCGTCTTTTAATTTCTTGGCTGTAGTCCCCGTCTGTGGTGATCTTGGAGCCCAGGAAAATAAAATCTGTCACTGCCTCCATTGTAAAGCTTCCTCAGACAGCCATTTTGCTTGCTTGCATTTCTTTTTCTTTGGGATGGTTTTAGTTGCTGCCTCTTGTACAATGTTGCGAACCTCTGTCCATAGTTCTTCAGGCACTCTGTCTATCAGATCTAATTCCTTAAATCTATTTGTCACCTCTACTGTGCATTCATCAGGGATATGATTTAGGTCATACCTGAGTGGCCTAGTGCTTTTCCCTACTTTTTTCAATTTAAGCCTAAATTTTGCAAGAAGAAGCTCATGATCTGAGCCACAGTCAGCTCCTGGTCTAGTTTTTACTGACTGTATAGAGCTTCTCCATCTTTGGCTGCAGAGCACATAGTCAATCTGATTTCTGTGTTGACTGTCTGGTGATGTCCATGTGTAGAGTCATCTCTTGGGTTGTTGGAAAAGAGTGTTTGCTATGACCATCGTATTCTCTTGACAAAATTCCACCAGCCTGTGCCCTGCTTCATTTTGTACTCCAAGGCCAAACTTGCCTGTTATTCTGGTTATATTTTGGCTTCCTACTTTAGCATTCCAATCCCCCATGATGATAAGGACATCATTTTTTGGTGTTATTTCTAGAAGGTGTTGTAGGCCTTCAGCCTCTTCAGCACCAGTGGTTGGAGCATAGACTTGGTTTACTGTGATGTTGAATGGTTTGCCTTGGATTTGAACTGTGATCATTCTGTCATTTTGGAGATTGTATCCCGGTACTGCTTTTCCTACTCTTTTATTGACTATGAAGGCTACTCCATTTCTTCTGAGGGATTCTTGCCCGCAGTAGTATACCTGATGGTCATCTGAATTAATGATGTTGATGTTCAGTCTTGTCATCTCTTGTTTGACCACATCCAGCTTGCCTTGATTCATGGATCTTACTTTCCAGGTTCCTACGGAGTATAGTTCTTTACAGCATCGGATTCTCCTTTCACCACCAGATACATCTGCAACTGAGTATTCTTTCGGCTTTGACCCAGTCACTTCATTCTTTCTGACGCTACTAGTACTAGCCCTCTGCTCTTCCCTAGTAGCATATTGGACACCTTCCGACCTGAGGGGCTCATCTTCTGGTGTCATATCTTTTTGCCTCTTGGTACTGTCCATGGGATTTTCATGGCGAAGATACTGGAGTGGGTTGCCATTTCCTTCTCCAGTGGATCATGTTTTGTCAGAGCTCTCTGGTATGACCTGTCCGTCTTGGGTGGCCCTGCACGGCATAGCTCATAGCTTCATTGAGCTACACAAGCCCCTTCACCATGACAATCCATGAAGGAGTCTGAATGAATACTTCGTAGCAATTCTCTGTAGAAGCCTACACATTCACGAAAAGCTTGAAGCCTGTATAAAATAAAGGGCTTTCCTTTACTGGCCAGCAAAACAGTGGTGGGTTAGGAACAAACAGATACATGGTTGCATGGCAGTTGCCAGAAAGGGAAGAGGAAAGAATTAGGAAGAAGTCTCCCTGCTCCTTACAACACACACAGGTTTAGTGTCATTTTGTGTCCATCGTCTGCTCCACTGTTTTTTCAGTGCTTGTCTTTGCATGTTTTCTGCTTTTGTAAAAGGGAAAATATGTCCTTGTTTTTTCAGACCCACTTACCCAATATTAAGGTCCACGCCTACTTCGCACCCGTGACTCCACCCCCATCGGTGGGGGGCAGCAGACAGCGCTTCTGCAGATGTTGCATCATCCTATGACGTGGGAGCCAGTCTACCTTGTGCAAAAAGAACTGAGTATTTAAATTACCCTTCTAGCAGTAACAGTGGACACCATTATCTCCACAAAAATGTGGCCATCTTTTGCAAGGGCCTTTTGAGAAGCAAGTAAATTTGGGGAGCTGGTTGCACAAATTTGTTCCCCTACTTGTCCCATAACCACAGACAAAAACAGACACATCATAGTGCGTATCCATGTGCACGCACGCGCTCACACACGTGCACCTACTTATTCCAGCAAACTTGAAGGACCCTGGAGCTGAGGAGCTGGATCAGTGGGATCTTTCTCCTTTTTTCCCTTGTAGGTTGATATAATTATGAACCATTCCTACTGGGCATGCTCAGAAGAAATCATGGGGAGGTGGGCGGGAGAAAAAATGGGAAGTGATCATCACGCACATCTAAAGAACTACTGTTGCTTTAGGGCTGGGGGGAGATGGTTCTTTTGACATTGGGAGCAGCAAATTGGACAAACTCTTCAGTGCAAATGTGGGGACAGGGTGATGACTGAGGAAGGGAACAAAACTGAACACTGAATCTTACAGCCACTGTCCAGAGAGGAAAAAAATGTAAGAAAAGAAAAAAGTCCCCTTTTTAAAATCATCCTTGTGTTAGGGAATGTTAAAACAGCAGCCATTGTGAGACGTTGATTCCTGCGCTTCTGTATTTTCTTGTTTTCTGTGCTGGCACATACACTGAGCATGCTCATGTTGAAGGTTCAGCGGTTTCTCTTCCGTGTTTCATAGCATTTGGCCCAGAGGCTTCCTAGATTGTTGTGACGATAAAGCTAGAAATATGTACTGTCAGGTCTGATTTATTTTCTTTTGCTTCCTTTCTTCCTCAGTATCTTTCAGTTTTTTTAAATAGATGTCTAATTCTGAAATTGTATGAAATGATTGACTATAAAATATATGTCAAGTTATTTTTTCTTTTACAAAGGCATCTTTTACCACTAGGAGACCAAGCCTTGAAAACACAACTGTGAAATGAAGTTATACAAGAGAACTTTTCTGTAGAGATTTCCAGTTTTTTAAACCAATGATGCAGTTTGGGGAGGGGGTTATGCCATTGACCATATTTCGTGCAACATGAGGGTGGTTAATGGTGGCTTCTTAAGCATCCCACATGTACAGGCGGATTTCCCTATTTCCCCTTGATCTGCTGTAGGGATGCTGGGTGGTTTGTTAACTACCCCAGCCATCCACCCTTGCCAGATCTGGTCATCACAGCCACCCATGTGCAGTGAGGGTAATCAGGAAAATCAGCTGGCACATGTCCAGCACATACAAGATAATTGATAAATCGCCACAGCTCATTAACCACCCTTGTGTCGGGCAAGCTGGCTCACTGTATGTGTGTTCAAATGTCTCCCCATCAAAGAAACATGGCGTGTATATCAAAAATGGCACCCAGCTATATGCTCCTTTGTCTTTACTGGTAATTTTCTGCATCTGAAGAGCCATCTCTGAAAGATCCTCTTTGATGAATCTGGAGTTCATGGACACCTCCTCACAGGTGTGCATTTTCCATACAAGTAAGTTACTACCTTGATGTGGAAGCTGGCCAGGTTTGTCCTGTTCAACACTGCAGGGTATAACTGTAGCTTTTGTGTTGTTTTGCTTAAAGCTGCTTTTTCAAAAACCACTGGAGTCATTTTCATGGTGCCTTGGAGGCCAGCTAGTTTTGGCTCTGTTTCGGATTTAAAGGGGGCATGGGAAGAGGCATGGTGCAATTCCCATTTTGTCCCATTCAAATAATTCCAGCAGTTCAACTCTCTGTTGTCTTTTCCTCACAAGTGATGTTAACAATATCCAGACACCATTTTTATAGCCCCTGCCAATTTAATTGTTTTGAAACAGAAAGCACAAGGAAGCCGTTTGTAAGCAGTCCCAATGCACATGGCTTCCTTTCTGATGCACAATCACCTGCTTTTCTTACGAACACTTCTGATCTTGATCATGAATGTTTCACATTTGCACCTTGCCATTCCAGTCACTTCTTGTCTGCCGCTTTGTTGTCTACCATGTCAGCTTCTAATGCCGTGAGCTTGCAAAGCAGCTGCTTTCTCACCAAATCAACTGGATTCAAAGATTTCATCCATTGCCTAGTGTAGACAGTGAATCAAATCTGTGAGAATGAAGATGGTATCTTATGAAAGCATTTGTGGAGATCCTTAATGCCACTTGCCATGGCACCACCAGGCTATCTAGGAAATGTCAACAAGGGGCTGAAACATCTCCCACGGAAATGTTGATCAGTATTTCCAGATTTGCACTGGCCACCAAAGATGGATGCAGCAAGGGGTGCTGTGCAGACAAGAGAGCAGAAATTGGGCCTGTGCTACTTCTTTTCTGCCCTATAGAGTTTTAAAACAGGGTTCCCATCCAGAACTGAGGCAGGAGCCTGGCACAAATTGCACAAGTAGATCGGGCTGGTCCCGAGGAATTGATGGAGCGGAGCTCTCACCCAAGCAGCGCCCCAGGCTGCTGGAAGGTGAGATCAGGAGAGCAAAAGTAATGTTTATCTTGACAAGCTCACAAGCCTTAGAGGAGCATCCTTAATAGCAACTACAAGAAGAACGGGGATCGGACTTGGGGAATAACATGTTTTATAGAAATTGTCCTGTCAAATGTTACCTTATTTTTCTGAAAGAGTTAAACAGTTTCTTTGGAGTTCAGAGCATATGTGTTTTCCCAGTGCCTCCTGAGAAATATTAAAATGTATGCAGTGATCTGTAATTTCTCTATCTCTCTTGCACACATGCTCTTGCTTTCTCATACAAGCACACATCCCTGTGGTAAGTTTCCCAAACCCACCCATGTGTGGTTTTTCACAGGGCCTTACAGCAGTGCAGACTACTACCAAAGAACTGAAAAGGGAAAGCCTGTTATTTTTACAGAAAAATGCTGTCTTTTTTCCCTGCTTGCCTGCAAAAATCTCACCTGATTTTTTTCTTGCGAGTTTTCTGTTTTAAGGAATATTTCACTGACTTCAGTGAGAAACATGGATGATAGTCTTCCATTACCATATGACTAATACACCTCATTTCTAAAACCTGACAGAACAGTCCCTCTTTGGAATCCCAAACATCATAGAGGCCATCATCATCAGTGTGGGAAGTACTAATTGCCAGGACCATGTGTGTATACTGCCATCAGCTTGTGTGTGTTCAGCTGAGAGTAATCCTAGAGTGTTTGGGGACTTTTCGTTTTGAAGAAACAAAGCGTGGGGGCATGAGTACCATTCCACCGAGTATTATTCCTGTACAGACCACTTTGGCATGAATGAAAATTACGCAGTGGCAGTGCCGGCTGCATTGCATGTGACGTGTTTTCACTTGTCCGATTTTTGATAGTTCCTCTAAGGACTTCATTCTCTCTCATGCCATGATGTGGGAATCATTTCCTCATCTTGCAACCCAACACCTCTCAGGTGTGTTTGTGGGACTGTTCCAACTGTTCAGATGGGCTGATTGTAGGGGTCATTCCCACTAGAGCAGCCTACATGGTCAGCCTCCCCAGCAAAGCAGTGCCACAGGAAGTGGTGCGTGGGCAAAGTGGATTCCAGACATTGAGCATTTGAGACCAATATGGTGGTGATGGTTTTTCAGGTGAAAGAGCAGAAAAGATGATACAATTTGAAAGAATCCCTTTTAAAGTCAAGCATCTCCTTCCCCTTGTCAATGAATTAATTAAAAATGTCAATAAGCTATGCTCTCTATATATATTACATTGCATAGGCTTTCACGGAAGACAATATTTGCATTGGATTAAAGCTCCCTGCACACTTTATTTTTAGTGTTCACTCCCACTCACTTTAGCACTTTTTAAAAAAATGCAATGAGAGCAGATTTGAATGTGTCAATGAGAAAGGGGAAATACACATCATTAATTTTTAGAAAGGCTACACTTCACTGTGTTCCAGTCCCTGGTGTACACTGATCCCTTGGGACTTGGGAAAGGTGAATTCAAGTCTCTGCTATGGACTTTGGATTGATTTCTGCTTTAACTTGTGTGCACTCTATCAAGTGTGAAGTACATGAATGTGTTGAACCAGATAGTTGATAAGTTAGAAGTTACCATGTTTGTTTGATCCTGATTTCTTTGTGCATATTATGATAGAAAGCAATTTCCCACCACCACATGTTTACTAAACCATCAAGTAAATAATGGAAATATATGTTTCAAAGCCCATGAGCTGAAAAGCTTACAAAAGCACAACAGTTTATTTTTAAGCTAAGACACTGAAAAGCATCCAAAACCTTTGTTTATAATATTTAACTCCTTGCATACATGACTTTGAACAAGAATTGTCCATGATGGTGGGGAATGGACCTCCCCTTTCAAAAGCAAGAGCATCTCTGGATGTGAGATGTTGGGCACAAACAGGCAGGCTGTCACCCATTTTTCATGCTCTGTGAGATTCCCATGGATATCTTGCTGCTGCTTTTAAGAGATTGATTAGTTGGCTCATATTTTTATAATAACATGGAAGTAGTAATGTGTGTGAAACTCTTTCCTGATTACTTGTAGAAATAAGGTGAGCTGTAGGTATGCATTATCATAAAAATATCCCATTCTGAGGAACTTGATATATTCGTAGGAATGAATTGTCAGCCCTCAGCTGCCTGATTCTGCGATCAATGTGAATGCCAAGTGAGGGAAATGAATGTGAATTTAGTAACTTTTGTGGTCAATATCTGTTCTAACAAGATGTGCCAAATCTGTTAACTTTACAGAAATACTGTAAGGTATTTCCCTTCCACTTCCATCAAGGTACAGCTACAGCTGGATTACTCAAAATATTAAAAGTATTGTAGTCAGAAGGCCATTGTGATCACTGTAATTTTTATTCATTATTTCACCTCCCTCCGTACCTGCTTATTCATTTGCAGATCATGAGAATTCCAGATGTCAAAATTGTTAGTTTTCCCATTGGCTGCTTCTGTGTCTGAACAATAGTAAGCTGAACTTCAGTGGTAGCTGCATGTCTCTTTGTCTTCAGCCATATACAGTTGCATACTGTGGAAAGCTTTGATCATTCTCTTGTCAGCTGGAACCATACATGACCAGCTCAACTTGTGAACAAGAGTGATGGGAATGAAAATATCCCTGCAGCCAAGTGTTCTGAAGAACCTCCGGCTTTGGGGAAGTGCTGATTCAACAGAACCTGATACATTTTTAAGATGATAGAACCACAGGTCAGAATTATGAAACAATTCCCAAAGAGAATAGGTAGATTGATCATTAAAATAGAAATAACAGCGACAATAATAATGAAGTCCTTCATGTTTGTTAGGTTTTGTTTAATCTGAATGTGGACATGGCTGGCCCATGATATTGTGTGGTTGGGGTTGGATGGTAGGAAAGGGGTTGTATGACATGGTTCCGTAAAAAGAATATTCCGTTTAAAGCGGGGAGGACCATATGACAGAAAGTCTTAATCTATGGTCTACTCACTTGACTTCGCTTTGCCTTGGAAGTTCAGAAGCAAGCATATAAATTTATTTGGGATACTCTTGATACCCTGTAGGCTGGATGTTTGGTAGCTAAATTTCAAACTTCTTTGGAACTGAGGATCCTACAGCAATCGGGTGTGATTCAGTCAATTCTACCAGGAAACCTACAGCAAAGCACTAATGTAAACACTTTTTATTAAACAAATACACCATTTGAGGATTGAAGGACTGTTGTGTTTTTTAATTGGTTTGTTCATTTTTTAATGCAACTTTAAATTTTTGGACCATGATTCTTCCCATGTTCCATATGATGTTGGGCAGTTTGGGCCAGCATATTTTTATAACATTTATTTTAATAAAAATTAATTTATCTGTAAACAGATTTATTGGACACCCAAGTTGGAACCTTGCCATTCAGCCTCTTTTAACTATATATTACACAGAGATCTGTAAAATGCTATTTTAATGATCCTGTAATCTGTGCTTTCCCTTCTCCTGGACACTTGAGTGTGGATATAATAATGCCAAGTCTCTAAAAGTAAAACTATATGTATATATGTAGCTCAATCTTTTTTTTTCTGTCCATGTTACAAAATCGTTGTAATCTTGGCTCAGTTTGTATTGTGCAAAAACTTGTTGCAAAAAAAAGAAAAATGTTTCCAAATCCTTGACATTTGTGACTGTGCAGGATAACATGATCGTATCTGGGATGGAGTGTGGTATGCTTTAACTTCATTCTTCAAGCAGCATTTTTTCATCTTTAAATAGGTTCATAATTCATTCATATTTGGACAAGGCACTGGGAAGTCCATTTCATGAGTTTGAGTTCAAAGGGCAAGCCGCTACTATGGCTTGGAAGCATGAAAATTAAGCAGGGCTTTGAATATTTGACAGGAACAGTAATAGCAATAGTGTCGAAAAACACTTGTCAGCTCTCAGCATCATAAAGCAAACCTGGGTTTACTACAGTGTGTCTTTAGCTGGGACTTGCTTCCTATCACATCCTTGACAAGTGTACCTGCATGCTACATGTATGCCCAATCATACTTTATATTTTGAGGCATACACTTAAAATGTGGGGTTGTACACTTTGAAATGTAGTGTATCAAGAGGTCTGCAGATTGGAAAATTGTCAGGGTGTGTGTTGAGATTTGTTTTGCATAAGCAGCTGAAGCTGCAGTCCAGCCAAATCAGCCTTGTGCACTCAAAGTTTTACCAGATTTCCTATTCATTGGAGAAGGTTCTGGATCGAAAGTTAGATTTATTTTAAAGAGATGGGTGTGTTCTTAGACATCTTTCTCACTCAGAAATTAACACTTCCTGCATGTGTTTGCACTAATGCATTATGTGTTTCTGGCATAAAAATAGCCGTCTTGATTGCTTTGTAATTGTGCTGTTGCTTCCCTGCAGTGCAGAAAGTTTTAAACCCATTAAAAAGCCACCCAGCTGGTAACAGATGGCAGTAAGGCAGCCATATTTTAATACAAAAAAGGGCTAAAAGCCAGCAACAAGTAAAAAATAGATTTTATAAAAAGATTGTGGTTAATACTAATCAGTGAAAAACATGGTTTAGCAGTGAGAAGAAATATAAAAAGAGTTTTGAAAGCAAATAGTTTGGAAGCTCTTGAGTGTGCTCGTGATCTGCAGATCAAGTTTGACAGAGAAATAGCACGTTCAGCACATTTACATGGAAGAAGCACAGAGCAATAGAGCTAGGCTGGCCCTGAAATCTCACTAGCAGGCTAGGGAACTGGCCTGTTCTTAATATTTGGCTGGGTTTCTATCTCCTTAAAATTATTGGCCACCCCAGATCCTACAGTCTGGGTATACTTGGCAACAGAAAGAAACGCCAGTGTCCTGAGGTGCTGTGCTTGGCTGTTGGAGAAGTGAACTTTGCTTGTCCTCACCGTGGGAGCATGCATTGGCAAACTCGGACATTTTTTAATTTTTTAACAAGCACATTATGGGATTCCCCTACCAGTTTACCCTTCTCCTACTGTACATTATGGCAATGAGCTAGATCCCTTAAGCAGACCTCCAACAAGACTTGTCAACTGCTGTTCCCACCCCAGCAGCAACCCAGGCTACTTGCTGACAAATCCTGCCCCCCCCCCACCACACACACCTAACAACCACCTTTGCATCAGAAACAGGGCAAGAGCAATGGTAGTCCTGCTTTCAGTCCGCCTCAGCCCAGTGGGACGCAGAGGGAAGCATGCCCTTGAGCTTGCTGAAGAGGTTCTCTGCTACAGGCTAGGCTGGTATCTGCCACCAAGTACCTGAAAACCACAAATGGACTTGGAACAGAGCCAGATTGATTACCTCAATGACTCACCAGAAACATCTAGACCAGGGGTCTCAAACTCGCGGCCCGCGGGCCAATTGCCGGGATGGGCGGGGCACGGGGGAGGGGCCCTGCGGCCTTCGAAGCGCCGGCAGCGCCCGGGCCGGCCTCCAGATGAGCGGCCCACCACCACCGCGGTGGTGGAATACTTGATGCGGCCCAGCCTCACTCAGCCTCTACTTCCAGCGGCCCCCAGGTAAGTTGAGTTTGAGACCCCTGATTTAGATGCTTAGACCTCTAATGTGTTCCAGCACATTCCCAGGAAAATGCCCAGTATCCCATTTGTGCAATTGGCATAGACTTCGGGCAGGTGAAAGTCATTGAGTCTCATCTGTGCCTCAGGAGGTATGGATAAGGTTGGGACCAAATCTTGGATAAACATGGTATTTCAGAGTGTATGTCAGATGTATGACAATGGCAGTGATGTTAGGCTCCACATGAGTGCTTCTCTACAGATGTGTCCCCCACACTTCTGCTTTTAGCCTGGTTTCCCCCAGCCATGTGCTGATACCAGGCCTAGTTGATTCCAGGACACCTGCAGGGGAGAGTCAACAAAGCGTTGAGCATCCCCTCCTGCCTGGTTTTTCTCCTGTATAAATATGTCTTATATCTTTGCACTGTACATGCAAATGCAGTACTTGCCAAAGTAATGTGTAATCGCCCCCTTAGAATGATTATGTAGTCATAGCCATGCTTTTTTCCTCTTGTTACCAGTTGAACAATGCTTCATGTTTTAAAAAGAAAATTGCATTCCACACTACAACAAAGCTGATGATGGTTTACAAAACGACAACACTATATTGAATTTCACCCTGGGCAATCTTGTCTGACGATCTCTGACTTGGATACTTAATTCCCAGTGGGTAACTATGACACCTTTGCTGTTTTCTTTTCAATTTTCTGGGGAAATTGTGTTGACTTCTCATTACCATTTGCAAAGTTCAGAGGCAGGATGGAAAACTGGGCAGAATCGCTATGTTGCAATGTAGATGCCTGTTGCTTACAAACAAAAATCAGCTTGGTGTTTCAGTTCTTGTTCTTGAAGAAGTTGGCCATGGGAAATGTGGAGTTCATTAGGATACAGTGAGCTTGTGTTTAATTATAACTATTACTGTATCTGCTTCTGCATCATGCTGCTCCCCATCTTCTTACAGGCCACTAGTTAGTCTTCTAGACGGTCGGGTTATTTTAGAACTAAGCGATAGCCTTCCGTGTTCTGCACTGTAATGACAGAACAGAAGACAATCACACAATGATACACATTTTCTGCATTGACTAGTCACTTTGAGCCTGTTTCTCTGCCAGAAGGTTTATTTCCCCTCCCCCTCCAAGGATAATTTCAAAGTGGGTTGGTTGTTTGAGCCACTTCTGGGATTTTATGGACACTTGTGCAAGAACTATGGCAAGACAGGGAACGCAAGCTGAGGGAATGCTTTCTGCAGCAGCATTTGTCCAGTCCAGCTATTTTAGAAAGAGAAACTGTGTGAGTCAGAAGGGGTCTCCTGGGCCATCTAGTCTGACCCCCAGCTCCAGCTGGCTCCGTTCATGACATGTCTACCATGTGCATGTCTAACCTAATAGAAACCAAGCGATTGCCTCCCCTTTGGGGAATCAATTTTGTCACCATCTGTAGGTTTTCAATGTGCAGATTGCAAAACTGCCTGAAGTAAATGCAACTGGATATAGTCCTTTTTTTTTTCTTTTGTGTGGCCTTCTAAGGCAAAAAGACCTTATAAAGGGCTGATCCCTTTAAGACTCCACAGTCCACCTCCATGTCTGCATATTCTAATTCTGACCTTTCAAGATAGCAAATTCTACAGAGGAAGCCATCATAAGTCAGATACAGTTAAAATATTGAGTTTGGTGGCATCTTCGAAGCATTACAGTGGCAAAAGAATTTGTTAAAAACCCAGTTTTTCAGATGTGGGAGGATTTACCATATATACCAGCATATAAGTTGACACTTGAAACAAAAATAGCAAGGCAAGAATGGGGCGGAGGTCTTATATGCTAGATGAAACAGTTTCATCATACAGTAAAAGCCCTGTATCCACAGGGGATCCGTTCTAAGCTCCCAGCAGATGGCTGAAATCTTAGGACCCCTGCAAAAGTGGGAAAGCCACAAATATCTCTAGAGAAAAAGTACACATATTTCTAGGGGCTTGTCTTGGTACCAGCCAGCCTCACATGTTTTGTCTCTTAGTATATCTAGAGGTATTTGCTGTTTTTTCTGTTCGTTTTTGTTTTGTTTTTTGCTACAAATACAATTGTATAAAACAGCATATAAGAGGACCCTTGAAACCAGCAATGGGAGTTGTCTTATACACCGACCTATGGCAAACACCAGAAAAGCAGCTCAAAATATTGACCTTGTCATTATACGTAAGTTATCTTATATGCTGGTATATATACATTGAATTGACTTGGCTGAAACATGCAAGCACACTAAAATGAAGGAGTGAGCTGGGAAGCACGATAGAGTGAGTCCCCTTCCTGAACAAAGCAGTTCTCAGTCTGGGCAATGCTTGGAGAAAGTAACGATGAGCCCCCCCCCCCCACCTTCCTGTTGAATTCCGTGATGGAAAGCAAGGCTTAACATAAGTTGCCAGATTAAGAAAAACACTATAAAGTAGCCAAAAACTCAAAATGTGAAAGTCATTTCTCTGCAATGCCTACATAAATACTAAAGCAACTCTTCATAATACTCCACTGTGCATTCCTCACCCTCAAATAAACATAATAGGGCTGGATGCCGAGTTCCCTGTGGGCAAAACTCCACTCCTGGGACATTTCTGCTGAATGAAGAAGCTACTTTTGCAGATTTCCTTCCTCGGTGTCTCCTGGAAGGGTGCTCTGCCATACTGATCCTTCAGAACTGAGTGGGGGCAGTAGAGGGGCGGCAGAGGAAGACGGTTTCAGCAAAAATTGTCTCCCAGAATCTAATGTAGCAGAAGCCTTTGCTGGATCCTAAGCCTTCTGCAAATAGAAACCCTTTCATTCATAGAAGGGAACCCTGGATGCAACTCATGAGATATACATCCTTTGCCACCTGAGGGCGAACCCTTCAAACATCTGGCTGTAGGCTCTGATCCATGCAAAGTCACGCCACAATAAATACCTTGGTATTTAAGGTGCTACACATGTACTAATGTTGCAGGAAAGCTTACCTACCTTTTGTTACAGCTGCTACAAAGCATGATTCATCTGGAAAATTTCTGACCATCTGTGACAACCCAGGAGAGAACAACATAAGTTTAGATGTTGGCCAGACTCAAAGTAACTGATTTTAAAAATATATATATCTACAGGAAATTGCCAGGTTTGTAATAAAACAAAAATAAAATTCCACAAAGACCTCAGTGACAGATGGCAGTTTGGTAGTTATGAGTCAGAAGGGATTGTGGGCAGACCTAAAACCCAGTTGTGTTGTAGTGTGGGTATAACAGGTGCACACACAGAGAGATGGCCAGACTCGTGCTGATGTTCATCTGAAAAATACGTTCACACACATTTTAGTCTGGTTTGTCCCAGAACTTGTTTCCTAGGCTAGGCTTCTCAGAAATAGAATTCTGCTCCTGCAGGGTGTGAAAGTGTGTTTTCCAGAATAGCCTGTGTCAGATCAAGAAGGGTAAAGAACTGGTGGAACATGGCCTAAACCATTTGAGCTGCACCACAAGCTGCTTTTGCCACAAGCTGACAGTCGCTGCCTTAGACAAAGTTTTTTTTTCTCAGCCACAGCATTCACAGTATGAACACAATGATTCATATTGTAATTTTATATATATTTATCTGTATGATTGTTTATGATTTTGGAAGCCATCCCGAGGCTTATGCAAATGGGATGGCATACAAAAATTCCTAAATAAAATGATTACGATCACACCAATCTTCCTTACAGAGATCACTGGGAATCCATAAAATTGCTCCATCAGAAAAAGATCCAAAAGCAAAAGTAAAGGGATGTGGTCTAACTAAAATTTCACAAAGCCATGTGCAAACTATTGCGCTCACTAGCCCCTTCAGCTATCTTGAGACAAGGTGGGAGAGAAAGTACTGGCCATGATGTATAGGAAGTCCCTGGGTTATGAAAGAGTTCTGTTCCTGAAAAAATGGACATGGAAACTTTTATGCAAGTTGGATCACGTATAGTTGGACCTCCACATTTGCAGGGGTTAGGTGTCCCATGAAACTGGAAAAAACAGATCTTCTTCCCCCTCCCCGCAAACTCGGCAGCATCTCCTCTTCCCAGCAAGGAAATGCTGGAAAGATGTCCCTGTCCAGATAAGTGAGACAGGAAGGCATGCTTTGGAGGCCTTCCCTCTCTCCCCTTTTGCCTCCTCCCTCCCTCCCTCCCTCCCTCTCTGTTGATGCTTTTTCTCCCTTTGCTTCTCTATGGTGATGACAATCTTCAGAGTAATTGTTTTAAATTAATAGGATTTATAGCAGTTCATTCCTAAGTACAGGTTGATTGTAACTCGGATGTTCATAACTTTGACTTCCTGTGCTTCTTCAAACTGCAGTTTTAAAGCAGTCTTAGGACAGCATGCAGGAGGCATCAGTTTGATCAAACCAGTCTTCCCCAACCTGGTACTTTCCAAGACTACAGTGCTTATAATCCCTGACCATTGACTGCTAGCTGGGGCTGAAGAGAGTTGTACATCTGGAGGGGACTTGCTTTGGAAAGGCTGGATTAGACCTCGGCTCCTTCCAGAAGTAATTTGTGGAATGTTTATAAGGGGAGCAGGACACTTGTGCTGGCCAGGCCCCAACTTCCTGTCAACTCTGATCTTTGCACAGTGAGTGCCATCTGCACGTCTTTGGCTGAGGCTCCCGACTGCGAGTTCTAAGCACTTTCGGCCAAACACGCAGAGCTTTCCCATTCTGGACCGGTTTCTGTCCAGTGTGTGGTCAAAGGCAGACTTGTGAAGAACAGCACGCTGGAGCAGGCCCTGCTTGCCCTCTGCATTTGTGGATCGAGCGTTTGACACACGTTCAACATATACACAGTTTCTACCCAGAGGGAATTGCCTGCCTCACTTGATCATGCCACCTGCAGTTAATGATCTAGTTCACACCACTACCATCAGTTACCTCCAAACAACCCTATTGGAGGGTTGTTTCGCACTGCAACAATCTCACCTAAGTTTGGATGACATGACAAACTGTTACTATGCAGATGGTTACACAAATGCTCAGCATGTGTCATGGCTTGTTTAACCCTCAGTGATTGTGCAAACCGGCCCATTCCTTGATTAGCTCCTCTTATGGTGCACCTCTTGGACACAATGTAGGGTGAATTCTATGGGCTGATTTGTTGAAGCAACGAACTTGTTTTCTTGTCTTGTGATTCCGTCTCTGTGATCTAAAAGGACAAGCCCAGCTTTGGCATCTTCAAAACAAGTTTCCAGTTCTTTCCTACCTGGTCACTGACAAGGATGTGGATTCCTGTAGGTCCCTGTCTGGAAACCTGCTGGATCTGATTGGCTGGGAGACTGAGCAGTTCTGCTAGCTTATTGGTAAGTTCAGTGGCGGTCAGTTCTTCCAGATACAACTCCTGATATATTGCTTTTGGAAACAGAAAAGAAATAACATTTTCTCTTTTATTTATTTCTTCATTTTTCCACAATAGATTATGTTACAGGAAACATAATAATATGTTAAGTATTAAATAAAACAAACATAACACAGAACATTCAAACCAGACCAGAACAAAGTGAAAATATGGTAGTTTCCACAATTAAAATGTCTTCTGGAATAAAAATATTTTCGAACATCATCTTAAAATGAAAACATGTTTTTACTGCCTACAGAGATAGAAACAGCTGAACCACAAAGCCCCTGGTGATAAAACATAGTAGGGTAACTTTGACTTACTAGATGTTGGATTGTGTGGACCATTGTTCCCGTTTGTTTCCAGCTCCCTTGAGACATAAAGGATGAGCCGAGGGCGCACACACCTGAAAGGAGGGAGGGAAGTCAGATCAGGGCCTGTGTGGACTCTGCGAGGATCTATTGGGAGGTTCCCCATTCAAATTTCCCATCAGCCCTGAATGCTTGAGGTAAGCTGTTCTCTCAGCCCTGCCCCATGTCAGAGGAGGAGAATAACCCTACCTTGCAGAATTCTTGTAAAGAGCAAGCACAGAATCAGGAATATCCAAGCAAAGCAAAACTATTTGTGGTGTCAGGTTGTTCCATAGCTGAGCCACTGCAAGGATCAAACTCAGCTGTGTGGATGAATAACAACATGCTTTGCTCTGAGAACACCAAACAAGTGAACAGCATACTTTTCTAGGCTGCTGAGCTGGCTGGCACAGCTGTAATAATGGTGGTATTAAGGTCTGAGAGTTAGAAATCAAATCTCAGATGTGGCCTGCCTGGCTGGAGGGCAATAGGCGTAGGCAGGCACAGAAAAGGATGGAAGGATTAAAGCCAAAGCCAGGCCTTGTGAAAAGAGCATTTGTGAAAAGTTTTAGCAGAGTCATTGCCTGGCTCTTTGGGGAGGGTGGGAAGGAGATGTTTCAGGCTACATGAAAATAGGCAAACCAACTATTTCCCCTGCTTTAACTGCAAAAGTAGCTTCTGTAATTTACATCCAAGATGTGAATGGAAGGGGTGGGGGAAGAAAACCAGAACACTTTCTTCCTGGGTGATCCATTCTGATGGGGTACCCAGGCCAGAGAGGAGATTCTGTCCAAATCTACTCTTGGAAACTTTTGGTGGGTAAGCAACTTGTCTCCAGTTGCCAAATTTTTCTCTAAAATGCCAGGAGCACTATATTGATATCACTATCTCAGTAGTGTAGTTTTCTGTTAGTGATCCCACTCAATCAGTTGGTGTACGAACAGGAGCACCAAACGTTACTTCTTCAAGTCAAACATTTTAGCTAGTGACAAATTGTGTTTTTAACAGGGAATTGGATGGGAATGAAAGAAAGGGTGGTAACAGTGCTTTGGAGTAAAAGGACTAGCCTCCCTGCCCCCAGATTGCCTGTGTTCATTTCCCACTTCCTTTTCCTGGATTGTGGTCAAGGTCGGGTGGAGGAAAGAGATGGTGCGGAGGATGCATGGCCTTGTACCCTCTCCCAAGAGCTGGTTTCCTGATCACATGACACAGATGCAACCTCGGAACCAGCCTCCGCCATGGCTGTCTGGCCCAGGCTTTGAGGAGCTCGGCTGGAACACACTGAATGAACCGCTGGCATTCAAATTAAGAGGCACAAGCTGTTTGCTCAAAGAACAAAAGTTTGTGGGGCAGTAATCTCACAGTCACAAGCAACTCCTCTTTCTATACCTTTAATCTGGTATTGCAGGTTAGTCATTTGTAGCTTTTTGCTTATGAGAAGGAAGGGGGGATTGTAATCAGTCTCTTGGAGGTCAGTTGAGCTATGCAACAGGCTACTAGATCACGGAAAGAGAAAGCAGGCACAGGGAGTAGAGCAGTGGGAGGTCAAAATGGAGTGTTGTCTGAGAAATGAAAGCAGTGAAATTACAAGGATTAGGGCAAGGCAGGAGCAGATCACAGTCACCAGGGCTGAGCCCCAGAACCTGCTTGCTATTCACCTGCAGTTGCAGCCAGACCACAGACTTTGCGCAAGCGCCCAGGACTCGGGGGAACAGAAGGAAAGGGCTGTTTCGCACTCTCTGCCAGGTTACTGACAAAAGCTGTCATTTGTATTTCAAGGAAAACTGACAGCTGGGACAGGATTGGGTTATGCCACAAAGGCTCCTGGGATATATGGCTGGCAAGGGTAAAAGAAATGGGCAGCGTGGGGGCAAGCCACAAGAAGCCACAGAACACCTGGCTCTTTGTTGGGAATAATACTAGTTAGTGAGTGAACAACCAACCCATGTGGCTTATTTTCAGGGCAGCTTATTCTGACATGTGAACTCACTCAGAGATGCCCCATTCACACCATTGCAGCAGGGAAAATAAGCTACAGTGGCTAATTTCTCCTGCTACACATGCTGATTGGATTAACATAATTACCCTCAGCAGTGCAGCTTGTTGTGACATCTGAACCTCTGTTGCCATTGTTAATAAACCACATACTACCCATGGGTTGTTCTGAGGTTGTGCATGGCTTGTTAACCACAGCGAGAATCTAACCTGTGCTGGTTTATGAGTCATGATACAGTGCATGTCTGCCCATTAGGGCTTAATATTCACGATGGTCAAATGAACCAGTCTAGAATTTTATGACTGAGTACACATTTGAACCAAGTTTTCTTTTAACCACTACACATTGGCTGTGTTCACACATCATAACAAACAACCCTGCATGGATTCCATGGTGTACCAGTTTTTGCCTAGATATGCCTGACAGACAATCAAGTGGTTTCTATGCTAGTATGGTTTTCATTTTTGACATGTATCCCATTAGTAACTGTGCATGGAATTCAATCCCATGCTGGATGATTGAAGGACACTACAGCTGCCACTCTTTCCTGGGACTTTGTGGTAGCTGCAGAATGGTGGAAACCACGATAGTGGGTTTGGACAACTGGAGAAACCTTGATGAAATGTGGAAACCATAAAGCAGACGACTGTTTCTTATCTTGGTTTCTGAAACCCAACCATACCATGATGAAATATCACAACAGGGTTCAGGTGGCACGACAGACCATCCTGTACAAGAAATCACCAGGGCTTGTCACATCACTTATACCTGTCCACTGCAGTTTTGTGGATATACCTGAATTAAGTAGCACCTCCTCTTCCTTCTGTCTAATTTTCAAAGTGATTGTGGTTAAAAAACAAACCTGTTCCAGTGGAAGTTTTCTTGGCATGATCTAGCCAACATTCAGTACTTTTATATTCCATACATTTCAATAAGAAAATGAAACATACATAATTAAGATCAATGGGACTTAAAATGCTGGACCCTGGCTTCCTTTTATCTTTGTAGAAAGTTGTTCTATGTGCAGTACAATCCCAGATATGGTTACTCTGAAGTAAATTTCACTGAGATTATTGGGACTTGCTTCTTGATATATGTGGATAAGAGTATAGCCTTTTATTAAGGGCGTTAGCACCAGGAAGCTCCTGCACCTTGAACAGCTGGACAGAAGAGGGAATTTCCACAGGTGTCACTTCTTGTACAAGCTTCACCTGCTCAAATTTCTGCCTCCTCACATCTGTTAAAGGTGTAGGAAGGCCCCATCCTCTTTTGTATTTGGCCACCACCTGCAACTACTACTTAAGAGGTTTTTCCCCCTACTCAAACTGTTTTTCAGTAGCACTTTAGCAGGGAGTTTAAGATATGCCATCTTCCTCCATTGCATACCTGGCTTTCAAAGCATTTGAAAGTCGGATCCCATCCGCCGTTCCACAAATCTGTACAAGATCGGTGCGTGAAAGCTTGAGCAAATCACTTCCTATAGTAAGAGAAATAGGTTGAGGAATGATGGACAAAATTGACCCTGTCCAGAATTTGCTCTTAAGGGTCTTCCTGGGACAATGGTGCTTGTGAAATTACTTCATAGGGTTTGAGACAGAGTTGGTCAAATTTCTGTTCTGATTATTTTGTTCTGATCCATTAGGAATTACTATATGGTCTGGAGCACTGGGACTTTGAATCAATGTACATGGTGTTTTGCAGCATATATAAGCCAAAAAAGGCAAGTCTTTACTCCAAGAAGCTTTTCATTCTAAATTCATCTATGCAAATACATTTTCCCCCGATTTATATCCTGCCTTTTTCCTACAAAGGGCTCAAGGCAGCTTACATCATTCTCCTCCTCCATCTTATCCCAACAACAACCCTGTGAGGTAGGTTGGGCTGAGAGGCCGTGACTTGCCCAAAGTCACCCAGTTGGCTCCATGGCTGAGCAGGGACTAAAACCCAGATCGTCTGAGTCCCAGTCCCATGCTCTTAACCACTACACCACACTAGCTCTCTGAAAACTATTCAGGTTAGCTATTTTCCCCTCAAAGCTTAAATGCCACAGAGAGAAATATTTCTCCATGCCTTAAAAAACAAAAGCAAATTTCTTTTCCCAGTGGATCTGGATGGGCAAGAAAAAACATCAGTATGAGGAGACTACAAAGGTGCAAGGAGGCGGCAAATCTTCCGATAAATTTATGGGCAGCCCTGCCATGGAAGCGAAGTCTCACCTGTATAGCTGGCAAAAACCCGGGAATAATTGGAAAATCTGTTTTTGTGTAACCACTGTTGAGTTTCCAAGATGGAGGCACTTGGGTTCAGAGCCTGAAAGACACACACACAGAGAAAGCAAGGTCAGCTCAACTGCAATTCAAAGGCCACTGGGAAACGTGCCCCCTACCAGCAATTGCAAGTGTGTGGGCTGTATTTACACGATGAGGAGCAAATTCTGGTTGGTCAGAAGCATTCCTCCAGATTTTCGCCTCTTTTCCAAGCCTGAGTCCTGGTGCTCAAAATCCATTCTGGGGCTGAGCTGTGGATAGAGTAAGCTCTACAGAGACCACAGTGCAAGATCTTAAAGGAACCTGAATATAATTTGATTTCTCCCAAATGTCCCTAGTCTAGTTGCACAGTTGTGTCAGCTCCTGGTACTCTGAGGAGGTTGGACCCAATGGCCTTCTCAGTCCCTTCCAACTCTACCATTCTATGATTCTATGAGGGCAACGAGATACCCAGATTGACTATCAGAATGCAAAAGGCACGAGACTTATAATGATGATATTCCAGCACAAATGATAACTCATTTTCTAACTAATTCTTCAGTAGCAATGGTGGCAAAGAAATTGTATTTCACTGCCACCACTGCATCTTTTCAATGTCACCCAGGAGAGCTTTTTCAGGTGGTGAAAGGCCTTCTGGATGTAGGCTCTGAAATACAGCTGCTTAAACCCATTTTGCAGAAAAGTTGATCAGAGCCACAGATTTACAGAGCACGTGTGTCCTTCAGCCACGTCGTCACAGATCCCTTCTGGAATGCATAACCTGAGGACAGAGATTGGCTGTTCAGAGGGCACCAGCTTGCTCTTTAGATCCTTGCCCCTCCTTAGCTTGTGAAACTGGCCACAGTTCAGTTGGTTATTTGGACCTCAGAAGTAGTGACCAGTGCCTCCTTTAGGAATGGTGAGGTCCGCACAGCTTTAGAAGAAGCAGTGGCAAGGACTTTGTTTAGAAATCAAATTTAGATCCTGTGGTTTTGGATAACTACCACACCATGCTAAATTTGCCATCCTGGGGCAAGTTGCTGGAGTGAAGGGCTGCCTCACAGCTCCGGGCAATATCCTGTGTTCATTCTCAGACCCACAGCTGAAAAGAGTCCTAAAGGTGCGTTTATTTTCTCTGGCTTTGTCACAGGATGCATTTTATAGGTGCCAAACTGAAAATATTTTAGCCACAAATACCTAAATATCTCTTGGATATTTTTATTTATCACAAGTTTATACCACTGAATAGCTAAAGCTCTCTGGGAGTTGCAATTAAAAATAAAAACTACTGTATAAAATTTAAATAGTTAAGACTAAGGATGGGGAAGATTCAGTAGTGAGGTATGGAATCCAGCAGTCTCCCCAGGCTCAGCTCCCCAGACCCTAGCCCACTTTTTCACAGAACTCTGCACATGCTCACAGATATTCTCATAACAATCTTTTGAAGAGGAGTCTTGTAGTCATGTGAGCCAGCTGCTCTTATTCAGTAATGTGTTATACCACAGCCAGCGTCATCTCTAAGTAACGAGACCGATACATGTAGAGGTGCCATTTTGCAGAAAGCCCAATATAGTTTTCCCTGTTCCTGAGTCATTGAGTGGCTTGCACGAATCTTCAGAATTTCACATTAAAAAACAAAACAAACCCCTGAAGTGAAATAAAGACTCCCAATGTCCCTGCATTTTATTGTAGCTGCTGGAAGACCTGTTGGAGAGAATTGAAAGTGAAACAAAACCAGAGCCATGAGACTGTTGCTCAGGATCTTTCATGTGTAATAAATTCAAAGTCCTGGATGAGGTATCCAAGATGGCGGAAGGCATGGGTGTGAACAACTGAGGACAGCTGCAGTCCTCAGTTTCCCTCCTCAGCACCCTTAGGTGGATGTGAAAGGCAGCAACAGTGTCCCATGTGCCATTTCAAGAAAAATGATGGTTTAAGGGAGCAACCATCAGTTATCTGGCACCTTTGTTGTGTTGTGAGCATTTTCACAACCAAGGGGGAACGTGGATACCTGCCTTTTTAACATTTAGCATCTGACGTCAAAGCCATCTTTGGCCACCAGGTGGCACCATTACACTGTGTTTGGTAAGGTGAGCAGGCGCCAGACTCTGAATATAGACCAGCAGGCAAACTTTCTGGGGAATTGTGCCCTGCGAATCAAATCTGTTTATCTTCCACATCACTCTGTTTAATGGCAGCAAAACACGGCAGTTTGGGGTAGCCTCCTCACCTTGCCTCATGCTACATGTAGCTTGCAAATCCCTATGCAAGTGAGGTGGGATTCAAACTCTCTGCCCCTCAGGGCACCCGTTCTGCATACTGAAAATTTGCTGGGTGTTTTGCACACGACAGGTTTTTCAGGCCTTCCACTGTGCCTTTTAACAGAAAAAATGTTAAAAACATGGTCCAGCCCTCATCTGTTACCATCCATGGCAGAAAAAAGAAGGGGGGCTACCTTTCTCCGGGCCTTACAGGATCCATGGGGGAAATTCTAATCTGCTTACACAGTACCACAGAAAACTATTTGAAAACCACTGTGTGAATCATCCAAAACAACTTGCTCTTAAGAGTGCAGAAACAGAATCTGAAAAATTGCAAAGCATTGTTAAAAGATGCACCCACGTTTTCTTATCTTTATTTTTGTGATATGCTTGCAAGAAAGCAGGTGTCCTGCTGTTGGCCTCTATGAGTTTGTGACTTCTGTTTTTCTCTTTTTGTTACACTTATACCCCATCTTCTTCCCTCTTGCAAGGAACCTGAGGTGGCTTCACTTTATCCTAAGAAGAACCCTGTAAGGTAGGCTTGGCTGAGCATCAGTGACTGGCCAAAGTCACCCAGGGAGCTTCATGGTTGAGAGGGGATTAGAACCCAGAGCTCCCAAGTCCCAGTCCAACACTTTCACCATTGGGCTCTCCGCCCTGCTGGTGGTCTGCTTACCTCTGCCATGTTCTCTGAGGAGCTGTCCAAGGCGTAGCTCGGTGAGGCGCAGACCCTGCCAAGGAGAGTGGAAAAGCAGGTGAAGCCATGATTTCAAAAGAATGAGGGTCTGAATGCTATTACAGGTGCTTGTTTTGCCTGGTTTACCTTTCGGGAGTTTGAAGCTTGAAGGAGTGTGGAGAAACAAGGCTGGGAGTGGCTGGAGGGCTGTGGAGGCTGCTGGAAGCTTCGGGCCACGGGGCGCACTGGGAAGGGGGTGGGAGGAAATAGAACCAAAGGAAGAAATATTAGACCCCAGAAACTGCATCTCATACCATCACCAATCTTCAACAGGTTTTCTTTTTGGCTCTAACCCCTTCTGAGTTTGACTGTGGAAGAACAGAACTCTATTTTTAGAATACCTTCTGGCTGGCTGGCTGGTTGAAAAAAACAAGTTTCTAGTTTTATATGAAGCCAACCTTGAAATTCAGAGAACAATGCCTGCTTTTAAAAAATAGCAAATTTATATAGAGAATGATATCAAGAACTCTGAGGTGATTTCTGGTGGACATGGGATGTGGCTTCAGTGCCTTGCATGGTTCAGGACAAGTGAGAGCAGACTCATTAGTATAATAATAATTAGGTTTTTATGGTGCAGAACTCTAAGAAGAATTAACCCAGGAAGTTCCAGGATTGAAGAAGCTCTTAAACAGTGCCTGTATTGGGGCCTCTGGGCTTCAAAAACAGTTTTAATCCCAGTATCAGATTTTGTTAAGGATTTAGAGTTGTGGAGTTTGTATGTTGGAAAAAAATGTTTCATTTTAAACTATAATATCCCATTGTGCTTCATAACACATCTACCACCACCACCACCACCACCACCCCCCCCCCGCCAAAAAAACCCCAACCCAAATCCTGACAGGAAGTAATTTGCTTATAAACAAAGAGAGACTTGAACTGCAATCCTATGTGTGGTTAGAGAAAGAGAAGACCTATAATTCCCAGTGTGCGTCATCTCTCTCTCAACATGTATCCCAGGTGGGGCAGAATCTGCTGTAGGCAGGACCAGCCTGGTTTTATTGGCACAGTTAGCAATTGTGACATTTGTTTGTGAAGTGAATAGCAGCTTCGCATCCGAATTGGAATGGGGAAGAGAAGTAACCCTTTTGCTGCTGCCCTGGTTGTGACCTGGAACAGCCCCCTGCCTTCCACGGCTGCTATAAAAACTGGGGTGCTGCGCATGCCAAAGAACTGTAGGAAAGAAGAGCCCTTATTGCGCTTTCTCCTGCGGGCAAATTGCCCCATTGGGCTCTGGGCCTACTCAAAACAAAACAAGCTTCAGCTAATTCTCAACAGGTTGTGTCTGTCCTTAGAGGAAGCCAGAGAACACCTTGGAATAAACACAGAAGTGCAGATGGCGTTGAACATCATCTGACCTAGTCTGGCCTTTCGGTTAAAACTCTTCAAGTAGCAGCTCTGTCTCCACAAACGCACACTTGCTTCCTCCTGTACTGTGGGGTGGTATTCCCAACCTAGGCTCAGATACTGTTGTGCATTTTACATATAAGTAGACCTACAGTCTAGACCTCCTAGGATATTGTCAAATGCAGGGTAGTAAACAACATCCCAAAATTTCAGCCTCTGTCCTTTCACAATTTTTTTCCTATAAACAAAAAATGCCTGGGGTATAAAATGTTCCAGAATCTGCAAAACAAAAGGTCTGTGGGATGCTTTTGTGACTCCCCACAAAAAGTATACATTTTGGGGCACGAGATGAAGTTAACTGCAGGCCATCTTGACCTGTTCTGAAAGTTAGGAGGAGAAACAAACCACCACCCCCAGATTTTTTTTTTAAATCTAAATTCCATCAAGGGAAAACATTTTTATGCTGATTTGAACATACACCAAGTTATTATTATGTTGATTGAAGTCACTAGGTCAAACATTGTTATGCACTTTTATTATTATACATAGTTGCAGGAAAGATTGTATCTTAGATTATTTTACTAGAATTTACTTTATAGATAAATGCATTTAGGAAAGTATGCTAGGTGTTTTACAAAACTCAGTGAACAGTTTTGTAAAACACTGTGGGGAGAGCAGAGATGGACAAACTGATAGAGGCATTGCCAGACACTTAAAAGATCTAGGGCTGAGGTCCACAGGTCATAAATATTCATAAAATATACAAAGGCTATTTTATCTATTTGCAAACTTAGAATTATTACTAGGATTTGTCTGCATTTGCAGAAGTCAAAGCCAGCCAGCAATCAATTTCTCATTCAAATCACTTCAAGTAACATAATTCTAACATTCATTTGCTTCTCTGCAACAAATCAACCAAATCAGTAGTAGCTCCTCTTCAATTAAAACTAATTTGCAATGATAGAGGGGTGGGGGATGCAGAAATGAGAGAGTAGCTGGTAGGTTTTTCCATGAGTACTTTATCACATGAAGATCCTTCTAAACATAGCAACTATGGCACCAAAACAGTTGCAAAAATCTGACAAGAGTGTTAATCAAAAAACAACCCAAGGGAAAATCTTGGGAGGGGGTGTGTGTACTCCTTATTAAAATTCAATTCTTGCCTAGATCTATTATTATTATTAATATTATTATATATTTTGATACCACTCAATAGCTGAAGCTCTCTGAGTGGTTTACAGTGACAGATAAAGTACACTAAATTTATAATAACTCATCCACACCCCAAAGGGCTTCAGCTATTGGGCAACATAGAAGTTAATTAAATTGCAAAACAGTAACAACATAAACATACAAATTTTAAAAGTAAATTTCAAAAGCTACGATAGCTTACACAAATTAAAGCACAAGACCTGTTAAGTAGCTGACATAATTCCATATGGCCTGAAGGGCCTGATCCTGCCCAATCCTGGAAGCTAAGCAGGGTTTGGGCCTGGTTGAAATCTGGACGGGTGACTTAAAAAGTTGTGAACTGCCAAGAGAACTTTGGCTCCAGGCACCTCAGAAATGTAATGTACTAATAATAATTCTCCAGGATAATAGTAAACTAACTAAATTCCTTGTCACAGAAGCCAGACTTACCCTCACACTGAAACAATATTAAAGTTGGTCCCAGGTGGGCCTCATTCCATAACTGGGGGGCCACCACTGAAAAGCCCCAACCAAGCCTCCCTCAGACGTGGAATTGGTGGCAGGCCCCAGCACTTGGTCACAGTGGTTAAGCAGACTGTGCTTAGGAAGGGCGTTCTGTCAAGGATGGTGATTACAAGCAGTGCAGGGGCTTTACAGGTTAAAACCAGCACCTTAGGTTCAAGAGCATACAGGCAGTCCATGTCAATGGGCTAGAACTGGCACTAAATGGTTGGATATTCTGGTCCCTGTTATTAATCTGGCTGCTGCAGTTTGCAGAAGTTGCAGCTTCTGAGGAGTCTTCAGAGGCAGCCCCACACAGAGTGCTGGGGTGCAGGAAGCCGGTCTAGAGATTATTAGAATGCAGGTTAATGAAGCTGGGCTATCCTTGTCCAGAGAGGGGCACAGCTGGGCTACCAGCCAAAGACACTCTGTGCCACTGAGGCCACCTGGGCCTCAAGTGGCAAAGGTGACTCGAGAGAACTCGCAAGCGACAAACCTGCTCCTTCAAGGGGAATGCGACCCCATCCAGAATAGGGAGAATTCCTTCCAAATGGTCAGAAGATCCACCTGCTAGCAGCACCTTGCTCTTGTCTGAATTGAGCGCCAGTTTTTAGCCCTCATCCAGCCCACTGTTACAACCAGGCCCCAGTTAGGCACAGCCACAGCCTCATCTGTTAAAGATGAAAAGGGTAAATAAAGCCCCATGTCATCAGCATATCATTAGCATATTGATGACAGTGCATTCCATCATGCCAAATGACCCCTCTCAGGGGTTTCATGTAGAAGTTGGGGGACAAGGCAGCCAGCCACAACCTTCCCCCACCCCCCGCCCACCAGTCCCAAGAGCTGTCTGGAAACCACGTGAATCCACCAGAGCCTTCCTTCTCCCACCGCTGCAGAAGGAAGTGATAAACAATAGAAGTTGCTTCACGGCGGCCTTTCCCAACATGTTGCCTGCCAGATGCTTAGGACCTTGACTCCTGTCAGTCCCAGCCGCCATGGCCAATGGTCAGTAATGCTGGGAGTTGTGGTCCAAAACATCCAGAGGGTACCAGGCTGGGAAGACCGACCTGTTGTTTACCTGCGTCTAAACTAGCTGATGTGTTGCCAGGATGAAACCAGGTTAGACAGCGTTGTGTCGAGGACAGGCTGTTGCCATTGCAGAAAGAGCACACGTACCTCTGTCAGCATTGTGCTTTCGTACGAAGGCTGATACTTCTCGCGTTCCTGAAGGGACTGCTTTTCAATCTTTTCCCTGTCTGTCTTTTGTTTCCGATCTGCTCCTTTTGGCTGAAAAATACATGCTTGAACTATATCAGCTTTTCAAATGCGTTTACTGTGCAGTTCTATCTCTATCTATAAATTGGATGTGTAAATAAGTGGCACGGCGTTCAACATGGTTTATTTCCAGGTAAGCACGCACAGAAAAACCCCGAGGCTTATGCGAATGGGGCGGCATATAAGTTCTCCATATATATATATATATATGTATGTATGTATATAGCTTAAGCCTCAAAGAAATGAATGAGAAAGAGTGAAGAAACAGGGAAGGAACAGATTTCGGCTATCTCACTGAGAACCTTGTATTTGGTTCAAAGCAGCTTATTCACACATGCATGGCTATCACTGGACTTCCCTACACTTGATTACAGCACATCTCATGATAGGAAGCAGCATTTGCGAACAGTGACTGCTGGAAAGCATTTGTGTGATACCAACATTCTAGCTGTGGTGTCATATTTTTGATGACCTCCTTGCACATGGAGGAAGCCTGCAGTTCACACCGCCCATTTTGGGACAGATAAAGACCACTCAAGCAATCGCTTTCTTTGTCAGCTTCTTTCCAATAGCAAGCATTTTCCATTAAAGACTGAGCTCCACAAATGTTAACATATGTCCAATGAAGTGGTACCTCAGGAGAATTTACCATAGCGAGTGTGCACATGTTTATGCATGCACAGGGAGACAGTTGGGTTTGCTGTTTATTTTTAATCATATCCTGCTGTTCCATACAGTGCCCTCCAAAAAACTAACCAGATTTACACCCTCTTCGTTTCAACCATGCTACATTATTCTGCAGTATCATGTGGCTTGGCTCACTAGCTTAAGTCATCTAGAGCACACACTCTTGCCCAGTCCTACTTGCAGACGCCATGGCCTGGGCTTCTTGTGGACCCATTGGAGGGCCCTGCTTTTGGACAGGGAGCTGGGCTTGACCGCTGGTAAGTCTTCTTACCTTGAAGACTTTGATGAGGCAGCTGGCTGAGTGCAAGTGCTCCACATGTTCATCCTTCTCGTTGGACCTGAAGGTGTCCACCTGGATGCGGAAGGGAACACCTTTCTCCCCTCCATTCTTACGTAGCGTGAATTCCGTGCTGATGCAATGGACCTGTTGCGGGGAAAGAGGCAAGCCGTCTCAGTTGGGAGCAGCGGGTGCAAGGCTCACGAGGACAGCCGTGCTGTCCCAGAGCCACCTAGTCCAGCGTTCAGTTCTCAAAGGGGGGCCCAGTGGTCCCCAGAGGGAGAGGAGAACTCTTGTTCTGATCCTGGGGCTATCACTGAACCATCCCAAGCCAACCTTGCTCATTCCACATCGCACATGTAACAGCCTTTGCTGCTCTTTCCAGAGTGAGCGTTATTGCTTATATAGCCGAATGGTAGCATCCATGCAAGAGAGGGAGGCATGGAAGATCTGTTGAGCCTTGCAAAGGTATACAACACATTTTAAGAGGTGTGTGTGTGTGTGTGCGTGCGGGGGGGCAGGGGGCAACAGCCCCATGGGGACTGACCATAGTCAATGGCCATAGAAGGCTGAACAACTGAGGAGCATGTTAAACTGGGGTGGATGGATCCTGGACACAGTGCATATTGTGTTGCAACATTTCCGTGCAGCTCCCACTTGTGCTACTACTTCTACTGTGATTAGACTCCTTCAGCGAACGAATATTGGCACGATCCTCTTGGTACCCTGAGGTGAGGGGATGGAGACTTGGTTCATTAAAAAAAAAAAGTTGTTTGGACAAAAAGCAGAAAGCAAGCTAGGAAAGGAGGAAGATTCAAATGGAAGAAATAGTAATGATAAGGTAGCCCCACCTTGCATACCTACCTGAACAAAAACAGACGTTCGCTTAGTGGGGTCCCACAGGAATTCCACAGTATTAAGCAAAGTAGGGTGGATGTGAGGCTCAAGGATGCCTACAGACATGGGGATATCTGTAGGAAAAGATGAAAAGTGTCAGGATTCAGTGGGAACAGGATATCCATATCGGGGAGCGGGGGAGGATGTATGAAGCTGCCTCCTCTGGCCATGTACAGGTAGTCTCTGGGTTACGAATGAGCTCCATTCCTGAGAAAATAGAAATTCTTTAAGTCAAATTTGTATATAAGTTGGATCATGTATAGAAGGCCCTCCACATTCACAGGGGTTAGGAGTGCAGGACCCCCCATCAAAGTGGAAAAAGTGTGAATATCTCTAGTCCCACCTCCAGTGCCTCCTCTTTGCACCAGGGAGATGCTGGGAGGATTTCCCTCTCTGGGTGGGCAGGGCAGGAAGGCATGTTTTGGAGGCCCTCCCTCTCTCCCCTTTCACTTCCTTGCTATTTATGGTGATGATGATTTTCCACAGTAATTTTTTTTAATTAATAGGCTTTACCGCAGTTTGCTTGTAAGTATGGGTTGTTCATACCTTGGATGTTCATAACACAGGGACTGCCTGTACATGATGTGCAGTCTGCCGCCTTCCCTCTTTTGTTCCCTTTCTTTCTCTTGCCCATTTAAGCCCCTCCTCCAAATTTTCATGCAGATTTTCGTTTTATTGTCCTTTAGTCCAGGGGTGTGGAACCTGCAGCCCTCCAGACATTGTTGGATGTCAATTCCCATCAATCCCAGCCAGTATGGCCAGTGTTCAGGGATGATGGGAGTTCCAAAGTATAGCCAAGTTGTACATAAACACAGTTACATTTTCCTCATGTCCCTCCCCATCTGTTGTTCCCCCAGTTTATTCTTTTCCAAGATAATTGTGGAAACAAATTTGACGGCTATTCCCTATGAAGCTGTCTTTGTAAGGTGCCCCAGCCTGCATAAGTGAATAAATACTTACAAGTATTAAATAAGTGAATAAATAAATAAGTGAATAAAAGGCAAGCCCCTGGCAATTGAGTACAGAATGGGAAACAAATATGGAGGCAAAGGAGATGGAAAATGGGAAACCATGCTTGTATAGCAACAGGTGACTGGTGCCTTGTATTCCACCAAGGCTTATTTATTTATTTACATGTATGTATATAAAAGGTAAAGGTTTCCCCTTGCTGTTACGTCCAGTCATGCCTGACTCTAGGGGGCGGTGCTCATCTCCGTTTCCTAGCTGAGGGAGCCAGTGTTTGTCCACAGACAGTCTCCGTGGCCATGTGGCCGGCATGACTAAACACAGAAGTGCACGGAACGCTGTTACCTGCCCACCAAAGGGGTACCTTTTTATCTACTTGCATTTGCATGCTTTCGAACTGCAAGGTTGGCAGGAGCTGGGACGGAGCAACGGGAACTCACCCCGTTGTGCAGATTTGAACTGGTGACCTTTCAGTCAACCAGTCCAGCAGCACAGCGGTTTAAACCTGCATCCCTACATGTATTTATAGTCTGCCTATAATTGATGAGGTTGAGGCTTGCTATGTCATGGAGGCTGTTGTGGTGTTTCAAGGTATAAACATATCTCAGACCCTCTACATAGGAAAACCACAAGCATTTCCCTTGTGAATAAGCATGAAGCTCTTAAGAAACACGAGAGAAGTCATGGTCCATCCAGTCCAGTACTCTTCACACAGTGGCTGACCAGCCGTTCACAAGCTCCCTCAATGAGGATGCGTACAAGAGCCTCTCTGCCCAAGCTCCCCAGCATATGGTGTGCACAGATATACCACTCCTGATAAGAGAGGTAGCACATAGCCAGCAATTGTCAACAATAAAAGCTTTTGTTAGCTACCTCCTCCATGAATTTGTCCAGTCCATTTTTAAAGCTGTCCAAATTGGCCATCTCTGCTTCCTGTGGCAGGGAATTCCATAGTTCAACTATGTGTGGTGTGAAGAACCCCTTCTTTTTACCTGTCCAGAATCGTCCACCAATCAGCGTCATAGGAGGACCCCATTGGCTTCTAGTGTTTATCTAGGCAGAAAAATGTCTTCCTCTTCACTTTCTCCATGCCATGTTTAATTCTGAATACCTCTATCATGTTTGCTCTTTTTTCTAAGCTAAACGGCCCCAGCTGTTGTAGCAGATCCTGATGAGAGAGTTGCACAATTTTACTTGCCCTTCTTTACACTTTTTCCAACTCAGTAACACCCTATTTTGGGGCATGGTGACTAGAACTATACACAATATTCTAAGTGCAGTTGCACAAAAAGATTTTTATAAGGGGAGTACAATCCTGGCAGTTTTATTTCAGATCTTTTCCAATTATGCCTAACAAAGAGCTTGCCTTTTTCACAGCAGCTGTTCCGTGAGTTAACCATTTCATCAAGCTGTCCACCACATTCCCAAGAGCCCATACACATTCCCACTTACAGATGTTGCTGAAGATTGGAGGTTTGAGAAGAAACAAGGTTTAAAAGTTTTAAACTGAGCATGCTGGAAAATACTCTTAAGTCCCCAGTGTTGATAGATCTTGATGAATCTCCCTTCCTTTAAAAAATAATCACTGACCAATATCCAGGATGCGGTCACCTGGCCGGCTCCACCTCCATCCTTCCAGTTGTTGGTGTTCTGTATACTGCAGCCTTCGGTCATGAAACACCACCCTGACCACACTCTGCAAGGGAGAAAAAGACACCTGAAATTTCCCTGGGCCCACTCACCCAGTGCGATTCACGCTCATCTTTGCTACATCAAATGCAAAGCTTGCACTCTTTTCTCCTAAACTTCCAAGGTCCAAAAGCCCTTATAACTAGGGATGCTGAAGACATTCAGGTTAGAAACACAGACCATATTTGTGTAGCATGAAAACCCATGTTGCAAAGAAGTTATGTAGAAGGAACGCTCAACAGATAATTAAGCTCACTTTGGTGATGAACCAGTGAAAGCCACTCCGGACTGTCTTTCAAGGGACAGTCACTAGCTGCCAAATCAGAAATCACTTTCAGGATCTCAGAAGAAGGGGAAAAAATGATAAAAGCACAAAAATGTTGTGGTGAATGCAAAAAGGGTTTGTGATTGTAGCCAGGTGGGGCATGGAGACAGCCTCAGTCACCACCAAGTGCCCCTTGAGCTTTTGTGGAGTAGTGGGCGTTGGTGGAGGCCCAAGCAGACCTGGCAAGAACAGCAGGAAGCATTTGCCTCTCTTGCCAAATAGCTCACTTGCTGGATTCCAGCACCCGCAATGGGATCGGTTGCCTTGATCCAGGCAATGCAACAGCCTGACATGGGTACAACAACCCCTACAACAAGCCATGGCTTGTTAGGGTGGCTTTTGGCCTGGAACAATCCACCCTTTGCGAAACAGTCTGGGTTTGCATGGCATGACAACCCTCCATGGCTTGTGACCTACAATAGGTTGAAATGTTGTGTGAACCTGGTCAAAATAGGTTGATGCTAGCAAATGAGTGACACAAGTATGTGCTCGAACTCTCCCTGCCCATCCCTGCACCATCCTGCCACTGCTTCAGGCCTGTTCCCTAAAGAAATAATGAGCCATTTTTTAAAAAGAACAATTTCCATCAGGGACCTCCTGGCCAAGTATGGACACATGTGAAGTGCTGGCAGGAGAAGATCCTTCCTGGCTGCAGGGTCCAATGGAGTGGTGTGCTAATGTGGGAACTGCCAGATGGGAAACATCCTGTCCAAATCGTGCGGCTAACATGATAGGGCACAACCTTCGTGACAATTCAGGATCAACACAAAAATCTGTAACCACTGTTACCATGACACACCTGCCAGCACCAGGATAATCTTAGGGAGCTTTGCTGCAGGGGTCTTCAAGCATTACCATGACAATGTAGGAAAGCGTTTGAACATGGACAGCAGGACATAAACACTAAGTCTATTGTTATTCTCAGTGCAGAACTGAATTAGTTGGACCAAATCAGTTTTTCACCCCAATTAGCTTTCAGTCCAGTGATTGCCATTCAGGGAGAATCTATGAGCAAAGCCTGCTGGGAATGTCCTCGTTCTGCTAATATCCAACATCTGCGAGTCAAAGTGTTACGTTCTCTGGGCCGAGATGGTGCCTGCAGCTATTATCCGTCTAATCAGTAGAGCCGTTAAATATACTTTTGCAATGCCCTGCAGCAACAAGTTCCATAGGCTGACGATGCAGCATCAGAGAAGGCAGCAGGGGTGTCCCAGCCCATTCTCCCTTCCCATCCCTCACCTTCAGTAGCTTGCGCCCCTCGGCAAACTCTCCCATCTTGGGATTGCACAGCATCCGGATTTCATATGACTGCCCTGGAAAAGAGTAGAGTCTGCCAGGAATGAGAGGCTGGTGAGATAAAGATGCCCCAAGTCCAAGGCATCGTGTCCAAACCTTCACTTAAGCCTTGGTGTGTGTGTGTGTGCGCGCGCACGCATGCGCACGCACGCGTGAAGTGGTGTGCTTCCCGTTCTTGTATCCACTCTAGTAGAGTAGTGCAATGAGGACGAGCTCTGGATGGACCCACTGAACCCATGTGGGCAGAGGCGCCTCCGGAGGCACCAGGTTTCATTCTGACTCACAGGAGGCCAGGAGGAGGAGGAGGCTGAAGCCGCAAGGGCCCTGCCACTGCAGCGCAATGCAGTGGGAATGTGACTGAACGTCCAACCCAGAGTGGTGGTGGGTGGGGGGACTAGGCACAGGAGTGCCTGGGGTCAGATCTCCTGTGGGGAGGGAGGAGCACTGCTTGGCAGGACACCCCATGCAAGGCAAGCTGCAAGAGCTGCCTGGCCTCACTTTCTCCCAAGGGCACGTGACCAGGCAGCTCGTTCCTCTACCAGCAGACCCTGAGGGGGGTTTGAGTGGGTGGCGCCAGGAGAGCTGGCTGTCCCCGGGCTGGGCTCTCTCCGGCTCCTGCTAGTCTCGCTGTCCCCCACAGGCTCGGCAGGAGCCTGAGCAGCCCGACCACGGCATCAGAGAGTGCTTTTTTGCCAAAGGGCTCCCTGGGCTTTTGGCTTGAGCGGGGCTTAGGCGGCTGCCTGAGCACAGGCGAAATGCTCAGCCGCAAGGGGTCTGTGCAGCTCTCCCGTGAGCCATGGCGAGGCCGGTTCATAAGCCGGTTCATAAGCCACCCCTGGGAATCAGGAGGGGGGTTCCGACAACACACTAAGCCTCCCCACACACCATGGCTTATTGTGTCATGTGAACCTGGTTACTGGTTCTCTCATTTTTCAAAATCTGTTGTGGGGGTTTTCTCCCCTTGTTGCAGGTAGCACTTGCTGTATAAATATGACATTTCTTCTCCTCATGGCAGGAATGGAAAATAATGAGGAATGCAGAGATGCACTCATATGTTAACAAGAAACACACACACCATCTTTACGCAGAAACGTTGCACTATTTTTAGTCTCACAGAGGTGGAAACATCTACAGGCGTAATACCACCTGCAATACCCCACTACCGCAGAGGTGGGTATTTTCTTCTTGGGGTCATCTTAGAGCCAGGGTGGGCAACCCACAGCCCTCGGACCACCAGCAAACTTCGGTTCAGGCTTCGGTCAAGACTGATATGATCCCTCCACCCTCAGCAGCCCAGTTTGTGGGGAGGAAGGGAGCAGGGAGTGGGGAGGGGGGAGAGGGAGTGGCAGGGAGATGGAGAAAAATGGCCCTGCCTAGCACCAGCATTGGACTTTATAGCCAGCACGGAGCCTTGGGCAAATGACTCCCCAGGAAATGCAGTTCTGTTATAGAGAAAAAAGGTTCCCCCTGCTGCTTAGAGACTTTCTAGTGTCTCAGCATTAGATACGCGATCGATTTTACAGGGGAATCGGCCTGTCCTTTTGGGATGGTGGGTGGATAAAAATATAGTAAAGAGGCACATGTGTAAATCAATAACAACACTAAAGTCTAGTGAAAGATAAGTGTATCCTTTCCCCTGGAGGGATAGCCATATATCACAGAAAAAATGGGGCATCTTTTGTTAATTTAAAGACAGTCAAATTTACTGGGGCAGGAGTTCTCATGGACCAAAGCTCACTTTTTTTTTTTTCAGAGTGTGTGTACAAGTTCCTGTGGAAAACAAAGGGAGGCCAAAACGTCAGAGCAATGCAGGAGATAATTGTGAGTGTGTCACAGCATTACGCAGAGTATTAATGAATACCAGATCCAGTCAGCAGGAGTATGACCCGTTCCCGACTAGCAGTGGTGAGTAATATTTTCCAAAGGGGAAGTCTGTTGCAGCAAAAACGACAGGGAGCCTTGCGCCACCTTGAAAGCTAACCAATTTATTCTCACATAAGCCTTTTGTGAATATTGTCTGAATTATGAATTATTCATCAGATGGTGGCGACAGTGCCAGATCGAGTGGGTATAAATAAACCTAAAAAGGAGCACTTGGTTCTTCTGAATTCCTTAAATGGCTTCACCTGCATCCTTTAAGGCTGCAAGTCTATACCTACTCGCCTGGGGGTAAACCCTATGGACTTACTTCCAAGCAAACACGTGCAGGATTGTACTCTAAGACTGCCTGAAAGGGCTGGTGAAAGGAAAGGAGGGAATGTCTATACACTGATTTATTAATCACATAAATAGCAGGTGTCTGCAGGGTCCTATGAACATTTTCTCCAAACTGATTTCCAGAGTTCTATGGGTCATTCCCAAGTCAGTGTGCACAGTCATTATGTTCCACCTTCTTTATTTTCAAAAAATTAAGGAAAGCCAAAATGAATTAGGTTAATAGAGGGGACCAACTGTTTATTTTAATTTCCCTAAATTAAAATAGCTATAGCATTGATATTCAGTATCCCAGTAGTTTAACATATTATCAAGTGGACATTAATTTGCTCCCAAAATTCTCTTCTATTTTTTTCTCAGCAAACGTTGATGCTGCCCATTTAAGTACTTCCTGAATGACTTGATATTTAGTGAAAACCATCAAGATATGACAGATGAGCAGTTTGTAGTTTTTCAATCATTCATTTTGTGTTAACTTGGTTAATTCATTCAGCCAATCTGTTAATATCCCTGTTGAATAGGAGAAAACATCAGAATGGGCAACTGGCCAGTGTTAACTCCAGGAGTCAAATCTGGCTCAGATTCTGAAATTTAAATTGCAACACCGAAAACCTGAAAAATGTGATGAATGTCTGCCTTTGCATTATCAAAGTGGCCTTTGGTACTTTAGGACCTTGACACAAGTAAAGCCCACTGTCTTTATCCATATACACCCAACCCTTGCTCCACTGCACTCCTTGAGCTGTCGTGATGGTAAAAGCTAGTCTCAGTAAAAAGGGACTTTCTGTCTTTTCCATCTTAGCCACCGGAGAGGTCAAGCATCGGAATTGTGGTCTAGTGAGCATTCCCTGTGCTCACCACCAGAGGGCAGCAACTGAGGATTGTTTGATCGCTCTCCTTGGTCTTCCGCTCCCCTTCCCGGCCGCTGGCCCAGACCTTACCTTGGTTAAGATAGGTAAGGGTCTCCTCATGCTGTTTGACTGCTGGAGAGGTAACAGCACACAACGCATACTGGAACGATGGACAGTGCTGTTCAGCAGAGGTTGAAATGCTGTTTGGCTCCTCCTGTTTCAGGAATGGCAATGCCAGGGGCTCCCTGCAGGTGGCAAGAGAAGGCACAGGCATGGCAGACTCAGGCAGACTGGACTCATTCACAAGTTAGCAGTTAGAAGTTACAGGCTAGAAATTTCCTGTACGGGTAGCATTCACATGAAAAGAATAGCACACAGCTAGAAAATAATGTAGTCACTGAGTGCATGTACTTGTGATTATTTGTTGCATGCCCACATGAGGTCTAAATGTTGTTATTTTGATTCCAAACTTATCGAGTGGCTAACATTTTCTAAGTACTGTCCTGAGATGGAAAGATCACACCCTCCCTGCCACAGGCTCAGTATAGGATAGGCAGGAGGGGGAAGGAGAGGGGCCAGATGGGTTTCCCCTTGCCACAGTGCTCTTCCTAGCCCTCTTTCTAACCCTCGCCAGACACTGTAATCCCAGGGAAGGCATGATGGGATATGAAGCCAATTCAGACAGGACAGGCTGGCTCTGGGCAGGCACCCGGCTAATTTCTATATACACGTGCTTTCTCTTGTAGGAATGCAGTAAAATCTAAGGCAGACTTTTCCTTTTGTTTGCTCATGTCCATAATCTGAATGTTTAATCTGTCCCAGTTACAGCACGTGTTTCACATTAAAATACTTGCTTTTCACTTTCCATTCCACACTGACATTATTCACAGTCCCCTTAAAAATAAACATGCAGACATTACTAGATTAGAACATGTATAATTGGTCCACCTGTGAATACATTTCTTGGACACATTAATTGCTTTGCGGTAGAGCGAGATCCAGCTTTCTTCATGTTTATGAAAACTTCCTTGCCTCTTCTCCCAGTGGCATTTTAACCACAGACTAAGCTATGCACAAACCTGCTTCTGCCACCATACATTATAAAAAGGTCTGCATACCTTCTGGAAAGGCTTTCTCTATTTCACTGAAAGGTCTTGGGCAAGTCACTGTCTTTTTGCCTAATGTACTTAACCTCCTGGATGTGGCTTCCTCCCAAAATGGGACCGTTTCACACAGTTTTGTGGCTGCAAAACTGAACTTTGACCAACTCTATTGCCTCACTTCAGGCTTGCACGGTTCCATGATTCCAACATAGCATAGCAAGGCAGAAGGCAGAGACAGGAGTGTGAGCCTGGACAAAACCAGGGCGAGGTGGGCAGATGCAAAAGAGGATGGAGTGCCAAAATCCCATTGTCTTCGCAACTACTAAAACTGCAGCGGCCTTGCCCTCTTTTGCACCTGGCAACCTGAGAGGAGAGGAAGACCTTTGAACAACAGCCTGAAGAGTCCTATAGAAATTTTATACAGCAGAATTCAATGTCCCTGAGAAACAATGGGTGGAACTGGGAAAGCAAGGGCAGATTCATCTAAAATCTTGGGCTTGCCAGCAGGATCTGACCACTGGTCAGTGCCAAAGGTTAATTTCCTTAATTTATATATGAAATGCACTGCTGCAAGACAGAGTGATGCCACAAGCTTGGTTGGATTTATATTAGACAAATTTATGGAGAAATAGCTTAAAAGGAACTCCCATGTGTCAAAGCAGTGTACCTCTAAATACCGCATAAAGCAGGGGTGGAGACAAGCATCAGTGCTAAACCTCACAGGCTGTTAGATGCATCCACCAGGCTGCTGGCTAGAACTGGAGCGCGGGACTAGGAACCTCGGCCTGATCCACCCAGGCTGGTTTTTGTGTTCTGGGACCTATCAGCTGGTCTGCATATCCCTTCCCAACATTTCTAGGCTTCTGTATGATCATCTCCCTGCACCCTCCGCCCCACCCAGCATGGGGGGAAAGGCAGGGCAGAGAAAAGGGGGCCTCTCACCTTATCAGACTGCTGCCAGAGCAAGGATACAGTTCTCCCGGGCTGGGCCAGTAATGATCAGGTTGGCTGTGCCAGAAAAGCATGATTGGTGATCCCAAAAAGATGAATCCCAGAAGCTCACCAGGAAATTGGGAGAGGCTCAACCCTGCAGCAGTCTGCTGCTGCTCTGGAGTGCAGGAACCACTGCTTTTCTTTTTATGCACCTGCCGGCCAGGTGGGTGTGTGCAAGGTGAGGTGTCCTCTGATTGGCTGTGGCGAGATGCCTTGGATTACAGCTTTTTACAACAGTTTTGCTCCTCAGCAGAGGTGGCTTCCTTTTTCCCAGTGCTTGGGAACTTGGGCTACTTGATCCATAACTTTGTTTAAAAAGAGGTGTGGAGATTGCATATGGTGGGGGAAGCGAAGCTGGGAAAGTTGGTTCAGGTAAAGACAGAAGGTGGTTAAGCCTCAACACCATGTACAATCACTTGGCTGGGTTTAAGATCCATAGCTCATGCTGGATAACTTACAAGCTCTTGCCTATAGCTTAAGAATGATTCACAAACCCCATATAGTGGGGTTTGCTTAAAAAACACCCCAGTATACGGGCTTCATTCAAAGAAACTGCAATATGGATAGGGTTATGGAAGTGGACGAGCAGAACCACTTCTGCTAAAACCTCTTGAAAAATAAATAAATAATGTTTTAATATTTTATTGGCTGCCAAAACAAAGGACATGTCACAGAAGAAAAACAGGTGGGGAGGGAAGAGGGGAAAAACAAGTTCAGGCAGCAGTTCCTCTTATCACCATTTTTATTACAAGCAGCTGGAATGGAGTTAGTTTCTGCAGCCCGATGCAGTGGCTGCACTAGGTGGCAGATGAAAGAGGACTGACGGCAGCTGGTGTCTCAGCAGCACTAATGGCACAGCCCTGCTTGCTCTCTGCTCTGCGATCTGGCCATAATAACAGCCAGATGCTTGACTAAAACATGCTGTGCCTCATTTTTTATTTTTTGGTAATACAAAGTTCCTTCTCAGAACATGTGAAAATGCAGAGTAAATAATTCCGAGTATGCTGCTCAATGACTCAATGAATTATATTCAGAATATAACTTGACCTGGAAACTTTTCTTACAGTTCCCAGATGTATTCTGGAACATCTCCCTCCAGAAATTAATGACTACATCTCAGCAAGTCTTGACAGCAATGTAAATTCCAATGGTTTTAAAATTAGCAAAATCATGTAGGTTCCAACCTTTGGTCACACCTCAGTGTGACCAAGGAAATGAAATCAGGCACAGCAGAGCTATGCAGATTGGGGCAGGAAGATTTGTAATGGCTGCTCCCACCAGGGGCAAGAAGCAGATTCAGGGTGCCATCCCATCCTTGTTGAGATCGTGAAGTGCTAGTTCCCCTCTACTCGGCACTGGCTAGGCGCCATCTGGAGTACTGTGTCCAGTTCTGGGCACCACATGCAGACAAGCTGGAAAGGGGTCAGAGGAGGGCAAGGAGGATGATCTGGGGACTGGAAACAAAGCCGTCAGAAGAGATTGCAAAAACTGAGCACGTTTAGCCTCGAGAAGAGAAGACTGAAGGGAGAGATGATAGCACTCTATGAGTACTTGAAAGGCTGTCACAAGGAGGAAGGGCAGGAACTCTTCTCAGTCATCCCAGAGTTCAGGACACAGAATAATGGGCTCAAGTTATATGAAGCCAGGTTCTGGCTGGATATCAGGAAAAAATTCCTGATTGTTAGAGCAGTGCAACAATGGAGCCAATGACCTAGGGAGGTTGTGAGCTTGCCAACATGAGAGACATTCAAGATGCAACCAGGAGGGATGGTTTAATTTGGAGCCCTGCACTGAGCAGGGGTTTGGACCTGACGGCCCTCTGGCCCCTTCCAGCTCTGCTGTTCTATGATTCTTTGATGCTAAAAAGTCCTGCATGCTGGGAAGTCCTCCAGTCGTGCTGGGAATTGCACTTTTGGGGAATTGTGTGAGGAACATTTTTCTATCTAAGCATGCATGGGATTGTATCCTTAGCCTCCACTTCCATGGGATGCTGAAGTGCATCCTGTTACTTTTCTTGCACATACATGAATGAATGCTATTCTGTTTTTCATGGCACCCTTCAATAGATCATTATTAGGGCAGTTTTCAAAACGAAAAGTAGCATGACCATAAATAACACAGTAGGCATGGCAGAGAAAGGGAAAAGACCCAATACGAATCCGTCAGATGTTAAAAGCCCTGGCAGGTATAAAGGCATTTGCCTTTGCAAAGACGTGGCAGTAGAGCTAAGGAGAGTCCCTGATAGGGAAGGCCCCTCTCCCCAGTCGCCACCTGCCTCACCTCGGACGGCAGAGCCACCTGCAGGAGGGTGTCAGACAGCCATCCCAGCACCACACCCCCGCAGTGGAGAGCCCATCGTGACAGATGGGACTGGAGGCCACGAAGATGTCCAGGAAACTAGCAGGATGAGGCCCACCTTGTTCTTCCCCCTCTTCAGGTGACCAGCTTAGCCTGCAGCCCAATTTATTCCAGAGGCAGAAAACCCTGTGGAAATGGATCTAGAGAATCCGTTTAAGCCAAATGTCACGGACTCGCAAAGCAATCATCCACTTAATTCTCTTGTCACTACAATGGGACCTGTAAACCTGGAGGTCTTGGAGCAGTCTTGTAATTGCCTCTTTGGGCACACTGGAGACCAGCAGCCCCTCACATCGAGGCATTTATCTCCTCCAGGACTCGGCCAGCAGACGTCTTCAGCTAGATGAGGGGCAGGGGACTTGGTGCCCTGCAAATCAACCTCCCCTTGACAGCTGGGACTGTTGGGAGCTGTCGCCCAAAGCACAGGGAGGGCACTGGGCAGCCTTCCCCTGTGCTGGATGCAGTAAGCCCACAGTGGACCAAAGTCAGAAGGGCACTTGGTAGGCCGCCTTGGTCCACCTCAGCCTGCTGAGACTTCAATTCAGCCCTTAAACACAGGAATAGCTGGTGCCTCGGATGCACCCCTTAGCCAGTTTGTTGATGTTGTAGCACCCGAGCTGAGGTGGAGGGGAGCGATTTTCGTAGCAGACCTGTCACAGACCCTCAGAAGAGCACAATCCGCCCTCCACCCCCAGCAGCGGGTAGCTCAGCCCCGAGGGCCAGGGAGCAAGCTGAGAGGCTGAAGCCCATGCATGCACACGCCACCCATTCCCAACCCAGATAAGTCTCTTTCTAGTAACTTTATTTATTTATTTACTTGATTTACAGCCTGCTTTTTTCTTAAAGAATTCAAAGCGGCTTACACTTCTTCCTGTTCTCAATCTTATCCCCACAGCAACAACCCTGTGTGGTAGGTTGGGCTGAGAGTCTGTGATCGGCCCATAGTCACTCAGTTGACCCTGCAGCTGAGCAGGGACTAGAACCCAGATCGCCCGAGTCCCAGTCCTGCTCTTTCAGCCACTACACCGCACTGGCTCTCTCATTCGAAGGGCCCACGGCCGTTTGTCTGAGTGGCCAGTGCTATTATCCATCACCACATCAGTGATGGCTGTCTGGGGCTAAGCACCTACCCAAGTATTTATGGCAGATATACAGGGCCTGACTAGCACCTGACATCCTTTGGCTCCCACCAGGTCTGAGGCATTCTGGCAGACCAGCAGCGTGGCTAGACCTGGCCACTCAGTTCTGCCTCTGCAGACGGGCAGGTCTGCCAGGAGGACCCATGGTTAATGAAGAACGCGGAGCCCCTTGGCCCTGTTCCCCCTCAAACTGGGAGCTGGCTCCACAGACATACGACCTGGAGCAGGAACTTTCCAGCTCAGTGTGCAACCCAATGTATTCCCCCCTTGCCTAACGTGGCGCCTCCCACACACCAGACAATTAGGATCCTGCCACGCCGAGGAAGCCACAAGGCCTTCCAGTTCTGTCTTTCCAGCTCTACATGTCCGTCCTAATGAGAGCTGACCAAACAGGGAGTTAACTTGAGAGGCAGCGCCAATATTAATGACTGTTATACAGTGAAACACACCGCTGCTCGGAGTGTGCAGGAGGTCAAGGGGAAAAAAGAGAACTCTGACGCAATAGCAGAGGATGAATTCTTTCTGCTCTTGTGCGACATTGCTGGAAACATTTCTGTACTACAGAGAAGTGTCATAAATTTGTCACCATGCAAAGCCTCACAAGTTGGACAATCACCATCAGGACAGAACAGGGCGGGGTGGGAGCTGCGGCCCCCTCGCCTGCTGCCGGCCCATTTCAATTGTGCTGCGGTTTGGCAGCGTCACCTTCAGCATCACATGCTGGAATCCTGTGCCATTTTAAGAGACGGCCAAATTGCGCATGCACTTCCCGCTGCTGCTCCGCAGGAGGTACGAGGGCCTTTGGGAGGGAATGCCCAAGGGCTGCCGCACATTCTTTGCATAGGTTCAGCCACCCTCCCCAGTAGCTCCAGTCTAAAGGATCTTGAGGTGCAGACTGAGAGGCCCTTGCCAGAAACTCCGCACAGCAGCTGTTGGTCACGGCTCCCTGAGCAAATGTCCGTTTTTTTGTCAGAACCCCACAATCCATCAGCCACTGCTTGGTGCAAAAGACAAGTTTACCATGAAAGGCTTCTGGGCCAGGAAATCCATATGTATGCAGGAGAAGTCACAGTCTTTCCATATAAAAAACCCACTCCTCTCTCTATTTCAGCAATGTAGCCTTTTTGCACCCTGGACTTGTGTTCTTATGGGGTATCCTCTTTAGGCAGGCAGGTGGAACACAGAAATATTCTTCTCCCAGCTGGGCCACAGGCTGGCCTCATCTCCACTCCAGGCTTTGGCATCGCCTAAGAACTGCAGAAGAGCCTTCTGCTCAGACGATGGCTGCGCAGCTGCCCACGGAACCCAGAGCCCTCCCGCTCTTGCATCTCCGCTTGAGGTGCTGCACAGCTGCATCCTGACTCGGACTGGGAGGTAGTGTAAAACCTTCGGGACTGGAAGCCATGATAGCCTTGTCCTTCAGGCCACCCAAATTGATGACCAGCATTGCTTTCTGCAGCAGTGAGTGCCACAGTTTAGCTCTGTGCTGTGCAAAGAAGTCCTTCCTGTTATCTGTCCTGCCTCTCCCATCGATCAGCTTCATGGGATTGCTCTGCGCTAGTCCTGTGAGAGACAGAAAAATGTCTTCTCTCCACTTTTTCCACACCATGCCCAAAGCTGTATGTCCCCAGCATGTCTCCCCTCACTTACCTTTTTTAAAACTCCAGTATCCTGATACTGAAGACCAACCTCCCCCACAACACACACAATCCTCTCTGCCAGCTCTAGCAAGAAAAGGAATTATGTGCGCATGTGCAGTTTGGCATTTCAGACTCACCTAAACCATAGCAAGAACAAAAGGGAGAGTGGCTGTGCTGCCCTGATGGAGGCCCGGCTTGGTGGGACACCTTCACACAGCTGGCCGGCCGCTTGGCAGATCCCAAAGTGCACAGAACCAGCCGTCCAAGCATCCTGGTGACCCTCGGCACGCGCTGCTGCTGCTGCTGCTGCTGGAACAAGAGCTGGGTGGGGAGCGCCCACATTCCCTGCAAGCGGCTATCCAGGAAAAGGCTTTACACTGCTTATCTGGGGTCGCAGGGAATGTAATCATCTGTGTGTGATAAGGGAGAGCACCTGAACTTTGCTTACTAGCACTATTATCATTTCATTCCATAAAGCCAGCGAGAGAGTATGACTTGCCCCAGGAGAGTGGCTGTACTCCTGTCCAAAGTAGGGCTTGAATGGAGGCCCAAGGGTGAACTTGACCACACTGCCGAAATACAACGAGGGACCCTTCAGTCTCTCATGGGCCATGTGGAATTAGCTACCCAAATTCTGTCTGCCCAGAAATCGATTAGACTTGAGATTAAATTGGGAGAAATGCAACATATGCATTGTCCTGAAAGGCTTTGAAATAACTTCGAGAAGTTTTGCATTTGCATTTTGCTCTTCAATTTTGACCTCAGGGCATTATTTAAAAATAAACTTTTGGGTGAATTTGATGAATTTGTAAATCAACGTATGCATTTTAGTGGTTTTATATAGCCATCCACTACAAGTACTGCATCTTTAAAAAGCATTCATAATTGATTTCTTGAGAAAAATTATGGCTATGAGAATCTAAATTTGATTTTTTTAAAACATGAATTAGGAGAAAAATGTTTAGCTTTCCTACACTCCATGTTTCATCATATGCTTTTCAAAGTAAGAAATATTCTGAAGTGATTTATCAGTGCTTTCTTTTGTGCAGTGCTAATAAGGTTGAGCTTCACTGCCAAAGTTGTCTGTGAAAGATCTTTTGCCAGTATTGCATTCAGCTGCGACTGCTGCCCAGTAACTGTCCTTCAGAGGTTTCTCTGCCCCAGTCACCATTCGAAATATCCATTCTCTTCTGTGGACGGGATGTCTCTTCTGTGACCATTCCTCCTTGGGTAACCCTGCCAGAGACCAGGTTAGTGAAAGGGTCTGGCCTCCCAGAGGCATTGCTCTTGGCTTCTCTGACACTCTCAAGCCCCGTCCCCACATTAAGGTGTGCATCCAAGAGGGGGGTGAAAAAATTGAGCTTACAAGAGCTTGGCAGGGCTGTCAAGGACTGGACATTGTGAGGGCACTCATTCTTAGGGTTGCCATAAGTCAGGAATTACTTGATGGCACGTAACATCACTCCAAGTTGCATTCACCTTATTGCATTCCACAATGAAAAATATTCAGGTTCTAGATAGTGGGTTTTTGTTTTTTGTTTTTGTTTTACTTTTGCAGGAATTATCACAGTGGAGTGTAGGAACTGTTAGCAGGCACCTGGCATGTAAAGTATCTATCACTGTCCTCAATGGAATCCTGTGCCAGTTTCTTCCTTTTCTGGAATCTCTGCAATCAGGAAGGTAAGGGACTAAAAGGTTATTCCAGATTCGGGGGTAAGAGAGGCTCATTCTGTAGACGCAGCACACAGAATTTGTTACTAGTTTTCCGGTGATGATGATGTATGAAAAATCAGTTCTGCAGCTCTTCTTCCTACGCAGTCACTCTGACTAAGAAGGTTCAGGAAAGGCCAAGGGGATAAGATTGCTCTGAGGGGTGAGTCATCCATGCTGCCATACAGAGCTTTGACAGCATACAATGTTCCTATTACGTTTGGGCAAAATGGATACTCCTATGTCCCAATTTCCAATGGTACAGGTAGAGTGATTTCTCCCTCCAAGTGTTCTGTTCCTGTGAAATTTGTTATTGAGCAAAGATGTTGGATGCAGCAGGGCTAGCCTCTGTTTTGTTTTTTAATAATTCATGTTTCTAGGCCTCATTATAGTGGAACCATACATCTGAAACTGAACAGACAGCAGAGCTGGCTGGAGCACAGGACAGAACTTTAGATCCTTCATAGCCTCTAGCTATGTCTGACTATACATCCCTTCTGGCTGTTTCATCTCTCCTTACAAACAAAAAGAGAACAACAAAGAAAACCAACAGTCTGATTCTTAAGCAGCTCAGTGGCTTGGTTTGGAATATAGCATGAGGAACTGCCTGGAAGAAAAGCAGATGTGCAGGAATAGCATCCTTTTGCCTTAGAAAATAAGGAGGTATGTTGGTTCTGCAGAAGAGGAGAAATTGTAATTGCCCCTGAAGGGATCCTATGCCCTGTGGGACACAGTAACCTGCAGCATTTTGCAGAATTATGGATGTGCATCCCAGCATAATTCTGCACAATTATGGATGTGCATCCCAGCACCAAATCTGGGAAAGAGATACAAAATGGGGTGAGTAGGACTCTTTGCGCTTTTTAAAAAGGGGTTTGCGAAAATAAGCCATAGAGTAAGAAAAATCCTTTAGCAGGGGGAATTGTAGCTAGACTGTCCAAAGCAGTTCAGGTGGCAAAGAACTTCCAAGTGTCCCTTGGGGTAAAAACAATGACGAGATATGACCAGAGCTAGATATCTGGTCCCATAAGAACAAAGGTTTCTCCATGGGTCAAACTGTCTGGTTGGACAATTTATCACTCACAATGACACTGGATGCCTCTGGAGATTTGCAGCATAAGGGAAAGCGCCTACCTGTCCGGATGGATTTAGTCGTCAAAGGTTTACCACCATAAACACAAAGGTCCCTTTTTAGCTTCTGTGGCATTATTTATCTTGGGTTGGATTCAGATTTAGTCAGTAGATTTAGTAGATTTATTGAAATCTAAACCATACCTAACTGAAGTGCCCCTGATTTAAGTCTGTCTGCTCTAAATACCATTAACTCTAGACATGGTGCAATCTTATTAAAACATATTTCTAGACCATTCTTGATTTCATAGCTGGCAGAGCAATATGCAGTAGGCATGAATATAAGCAATCACACTAAATGCAAATATCATCAGACAATAAAAATAAAACAGAGCAAACTGTGAAGAGGCAGCTAAACCAATATACCAGCTTAAGCAAAGCAGATAGCTCATTTATTCGTAGAACCTATTTTAAAAAGGGAAAAAGAAATGCATGTTTCATTCATACCAACCTTTCTTCCAATGTAAGGGACAAGCCTCTTATCCTCCCAATGACCCAAAGAGATACGATTGTCTGAGAGAGAGAGAGGAACTGGTCCAAATTCACCCAAGTGAGCTTAATGGCTTAAGGGGCATCTCCATGAAACTAGTCTGAAACTCCGGGGTGCTTCCCCAGGAGGGCACTCCTATGAGTAAAATTACTGGTTAAAAGAGATCAGATAGCTATTCAGTCTTTGTCCCCTTAACAGATTCTCTACAAAAAGGACAAAAGAGAACTAAAAGGTTAGGAGAGTGAACAACCGGAGCAGGGCCTTCTCTGTGGTGCACCCACCCCCCACGACTGTGAAATGCCCTCCCCAGAGAGGTTTGCCTGGTGCTGACTTTATATTCTTTTGTTGCCAAGTAAAACCCTTTTTATTCACCCAACATTTTAAGGTTTAAAAATTTTTAATTTGGTTTTATCAATATTCTCAGTTGCATTTTGTTATTGTATTTTTAATGTTTACTTATTGCGTGTTTATATTGTAAGCCATCCTGGGACGACTGGATTGTGTAGGATGGGATAAAAATATCGTAAATAAATGAATGAAGAAATGGAAGAAGTGGGGTGGGGAGCACTGGAGGGATAAGGACGGAAGACAACATTATGTGGCCCCTGTAAAATTCTGTGAATGAAGCAGGACGACATCAGGAAAACCCCCTCTGACCTGTGAAGCTAGCCAGCTGCACCACCCTGAATTCCACCAGTGCAGACTTCCCCAGCGGCTGTAGCTTGGACTGCAGCTTCTAGAACTCTTAGCCAGCATATTGGTGAATGAAAATTTTGGGAATTGACACAGTACCTCTGGAGAACACCAGGCTGAGCAAGGCTGAGCCAGTTGGTATGTGTTGCAAGAAGGATGACCACTTTCTCATTCTGCCTCTGGTTTGTTTGTGAGTTTAGGTACTTGTCGCCCCACCTTCAGTCACCACCTGTCTCAAATGTGATGCAAGAGAGACCCCAGGGGAGAGCCTCAGGGAGAACTTAATGAGGAGGCTGGTCCACATGGGACAGAGTTGCCCTGATTACCAGGCCAAAGCCACCAAAGGCTTTCTAGATCACCACCAGTGCTTAGGACTGTGTCGAGATGCTGACCTGTTTTAACACTGGCATATTATATGTTCTATTTGCCTGGGCCCTGTCAGTATTTAACTGATGTATGTGGCCATCGGCAGTTTCCAAAGAGTCTTCAGAGACACTCCCATGTACCACACATTATAGTAATCCAACCAGAAACTTAGTAGACCATGGATATGACCAAGATAGCCCTGGAAGGGTTGCTCCTGGGCACCAGCCTTAGCTGGGGGAAGGTGCTTTATGCCATAGAAGCCCCCAGAACTCCAAAGAAAAGGCCAGGTCTAGGGGCATCCATGGAGGGCAGCTCATCCCCTCCCAAGAGGTGCCACCATCATATCTGCATTGAACTTCAGTCTCTTGGTACTAATTACTAATTCTTGGCACTGAAGATGTGAGAGCCTAACATCAACACACAGCTTGTGAAGAGGGGATCCAGAGGTGTGAAGACCAGTATGGAGAAGGCCCTGAAGTCCACATACCCAGTAGGAGAGTACTCTGCCTAGGGCTTGATTTGCCCTGAGATAAAGGGAGGTTTCTTATGGCTAAGGCAGGTGGACAGCCCTTGACATAAAAACATTCTGGTACCCACAGAATGTCTCACTGGGTCAGAGGATAGAGCCTAAAGCAAGGTGGAATGAAAGGGTAGAGTGAGAAGGTGGGTCTTTGCGGTTTGGGGAGCCCAGAGGCAAAACCCAGCAGCCTTTGGGCAAATTTCTGCATGAGAGATCTGTATTTCTGGGACGTCTAGCAGTACTGTCAGATTTGGGGTCACGTCCAAGTGCAAGAGACCAGTCAAGAGCCCACCACCTGCCTTTCCTGTCTAAGGTGCAGGGAAACCAAATAAGCCCAATGGCTAAAGGTGCAGCGGTTGGAGCTCAGCTTGTCAGCTAGCGTGCACACAAAGAGAGGATAGACCAGTCTCCACTCCAGAAAGGCCCTACACATATCCTAAGTTTAAATTTCAGCCAGGAGGAGAAACTGTTGCATGTCTGACCCAGCATGTGGAAGCCTGAGGATTCTATTAGGTCCTAATAATTAGGATGTCTCATTTCTGGCCTTGAAGAGGATGCTTTGTCCATGGAATGATGTTTTTGTTTCCGGGGAACATCTGGTTCTTTGGAAATGTATCAGGGTTCCTTGAGTAAAAGAAGAAGACCAGAAACACTTCCTGGAAAGAGAGGCTGCCCAAGACCACAGGTCTCCCCTCACCCTTTCGGTGTGTTGTTCTTAGTGCACATTTCCCAGGGCTGAGCTGCAATTCAGACGGAACAAGAGCAAAGTCCTAACAGGCCTGGCTGATCTGTCCTGGGTGGGTCCCACTGCAGCTGTTTCTCGGCAGACGTGTCTGAAGGGTGCCCCAGATGAAGCTGAACCAACACCTGTGGCCTAGCAGCTTTCAAAGAGGGGCCCACGAGGAGGCAACGCAGATGCTGCTTGGCCCGGCACTGTTGGAAAGCCAAGAGCTAGCACTGGTCGCCACCATGTGTGCCTGCGCGCCACACACTTCGAGCCCCTTTAAATCTCCAGTCTCTGCAGTGCAGCAGCAAAGCACCTTGTCTAGGGCCCTGGCTCCACCTTCATTTCTTTTCCTCTTCCTTGCCGGGGACTTCATTTGACTTGTTCAGCTTTAGACTTAAAAATATAGATTCAAAATTTTAAAAGAAGTAGGAGAATCTATGCTGGGAGCTTTACATTTAATAGTGTCTTAAGAGCTTGCTCAAACAAACAAATGACACAAAGTCTCAATCTGATCATAAGCAAAATGATAAAAAGAAGAGTGCATCTGAGCATGTGCAGAATGACTTGATTTCACCTTTGAAACACCACAACTTGCAGTAACTTTTATTTGAGTTCCATGGACCTTTGCAGTACCTACTCTTCCTGCCTTAATCCTTAACCGCTTATTGTCTTAACCCTCCACCTCTAAGGATATCCCATCCTGCTGTTGAGAAGCTGATCTGCTCCCCCTCCCACTCCCCCACACACACAAACACTCTTTCTTCAGGAAGCTGATGGTACTTTCCTATTTGCCTGTGGCCAAGTTTATCTGTAAACAAATAAGCAAAGATAACCTGGCATAGATTGTCTCTTCTCTCCTGCCTCAACCCCCAGCTCCTCTCTCTGGTGTTGATACTGTATACATCCCAGAGGCTCTCACAGTGTCCTGGAAACCAGGCACGTGTTTGATGTCAAAACACGCGGAGATCAAAGGCCTGGGGGAGAGCAGCAGCAGGAATGCCTCTGAAGCGCAAGATGCTGGGGTTCTGCTTGCAGATCTGGGGTGCACCGTGGCCTTTTACTGCTCAGCAGGAGAAGAAGGAACGCATCACAAACTGTTACAGGTTTACTTAAATTTGCACATGACAATTTAAAGTTGATTGCAATATCACTGTGAGGAAGACCAGGGGACCAGCCTGCCTGTTTGGCTGTGGATGGGCCACGCCAGGGCTCCGGCTTGCTCTTCCATCAGACAGTTCTTGATCTCTGGATGGACCTTGCACTGGGAAGCCCTTCAAAAGGAGTGTATGTGGCCACCCAGCTGGGAGGAAGGCATAAGTATTCCCTAAGCTGGGCTTTACTATGAGGCAGCAATGCCTGGACTCAGCCCCTAAGCAGTTTCACTGGATGAGTGCTGGCTAGCAGGAAAAGCCACTATCACAGCTGAGAGCACCCTTCATTTTCAGGAGTGCTGTCTCTGCCCACCGGCTTCTGGGAACCATCATCCGCCAGCGCCCTCTGGCCTGCTTGTGAGCCTGAGCCGGGCACTGCGGAAGGCAGATGCTGGTCCAGAGGAACCTTTGGCCTAATCCAGCACGGCTAGTCCTGCATTCTCAAGTATGAGTTTCCAGGTGTACTTTGTGCCCTGCAGGGCCCATCACTTCTGTTTTAGAGCTCCAGCCCTGAGTGAGTTTTCTTCTGTGGGTGAAATTTGCACAACAGCTGGGATGGCATTCTTGCAATGTGGCAGAAATGTAGAAAGTTTTTTTTTTTTTTTTTTGGAGAGGGCCATTCTTGTATGTACATCATTTATTGTTTCAAATGAGAAGCTCTTTGAGAGATGTACAAATATGTACAAGCAATGTACAAATCAAATATGAAGCCAAATAAAAACACGGCAATTTATGAGAGCCAAAAGCCCCACTGGGGTGCGACCCCATTGCCTCCACAGCTTATAAGCCTCCAAACATATGAGCATCCAGCACAAGGTGCCACAGGTGGCAACAGTGTTCTTTGCTTCCTCTATGCTTATGCTCGGCATGTTCTCTAGATGGCTGTTTTCTGCTGTCTAGGATTAGCATGCAGGAGAAGGAAGGAAGGAAGGAAGGAAGGAAGGAAGGAAGGAAGGAAGGAAGGAAGGAGGCTATCAATCTAAGACACTACTTGAAACAGCACAACTCCACAGCCTCCACCTCCTCCTCTCCCTGCTCCCCACCACACCCCCTCCTCCCTCCCCAGGCCTACACATGCCCTTAGAGAAGGCAGCCAACTGCAAGGTGGGGGCTTGGCCTTTGGAGTCGGAGGACCAAGGCCGGAGGACCACTCGGACGATGAAAAAGCCTATGGTCTCCCAAACGATGTCAGAGGCCATGGGATTGAGCGAAGGGATCAACAAAAACCAGTACAAGCAAAACTGAATTAATTAACCTAAAAGGCATGGGAAGCTAGAAGATGTATCTGCTTGGCCCTGAAGGCACGCTGAAGGGGCTGCCAAGCAGGCGTTCCTCACAAATGGAGGGCCGCTGCAGAAAAGGTCTGCGTCCTCGTGGCTGGCGCTTCCTGCTCAGAGTGCAAGGAATATTTTATTGTGCAGAGGGAAGGGTGGGCAAAGGTTCCCCCATAACTTCCCATTCAGGAGCAACTTCTCAGCACTGGCAGGGAGGGAGGCATCTCTGACCCACCCACTCCCTCCTGCCCACCCACCTTCTCTCCTCCCCCAAGCAGCCTCTCCGTTACTTCACAGGTGTGCGTGACCCATCATTTGCCCAGCAGCCCATCCTTCTCTCCTTGCTGATACCCTTTCTGAAGGGAAAGAAGCACCACCTGGTGTGTCCTTACATAGCCTCAAGCAGAGTGTCAGACCTGCCTGCTCTGCCTGGCTGACATTTCCCCCATAATCTCCTAGAGGATTTGTTGAAAGAGCTGCCTGTGCAGCAAAAACACACCTTGTGTTGCTCCGAGTGGGGCTCTGGTTAAGGGCATCCAAATAAGTTAGCAGTTTTCTGCTGGTGCACGTGGCAGCTTGGGAGTGTACAAAGACAGAAGAGGCCTGCGGGTTCCAAGCTCGGCCATGCTGTGGCCATGCAGCGCAACTTGACATGGCCCAGCAAAGAAAGAAATGGGATTTTCTGAAGGGCCAAGGACCAGAGCTCATTCTGGCACCAGAGGAGGGCTGCTGCGGGGACCAGTGATGGTGGTGCTGCAAAAGTCCACTAGTGACAACATTTTTCATGCTGCATTGCCCACTGCTGGGTCTTCAGCACAGTACACTTTGTTGAAGACATTTACATGGAAACCACGAAAGGATGTTTAAACTAGTGCATAGAAATGGTGCGAATGCACACACTGCAGCACACCTCTGTTCTTCTGCTCCTCACCCTAAGGGTGCACATTCACCCACAGGTGACAGCGCTCCCGTTCCATGTTCTAAGCAACATACAGGTGGGCTCCTCTTGGGGACGAGAGGTAGAAAGGTGAATTACCATGTGAATTACCATGTTTTTGCCCACTTGTTCAAGCCTTGCTCTGCAGCTAAGACGGTTTTGTACACTGTTCTGTGCAATGAGTTGCTGCTGCAGAACAGTTAAGTATGGATGCAAAAAACACCCTTTGTTTGTCCTCATGATTTTAAGAGTATTATTACTGTCATTATGGTTATGGTTAGGGTTGGCAAGAACATTAGCAGAATCCATCCCTCTAATATTTATGGACCTACTTTCGTGTTTAGCCTAGCCTTGCAAAGTGAGCCTTGTGAGGAAGTCCACACACACTCATGAGCAAAGGTTTTGTAGTCAGCAACCTTCTTCCCCATCACGTGCACCAGCACAAACGTGCGCAGAAGAGGAATTCTGCTTGCACAATGGTCACCCAGCTCTGCGCAACCAACGTTGTATTGGTGCGTTGTATTCTAGCACTGGCAAGTCTCTTTGTCATACTGGAAAGTGGTGGAAGGTACTTGATTCCTCACCCCAAACATGGAACACACACACACACACACACACACACACACACACACACACACACCATGTGCATATGGCCCCTAGCACTTACCAAAGTCTAGTTTCTTTGCCATTTTGTATTACTGAGTTTATTTACAAGTAAGCAGGATGAACACAGGTGGAACTTAAATACTCCCAACAGCAGATCAGGGGGTTTCTGGAGCTCAGGATAAGCCCTCTACTTCTTTTCTCATCCTGCTCTTGTCTTTTTCTAACAGAAACCACAGTTGTTTGATCATGAGCTGGAGGTGAGTATCAAGGAGGGAAAGGTGTGCCTGGCGAAGTTTGCTGCCAGCTATCAAAGAAGTTTCAAGGAACCCTTCTGGACCTTCTCCTGTCCAAACTGTCAATCTTTCTAGGGGTTTCTGCTGTAGGAAATTTGGTGAGGTTTCATGGTGCATGGAAACCCAGGCTTTTGTGCCAAGGCCCAGAGAAGGAAAGGATCCTCCAGCCCCCCTGCCATGTGCTTGGTGGGTTGGACACGCACTGGCAGAGGGGGCCATCAACCCACTGCCTTATTTAAGGGGGGAACTTCACACTCACTGTTCCAACATCCTAATCTGATGGTGGCAAGAAGCGAGCTCAGATGGAGCGCTGATTCATTTTAAGAATAGCTCACTATGTGAGGTTTTAGGAAATTGTCCTTTTCTGTTCCTCTAAAAGATGACTAACATTGGATTCGTCATGTTCCAAACTCTGCTCACCTTCTTGATTATTGGTGTTGGGTTAGGGCAGCCCGCAAAGTACCTAACATTGGTTGGTGAGAGGCTGAGTCCAGAGGCTGCGTTCCTCGGTACCCACTCACTGGGGAACTTGGGTGGGAGGGTGCTGGTGCACTCATCACGTGTTTGTGGGAAGCTGCGGGCAGCTGGGCAGCACCTGTGCAAGTACTGGAATGGCTGTCACAAAGAGGAAGGACAGGATCTCTTCTCCATCACCCAGAGTGCAGAACACGGAATAATAGGCTCAACTTACAGGCAGCCAGATTCCGGCTAGATATCAGAAAAAATTCCCTCACTTTTAGAGCAGCATGTCAAGGGAAGCAACTACCTAGGGAGGCTGTGGGCTCTCCAACATGAGAGACATTCAAGATGCAACTGGACAGCCAGCCAAGAGGCATGGTTTAACCTCGAGCCCTGCACTGAGCAGGGGGTTGGGCCCAATGGCTCTCTGGCCCCTTCCAGCTCTACTGATTCTATGACAGTCTGCTGGACCAGGTAAACCCTTGGTCTACTCCAGCATGACTCTTCTTACATTTTCATGTGTTCACAAAGTCTGGAAATTCCAGGAAAAGGTGAGACTTTCGGAATGATGAAGGCTCATTGCCCGTCAATGAGAACCACAAAAAGTCCTGGCTCATTCGTTGGTCTTAGGGTAAGCTACAAAGGGTTTTTGCATGGGAGCTGGAAATATAACCTGGTCTATTTACACTCAAGCTCTCTAGGCAGCACGTGAACAGGGCAGCACCGAGTTTTTGTCCCGAGCCCCAGGACAACCCTCGGCGCATTGCTGCATGTCGAACATTGTTTGCGGCTTCCCCACAGCACTCCTCACAGGTTGAGGTGAGCAGGGCGTGTGGTGACAGATGCAGCGATTGTAGCCGTGGGGTGTTCCTTAAACCTGCTTCCCCAGCGGTTCCTCAGCCCCACCGCCAGAAGCAGCTCTTCCTTCCAAGTGCCCAAATGTTTGGAAGCAACTGTTGGCAACTGTAGGTAGAAGAAAGGTGAGGCAACGATCACAGGGTGTGGGTGTGTAGTAGGCAATTCCGTCCCATTTGCTGTTTTCTATATACACATGGCCAAGTCCTCCGGCCTGTTTCCAGTAAACACTGTTAAACGCACACTGCTAGTAAAACTCCAAAGTCCTGCCTTACATGTTTGGGAGGAGAAAGGTTTTATAGATACAACATTTGAGCCCCTCTTCCTGTGCACAGTTCATTATGAACTCAGTCTTGGGTTCACCAGAGCCAATTTCCTCAGCTGTTTGCTTTCCAGGTATTTTGGACCACAAGACCCGGAATTTCTAATTTCTCAGCCATGCTGGCTGAAGCTGATGGAAGCTGAACTCCAAAAGCATGCAAAGGGCATCCAGCTGGGGAAGGGTACACTATTAGTCTCACTGGGCTGTAGTGACTGTTGGATGGCTGCATGTGAATGGCCAACAAAGGTGACAGGAGAGAATGCCTATTTATGTACTATTTGCATATGCATATAAAGATGCAGATTTAGAAATAATCACTACAAAGAAATTAGTTGAAATATGATTGAAATGCAGTGCACCTCACCATAATGTGGACGATTGGGAAGAGGTGACTTGTGTGCCTGGATACATCTATTCTTGAGCAGTTGAGATGCTATTCAAAGGCAACTTTAAGGATGAACTCTTCCTTCATGATGGCTCTTGTCTTGAAACCAGACTTGGATGGGAAACCACTTCAAATAGAGGATACTTTAAAGAGAGGACCCTCCTCTGGCACTCCTTCAAACAGAGAACTGTGCTCTGTTAAAGAGGAAGGCCCCCCTCCCCGCCCCGTAGCTCTGCTTTCTGATTTGAAGCAAAGAGCACACACTATTCCCAATAATCTTCAGTATGACCTTTCCAACTTTCATCTGGTTATTTTTGCAAATAGACTTCCATGCTTGTCCCAGTATTCAAGATCTCATATTCTCAAGGGACTGTGTTAGCCTGAGGAAGCAAGTGCCTTCTTTTTCCTCCTTTTTCTGAAGGAAAGTGCATTGACAGAGGTATAACAAGGTTTTTCTCCCAGAAGGCCAAGTAGAATGAAAGGCACTAATGGTGAAAGGTTAGATTTTGACCAGCTGCTTGACCTTCGAATGTCACGGAGCAGCTTTACCATGCTGAGAATAGCTAGACGGTTGCTTGATTTATCAGGAAAAAGACTTTGTTTGAAATGGCTTATCTTAATGCGTGGCTCTTTTAATGTACTGGCACACCATGCAAAAGCACATTAAATTTTTAACACCGCCACCAATTGCATGTCTTCCCTAACCTTCAAAGATGCTTTCAAGATGAAGAGTGGCAATCTCACAAAGAGGTTCTGGGATGTCTACCAATATCTTGCCCAATCCTAGAATGCAAAGGGCTTCTAAAGTAACCAGAAACCATTCTAAAAGAAAAAGATGAGCTAGTGCAGAGCTGCCCTACACCTCAAACATCATTAAGTAAAACTGGGATGGGGGGAGGAATTGACAACAGAAAATAAGGCAAAGAAGGTACAAAAGCAATTATAGGCTAGATCAAATGCATTACATCCTGCCAGTGTCTTTTAACCCTGAGTACTTGAAATTAGTTGCATTTTTGTCAATGCTAACTAATTTCAGACCTTTGGGGTTAATAGATGGTGACAGAAGCAATTAGGAATTGTGGAAATCAACTCCCCTGGCATAGTTTTCTTAGGGGTGTAGTGAGCTCCTGTCAGGCAGGTGTGCTTACAGTTGTTCATCACCTAGCCCGCAATCCCCCCTCCCTGTCTGTTCACTGTTGCATGTTTTCAGAGAGATATTGATGTTCAGCAAATACCCAGGAAGGCAGACACACCCAACTACTGAAAACAAGGAATAAAATGTTTGCTGCAGTGAAATCTGATGATTTCATTATTCTCATTGATGGCTCAGCTTGGTGGGACAGGAGACCTAATTATCCAAATCCAAACAGGTGTGAGGGCGGGTTTTGCCTGCAGAGATGTTACGTGTGCACATCAAATTTACAAACATACATACCCATACACTGAGTAATGCTAGATGATTGCAAACATCTAGCATCTATGTTTCATTTTGAAAGGCAAGCCACCAGCCCTTACGGTTGCAAAGATACACTTGAAAGCTTAACGATGATGCTTTCAGGAAGATCAGAAGGATCACTTTCCAGTGATAGACGTACCCTGCATAGCTCCATGGTTAGCAAAGTCAGAATATATTATGCAAAATAGAACTGGAGAACAAGAGAAATTGCACAAACCTTGTCTATTTGCATAATATATCCAAAAGAAAGGTGGACTAGGAACAGCAGGCTGAAGTGGCTCATGGAAGGGTCCTTAATGAGTATATGAGTCAGGCTTTTGGGAGCTGGAACTGAACTGTCACTCAGAGTGAAACCCACTGCTGAAACCTACCCTTCTTGGCCTGCAGGGGAAAGTGCAGTGGTGGATTTGAGAAAAACAGTGTTGAAAGCTTTCGTTCGTTTTATACTGCTTTTGGGACCTAATGCCCACACTGCAGGAGGGGAAAGGGAAATGATGTTGTATATAGCAATGTTAGGTGTATAAAGTCAGGGAAATGACAGTAATAGAAATGTAACTAGGAGGCTGCCTTTTATTGCCCCATCTCTAGTCACTATATGAATTGGGTATGATATAAATGTATGCCATTTCCTTCCTTCCTTCCTTCCTTCCAAGTTTTTTCACCAGGCTGTGAGTGAGCCAGTGTGTGCTTGTCTGCATGGCTGGATTGCTCCTGCTTGGCTTTTCCTGCCAGCAGGAGCAGTTACACAAGGCACAAATGCTCTGCTCATGGTTCAGTTCATGTTACCCCGAACCAGGAATTCTGGCTTGTCCCCCTGAAGAGGAGAAGAGCCAAGTGGGAGCAGCCAGGCTGTGTGAACTAGCATGCTGGCTCAAGCGCCAAAGACTAGGATGTTCTTTTTAACCCTGGTTTACCGTTGTGTGCACACTGGATCACTGGATGCTTCTGAAAGAGGCTTTTATTGTACAATTGCCTTACCTCTAAAACAGAATTTTACAGGAGGTCCAGCCATATTCATATTCCATTTGTAGACTGTTCTCTGTTTTTCTACCATTTTGTGTGGCTCTTTTTTACTATAAGAAAAACCATTAAGGAGGGACACTCAAATAATATACCATCTTTTGATTGCTAGTGCAAGGAACATTGTGTTTGGAAGTACCTAGTGAACTAAATTTCTAACTGGAATTGTTGGGGTATCTCTGGTGTTCACATTTCCCCTTTGATTTTGCTGAATTGATAGATTTCTCATCTATCTATCTATGGCTGCTAGCTGTCATCATCTGAGCACATTTGGAGGGATGAATGAGTTGGCTTGGCAACAGTGGATGATCAGGAGGCTGGGAAGCTGCCTAAGCTGCTTTACTCAATAACAAGTGGCACATACAGATATGGGAACTTTTGGTTCCTCAGTTGTCGCTGTAGCTGGGCAGTAGATTATGAGCAGAATCGTTTTAGGGAAGATGATGAGGAAGGTTTTCAAATGATGAACATAGATTAAGCCAGGGCAGGGAGACAAAATAATGGAGCACGATCATAGAGGGACCGCAAAGAGCTTTGGCTACGGGTGGTATACAAATGAAATAAATGCTAATAATAAAGTTTGTTCCCAGAAATATCTGCCATGACTTATGGTTAGTGTTCTCTTCGACATGTTCAGCTGAAGGCAAATCCTGGAAGGAGAGGGATTGCAGTCACTCACAGCCACGGACACAGCCCGCCACGCTGCACGCATGAAAGGCGCATCTGTGAGCAGCTTGTGTGCCTACTGGGCATGCATAAGGTGTCCGTGTGACTGCAGATCCTGCCTCTTCAAAGGCCTAGTAGAGTACTAGCTTTCCCTCTGCTGATCGAACAGCAGAAAGTATTTGTAGGTTAAAGAGGTACTGGAAATACCTAATTGTTGTGTTCAGAATAAACATGCTATAGGGCATTCACAGGTGTGCATGTGTGTGTGTATTTACATACACCTGATGAGATTAGAGGGCATGTTTTGTCTGTTGGAAAGAGACAAGCCAGATTTCCAGGTTCAGGTGCAACATTAACTATTTCAGGATCATATTTTGTCCCCAATTTCACCTGTTGCAATGCCCTGTGAAAAGGCATGGTGCTAGAGTTTCTCCCTCCACAAGTTTCAGCCCTTTTCTTTGGATCTGTTTCAAGTTGGGGGTGCACAGAAGATTCATCCTGGGTTGTTTTTTTTTACACCAGGCATTCCTTGTACACTCATGATCCCTCACTCACAAAAGACTGTGGACTTTTTGATGACATCCTCCTCCTCTGGGGCTTCCTCTCTCTCTTTAGAGTTAAATTTCAAACTAGAATGAAAGCCTCATGTATTGTCCCAATTCAACTCTCCTGTAGCTGTGCCACAGCAGCACCTTGTGGATGAATAATGGAATACATAGAAAGCCAGAGAAAGCCAGAAACCACTGTGTAAAGAAAATGTTCTTCCTCCCACAAAGAAAGCGGAAAGAAGCCTCAGTCAAGTGGTGAGTGAAGCCCCTCACAAAGAGAAGCCCATGGTCTCATCGTGTGCTTGCAAATACACACACACGTGTCCTGCTGGCTCATTGCAAAGTGCTAATGTTTACTTACTAATCTGCTGCCCACTCTGGCTAATGGTAGATAACGGTAGAGAACAGATATTTTGCGATCCGTGGTGGAGAAACAAATAGCACCCGCTTCCTCCAAGTCAAGGGGCAGGGTGCCCAGGGCTGGTTAAGTGGTTGTGGCACTGAACAGAAACTCCCACAAGCACTACTCCTGTTCCACAGTGGTAAAACAAGCAACAATGATGGAAGTAACACATCATTTGCTGGGCTTTCACAACCCCCAAAACGAGCAGCTGGGGCTACCACTAATGGTGGGGCTGGCCTAGCATGGAGAGGTCTCAGAAGAAATGGTTGCCACCGGCGTCTCCCCAGAATGCCACCAGCACTGACTCATGGCACACTTGTTGCTTCAGCAGCCCTTCCTCGGCCGTCGTGGTGCATGGCGAATCGGTATCTGTGTTTATTTTTACTATTTTATTTTTAAGATTCCATTCTTCAAATATGTTTTCATAAATCAGATTGGTAGTCCTTTGATAAAAAGTTACTATTGAAATTCTCTCCCACTGAGTAATAATTATTTTATCCTTGGCCAAGGGTACCTGGAATTGTGGAAGAGGCTTTGTTTTTGTCAGGAACGGCATCTGCTAAAAATAAGTTGTTAGGGTTGGATATGTTATTTTGCTCTTCAGGCTGCCAGGATTTTAAAAGTGTCTCAGAGCAGCCACATGTCCATCTCATCTGGTTGCCAAACAGCATTTCTGTATTAGTTATTTAATACTATGTTTATATCCTTATACACACTGATTTGTATATAAATGTTGGTAATGTCTCTTTTCAGGGGAAGTACTTTTCCTTTACGTGTTCTGAGGAAGGTAACATGGAAAGAGTTTTCTTCCATTGTCTTGGTCGCTGGGGCATGATTCAAATCCAATCCTCTACAGTTGGAATGTCAGTGTATATCTGGCAGATATCAATGTTAGCTCTTGGCTGACTTTAGTCCATCATAAATTAGTACATTCCTAAATATGGTAAGGCTGTGACTGATAATTCATATACAGAGTGGAATAAAATGCCTTGTTTGAATCCAGCCCATCATTAATTTTAATCTCTCATCTTTTTTTAGTGCCCCAGTTTTGCCATATTTTTTCTCCAGTATAATGTCATTGTAAATTAAATGATTGACTACACCAAGTAAAAAAGCTGAAATGGCACAAGAAATGGGTGCTTTCCAGGGTCCTGTAGTATTATTAGCATTTGGCATGGAATCAAATGGTCAACTTTGGAGTAAGTAAAAAGAAAGCAAACTTACAAAAGTTGAACCTTTGAAAAACCTCAGATTGCCTTCTGGCTAGTCTGTGTAAACTAAAATATCACTGAAGTGGAGTATATTTGCCTGTTGAAGTCATCTCAACAATCAGATGGTGTATTGCTAGTGGGGGGAAAAGACTCATATAATCTTTCAGGCATGGAGATCAGAGTTGCCATAACCAATCTAAAAAGGATATTCACATTAGCTTTCTAAAAATTGCCATAGCACAATTACAAGAATTTCAGTTCATCTCTCCTGGGAGTCACTACTCCAATTTATAGTTCACATTCATTCATGACTGAGGGCATCTTGCAGTGGTTGGGGACCAGGTCTGAGGAAAGAAGATCACAGCATTAATTTTGATAGGGAAATGTTACCATTTGGTAAATTATCTTTGTTATCACTACTTTAAAATGTTACAAGGCTGTGCGTTCAACGGCGTCATTATTTTTGTCTGTGTCACATGCACTTGTGCTCATGTGTGCAAATGCATGTGTGTGTCCATGTGCACCCGCCCTTGGGCTAAAAGGGTTATTTATCAGGCAGAAACACAGAGCAGGCATACTGAAAATGCGAGGGCCTGTGGTCCCCTGAATCTCTCGCCAGGGGCCCAAATCCGTTTGCTATTACTCGGAGCATGTCTGCATCGGGTGCCATGTTCATGCAGAGGATGGGACTGCAAAACTCAAAGAAAGGATGCCTGGCTAGGATACCATGCCCCCCTCACTGCGCATTGCAGCTGAGCAGGTTTGCTTTTACAATTGGGAGTCCTCAGGACTTCTTGGCACTTCCTGCCTGCCTGCCAGGCACATGGGAGCCCCCCTTTGGGCGACTGCAGCTTTCCCTCCTCTTGCCCAGTGCCACCCCAGTCTGGGCCACAGCGAGAGGCAACTGGCCCAGTGGGATGGAGCGTGCAGGGCTCTTGTTGGGAGCCACCAGCAGCTTCCCCACTATGCTGCCCAAAGGCCCACCCTGCTTCCTCCCAACCCGCAGCATCACCACAGCCATCCTTTGGGCGAGGGTTTCCTGAGCCACAGGCTGACATTTGGGGGAGCTGCTCAGACGGGCTTCCCCACCATAGCCAGGACCTTTCCTTCCCTTTCCTGGGCTGGCAGCGCCCTTGCTGGCCAAGTCCCTTGAAGAGACTGGCTTCCTCCCGCTGTCTGTACCTCATGCTGACATTCTATGCGAGCGATGCAAGGGGTGGGGAACCTGTGGCCCTCCAGATGTCCTTGGACTACACCTCCCATCATCCTTGTCTACTGGCTGGAGCCAATGGGAGTCAAAGCAGGAGAACATCTGGAAGTGGCAGTTTCCTTGCTCACAATAGTCACCCCTGTATCAATATTAGCCACGATTGTTTAAAATATAAGCCCATTCCACGTTAACTGCTAATACGGTATTTTTGCATTTTCTGTTGCAGAGGGAGAAAGTGTGGCCGAAAAAGTGACATTACTTTACAGGCAGGTCCTAAAAGGCTGCATCATGACAAAATGCCTGTTCAGTCAAGCATGCTTTTCTCCATAGGCGCCAACCAGATGCCTCTGGGATGTCCGGAAGTGGGACAGGTGTGCAATGCCCTCTCTCACAGGTACGCTTTTGCAAAATATTCTCATCCTCAAGGTGCCATGCAGCCATTACGACTACCTGGATCATCTTGCTTCAGTGCAGCTTCTTTCCTTACTAGCTCACATTTAAAAATGGCGCTCCTTTCTATGTTGACAGCCAGCATGATAATTTTTTGCATTTATTAGCAACCTTCTTTTTCCCATCTCAGAAGATGCTTAGTGAGTTTTCCACAGGAAGCATTGCTTGATGCTGAAGGACAGCTATGGGGCTTTGATATCATAAGGCACAGCTGGTGAACATCACTGAAGTGTCTTGAGTGGAGCAACATGGCCGAGGAGATAAACAAAGTGGATTTCCTTTGCAGTGGCAGGACCTGATTTTGCTGGGAGAAAAGAGAGCAATGATTAGGGCTTAGGCTAAAGTGACTAGATGTAAACAATAGCCATAGGAAATAGAATACAGAGCATTTCAGGTTCAGATTATTCTAGAAGAAGGCATATTCTGAGATGAGTGACTTTCTTGGCTGCTGCTTTTTCTTATTTTTATGAAGTAAAAAATTCACTGTTTAGGTTGACCTAGAAAGCTACGTACCAGGGGAAAAAAATTAAGTGAACCAGAAAACCAGAGCAAGAGAAGCACTTTAAAACAGGCTTTTTATTTTATTTTTGTATCTTTCAAAAGATACACAATGTCTTAGGACTCCTGCTGTGCTGCATTTAGTTCAGGTTTACAGATTGGTGAGAGGACACGTGTTAAATGATGTGGTTCAAGTGACAGTTTATTTTTAGAAAGACTGCTTTTTTAACAGTATTATCTTACCCTTATGATTTGATGTGAAATTATTATTATTTCTTATGTTCCGTTGTCCAAAAGGCTCAAGGTGACTCACAACAAAATTAAAACATACAAAACACCCATTTACCAGTTAAAATACCCTGCAAAAAACCCTAAAGCATCTCTAGCAAGCAAACAAGCAAGCTGATGTATTAAAGAGTCCATCATATACCATCAAATATCTGGGAATGGGATGTGGAAGTTGTAGTGGATGCAGAAAAGAGTATCCCATCTCTTGACTGTGTCGCCTTCCTTGCAAGCAACTTCAAGGTGCTTATAAGGGGCCACCTGACCCTTCAGATGCTGGTAGACTACATTTCCCATCAGGCATAGCCAACACAGCCAATGGTGGAGATGATGGGCATTGTGGTCCAACAATATCTGGTGGGGGCACATGTTCTCCATCCCTTCCTTAACTGAGAAGGCCTAAATAGTATTGGGTACTACATCTTCTAATGCTGTTGAATAATTTGCAGTCATTCCTCTTTTCAGAATTGTCTCTTAATAGCACCTCTCCCTTTATGTCTTTATGCAATTATTAAGAACTTATGGAGAAGTGTCCAGAGTGGCTGTTCATTTCTGATGAAGTTCTGTGTTCACACAGGACTGGGCAGCGTCTGTTGATGATGGAAAGCCTTTTTCTGCAGGTTACTGTATAATGATCAAGGTTAAGCATGAATTAGTTTTAGGTGCATTTGTAGTTCAAGCATATTCCCTCCACACACAATCTCGAGCCATATGGCAGTACAGGGTGGACTTCATTCCCTGTTTCATGAGAGCAGATCCTCCTCTGTTCATGCTGGAACACTTGAGACCTCAAGAATCGGCCAAATTTTGTCTGGAGTATTTTGCTCCTTCAAACTGCTTACATTTTTGCAGCTGTGTACGTGAGAAGACTCAAGGCAAAGGGGGTATTATAAGGAAAGCCATGATGCATCAGAGCAAGGATCCATCTGGTCCAGCATTCTGTCCACACAGTGACCAACCAGCTGCCCACAGGGTTGCTCAAGCAGGACAGGAGTACAACCCTCCTTCCCAAATCCCCCAGCAGCACAGCTGCACAGAGGCACACTCTCTCTGATACTACAGGTAGCGGACAGCCATCAAGACTTAGTTGCCGTCGTTAAGCTTCTTCTCCAGGGATTTGTCCAGTTTTGCCTTTAAAGCCATCCAGCTGGTGGCCAACACGCCTCGTGGCAGGGAATCTCGCCGTCCAACTGTGCGCTGTGTGCAGAAGTACTTCCTTTTGTCACACTTGCATCTCACGCCAGTCAGGTCTGTGGGATGATACCAAGTCCTAGTATTAAGGAAGAGGGAGAAAAACGTCTTCCTCTCAACTTTTTGATTTCGTCCCAAGAAAGGCTGACAAACCCAAGGGCCAGTTTTATATAGAGGGAAGGTGGTCAAGCTGGGCTGATACTTTGATAGGTGACAGGGGCGACATAACTTCTTAATAGATTGACTGGGCATGGAGAGGAGCGGAAAGTTCATGAAGAACAGCCTGGATGATCAAGGTCAAGTTTGATAAGCAAATTGCTACAGATAAAGTCGCAGTAATTCAAGTCACATTCAGGTTCATGCAGCCGAAGCTCCGAGTGAGCCTGTACCAGCTGAAAATTGGCTCCGGATTTAGCTGAGAGAAGTTTCTTCAGTGGAGAGCTGTAGCCATCTGGAGGCTTAAGGCGGGCCAGGGCTGTTCTAAGTTTCTATTCCTGTGGCCAAATGAAATGTTTGGGAAAGCGTGCACTGTAGAGCTACACACGCAACTTTTCCTACTCCCCTGCAAGGGTTTGTGGCCCCTGTTGGGATCTTGGTGCCCTGGGATGGACCTTTGCCCTCACTCATTTACTTCCCAAATTACGGAAAGCCAGTCTTCATCCCCTCCAATGGACATGATGTGGATGCGGCAGGGAGCCCCTGCCTAGGTTGGAGAAGAAGATGAGTGTGGTGATGGAAAATGATTCCATGAGCTGGGTGGCAGCAGGATGTTCAGGTGATTTGGGCCAGCTTGTGGGTACAATGCCACTGTGCGATGAAGCCAGGGCAATCAACTGGGACTGCCCTGGCATGTCTTCGGCCTCTCCCTCTTGTGGAAGAAAGAGCTCCAGGGTGTAGGGTGTGCTACTGTTAGGATACTCAGTATAAAGGAGGATAGGAGTACTGGAATTTTAGCAGGCTCCCCATCCTCCTTGGGATCGAGTCTAGCCAAGCACAGATATGTTTTCCAGGGACAGCATAGCTACTCATTCAGTTCAACAAGACAGGCAGCACTTTTGAATATACGCACCGTGGTGTCCCCTCTGGTGGCCAGGCTAATAACATGGACAATTAAACATAACACAGATCCTGGCATGCTTGCACTGATTGTATGTTACCAAGCCTGATTCGAGGTCCTGGTTTTGGCTTATATAGCCTTATGTGGTTTGGGACCACAGTACTCATCCGAAAGCTTCTCCCAGCATGAGCCGACCCATATGCTGGGTACCCTCCTCTAGATGCCTTTTCCGAGGCTGGCTCAGAGGGTGGCCTCAAGAGAGAGGGTCTTCACAGTGGTAGATCCCCAATTATGGAATGAACTCCCCAGCAAGGCCGACCTGGTCCCAAAATTGTTATCTTTTCAGTGTCAAGGTAAGACAGGCATGTGGAAGCATATGATAGGTTTTTGATCAGATCATGAGATATTGTTTGGATATGTGTGTTTATGGCTCTGTTTTATGTATATGTTTGTAGCGAAACAGCTTTTATATTATGTATAAAACTGCATTTTTAAAGATGTTGGATCACTGCCTTGTTGTGGCGAAGGGGCTCGCGTAGCTCAATGAAGCTATGAGCTATGCCGTGCAGGGCCACCCAAGATGGACAGGTCATAGCAGAGAGCTCTGACAAAACGTGATCCACTGGAGAAGGAAATGGCAACCCACTCCAGTATCTTGGCCATGAAAACCCCATGGACAGTACCAAAAGGCAAAAAGATATGACACCGGAAGATGAGCCCCTCAGGTCGGAAGGTGTCCAATATGCTACTGGGGAAGAGCAGAGGGCTAGTACTAGTAGCACCAGAAAGAATGAAGCCACTGGGTCAAAGCCGAAAGGACACTCAGTTGCAGATGTATCTGGTGGTGAAAGAAAGTCCGATGCTGCAAAGATCTATACTCTGTAGGAACCTGGAATGTAAGATTCATGAATCAAGGCAAGCTGGATGTGGTCAAACGAGATGACAAGACTGAACATCGACATCTTAGGGATCAGTGAACTAAAATGGACAGGAATGGGTGAATTTAATTCAGATGACCATCAGGTATACTACTGCGGGCAAGAATCCCTCAGAAGAAATGGAGTAGCCTTCATAGTCAATAAAAGAGTAGGAAAAGCCGTACTGGGATACAATCTCCAAAATGACATAATGATCTCAGTTCGAATCCAAGGCAAACCATTCAACATCACAGTAGTCCAAGTCTATGCCCCAACCACTGGTGCTGAAGAGGCTGAAGTTGACCAGTTCTATGAAGGCCTACAACACCTTCTAGAATTAACACCAAAAAATGATGCCCTTATCATCATGGGGGATTGGAATGCTAAAGTAGGAAGCCAAAAGATAACCAGAATAACAGGCAAGTTTGGCCTTGGAGAACAAAACGAAGCAGGGCACAGACTGGTAGAATATTGTCAAGTGAATACGATGGTCATAGCAAACACTCTTTTCCAACAACCCAAGAGACGACTCTACACATGGACATCACCAGACACAGAAATCAGAAATCAGATTGACTATGTGTTCTGCAGCCAAAGATGGAGAAGCTCTATACAGTCAGTTAAAACTAGACCAGGAGCTGACTGTGGCTCAGATCATGAGCTTCTTGTTGCAAAATTTAGGCTTAAATTGACGAAAGTAGTAAAATGCACTAGGCTACTCAGGTATGACCTAAATCATTTCCCTGATGAATATACAGTAGAGGTGACAAATAGATTTAAGGAATTTGATCTGATAGACAGAGTGCCTGAAGAACTATGGATGGAGGTTCACAACACTGTACAAGAGGGAGCAACTAAAGCCATCCCAAAAGAAAAAGAAATGAAGAAAGCAAAATGGCTGTCTGAGGAAGCTTTGCAAATAGCTGAGGAAAGAAGGGAAGCAAAAGGCAAGGCAGAAAGAGAAAGATACACCCAATTGAATGCAGAATTCCAGAGAATAGCTAGAAGAGATAAGAATGCCTTCTTAAATGAACAGTGCAAAGAAATAGAAGAAAACAATAGAATAGGGAGGACCAGAGATCTCTTCAGGAAAATTGGAGATATGAAAGGAACGTTTCATGCAAAGATGGGCATGATAAACGACCAAAATGGCAGGGACCTAACAGAGGCAGAAGAGATTAAGAAGAGGTGGCAAGATTACACAGAAGAGCTATACAAGAAAGAGCTTGACATCACTGATAACCACGAATGGGGTGGTCGAGCCAGACATCCTGGAATGTGAAGTCAAATGGGCCTTAGGAAGTCTGAGCAACAACAAAGCTAGTGGAGGTGACAGTATTCCAGCTGACCTTTTCAAAATCTTAAAAGACAATGCAGTAAAATATGCCAGCACTCAATATGCCAGCAAATTTGGAAAACTCAACAGTGGCCACAGGATTGGAAAAGGTCAGTTTACATTCTGATCCCAAAGAAGGGCAATGGGCCAAAGAATGTTCAAACTACCGCACCATTGCACTCATTTCACATGCTAGCAAAGTTATGCTCAAAATCCTACAAGCTAGGCTCCAGCAGTATGTGGACCGAGAACTACCAGAAGTACAGGCAGGATTTTGAAGAGGGAGAGGAACTAGAGCTCAAATTGCCAACATACGCTGGATCATGGAGAAGGCTAGGGAGTTCCAGAAAAACATCTACTTCTGCTTCATTGACTATGCTAAAGCCTTTGATTGTGTGGATCACAACAAATTGTGGCAAGTTCTTAGAGAGATGGGAGTACCAGACCATCTTATTTGTCTCTTGAGAAACCTATATGCAGGTCAAGAAGCAACAGTGCGAACTGGACACGGAACCACTGATTGGTTCAGAATTGAGAAAGGAGTTCGGCAAGGCTGTATACTGTCTCCCTGCCTATTTAACTTATATGCAGAGCATGTCATGAGAAAGGCGGGGCTAGATGAATCACCAGTTGGAATTAAGATTGCTGGGAGAAATATCAACAATCTCAGATATGCAGATGATACCACTCTCATGGCAGAAAGTGAAGGGGAACTGAAGAGTCTCTTGATGCGGGTGAAGGAGGAGAGCGCAAAAGTTCACTTGAAACTCAACATTAAGAAAACTAAGACCATGGCATCCAGTCCTCTCACTTCCTGGCAAATAGATGGGGAAGAAATGGAGGTAGTGACAGATTTTATTTTCCTGGGCTCCAAGATCACCGCAGATGGGGACTACAGCCAAGAAATTAAAAGACGCTTGCTCCTTGGGAGGAAAGCTATGGCAAATCTAGACAGCATACTAAAAAGCAGAGACATCACCCTGCCAACAAAAGTATGTATAGTCAAGGCTATGGTTTTCCCAGTTGCAATATATGGCTGTGAAAGCTGGACCATAAGGAAGGCTGAGCACCGAAGGATTGAGGTCTTTGAATTGTGGTGCTGGAGGAGACTCCTGCGAGTCCCTTGGACCTCAAGGCAATCAAACTGGTCAGTCCTAGAGATCAACCCTGACTGCTCTTTAGAAGGCCAGATCCTGAAGATGAAACTCAAATACTTTGGCCACCTAATGAGAAGGAAGGACTCTCTGGAGAAGAGCCTAATGCTGGGAACAATAGATGGCAAAAGAAGGGGACGGCAGAGGATGAGGTGGCTAGATGGAGTCACTGAAGCAGTTGGTGTGAGCTTAAGTGGACTCCGGGGGATGGTAGAGGACAGGAAGGCCTGGAGGAATGTTGTCCATGGGGTCGCGATGGGTCGGACACGACTTCATGACTAACAACAACAACAACGATCTTTATAAGCTGCCCAGAAAACTTTGGCTATGACAGAGTATAGAGATGTAGCAAATGAAATTAATGGAAGACTAGAATTTCATTTAGCTTCCCTTTTCCCATTCATGTGCTGCTACTTTAATGGTAAATATTAAAAGCAAAGTGCATGCAAGAAAACTCAAGAACAACAGGACACATAACAGCAGTGCCAAGGTTTTTTAAAAAGTAACAGAACTTTGTTTGTTTGTTTGAAGAAACCTTCCGAAATCTTTTGGGCATGTGAAAAAAATTTGCTGATTGCTGTGAGGTCAGAGTGGTCCATATAGGAACCTTATCGGCTGCAAACCTTTCAAGTTTCCTTGCGGGAGGTTTCTACATTCTATGACAATGAGAATCTGCTGATATTCCAGCAGCACTGAATATGCCTCGATTTCCTGCGTTATTACATGCTTATATGTCTTAGGAGGTGGAGAATGATTGCTGGGTCTCTCTCTCGGATTCAGCGTGGTGCATCGGGAGATGCATGGAGAGATTCAAGAGCAACCAAGTGCTGGCTCAGAAAAGTTCACATCCCACAAGGGAAGAATTCCTGCCGCCGCCACTGTTGTAGCTGTTGGAATACTTTCTGTCAGGATAATCATGACAGAACCAAGCAACAGAAAGGAAGGATTCAAAAATGCCTGAGTGCCACTTCCAGCATTGACAGCGATAGCTTCACGATCGGTGAGCAGCCGTTTTGTGTGGCTTTATTGGTTTTCCTTCTGGTCTTGAGTAGGAAGCAGGGATGGAGGAAGCCATTTGTCCAAGTTGCCTTTTAGAAGATGTCACCGTTCTGTGACTTTTGCCTTGCTCAGCCTCCACCCCCTTCGCATCCTGCTGCTTTAGTGACTTTTTCTTTGTGTGGGAAATGTGTATTTCCCAGCCACACTTTTGTGATGCTTTTGGCATGACTTCACCCAGAGGTGCAGAACTTTAGTTTCAATGGGAGCCCTTATCTCAGGAAAGCCCCTGATTTTGAGGATCACATATTCCCAACTTGTTTGCTCCATTTCCTTCCAACAAGCTTTTCTTGCTTGGGAGTTTAGCTAGCCAGCAAAGCTTCTAAAGCCACAAGCATGAATTATTTGACACATCACACCAAACCATTCCTGAAATTGCCCTGTTAAGATGGGAAAAATGGGGGGATGGGGAAAGGGAGAACATGGAATCATATCCGCTTATCCTTTTTCCCTGCTACAAACAGTGAGTGCTTGGTTCCTAAAAAGAGAGTTGCACAGATCTATGTAGAAACCATGCCCCAATCACAGAGATGTGGAACCTGGTTATGGAGTGTATCTTAATCTAGAGAAACACCCTTCACATACTCAGATAGTCTTGTCTTTATGAAAATGTCTGTGTTCTTCTGAGAGCATGGAAAAGAGGCTCGAGAACTGGGCCATGCCTCAAATTTAATCTAACCTTAATTTGAGCTCTTTAAACCCCAGGTAAGTTTTCTCTACCTTTGCTTTAGGAAGAAAGAATAATGGCTCAAAACAACAGGTGCTTTCCCTCTCCCTGGCTCCTGCCCATTCTCTTTTCTTGTCAAACTCAGTGTGTGCAAAGGTTAGACTCCTAGGTTGAACCAAGCAAGTTGTTCTTTTGAAATTTTACATCTGATTGAACTGCACTGTGCAAATTCCCATATATCTTAACACAATGAACTATCCTGCTGATTTAATTTTATTTTGCAATCTGAGTGGATAATTTATGAGGAACAAATGAACACTGAGGTTCTACTTGTATGCCTCCTTCTATAAACCATGAGTGGGTGCTGACTATGTTGTGCTTATTCCTTGTTGCTGTGAATCAGTGTTGGTGTGAATAAATATACAGGCGTTGTCTCAGTCTGGGTGGAGAGCTTAATGCTTTTTGGTGGTGACACACCAGAACTTCATCCCGTCTCTTTCTGCTTTCTCACACCCCATGCTCCAGAGCTGCTGAAGACCAATGCCTGCTGTAAGAGCCTTTTGACAAGTAGAACACGTGCTGCTGACCAGAAACGGTTGCAACTGCATGGATACGGTTGCAGCTACTTAAATAATAATGATGTCTGCATTTGCATCTTATATATATAAATTGGCACATGCGAACTCACACAAATTGGTACTGGCATCTACTTATTCCAACAGGTGGCACTAATAATCTTCCAATCAGTCTATGGCTGTATAAGTTCTTTTGTTAAATAGAGACATTGTTCAAACATTGTTTTCTCAGCAGGGGTCTCAACCTCCCCTTTTCTTGAGGTCCAGTAGGTGATGCTGAACTCCAATTCACTTTGTCACTGCCTCAGGGCTTTTATTCTCTCCATATATCAAAAGCAAAGTAGATCAAAGATAGAAAATATCCAAAACATCACACCTCCCATCCCAGCTCAAGTCAAAGCCCTAGGGAGACACAGTTGTCTTTTAAAGCAAGTCATAGATCAGTCGGATCAGCAACAGCAACAAAGAATCTCTCAACTCACATAGGCAGCCACTCCTCAGAAGAAGGGGAAGGAGAAGACGAGAGACCATCTCCTCCAACACACTGAAGCCTCAGTCACGGCAAGTTGGCAATGTCCATAATTAATTTCTTGAATGATATCAAAGAGTTTGCAAAATAAGATCTTATTATGGGTCAAACAAGGTATTGAAAAATATCTGTTTCAAAGTCATTTCCAAGCATACAGACAGGAATACCTTGAGAAAAAAGAATTTCATCCTCAAGTCTAAGCTGTTCTTCAATTAAAAAGCCACAAAGTGAACACAAATATACTTCCAGCTAGTATTCTCATGCCAAAGTCAGTTTACACCATCCATACGTCTCAATTCTTAGTTCTAAAACAGAAACTTTAAACAGCCTCCATGTAAAACCCTAAAACATCGTTAATCATCCAACTGTCCATTCCAGAATCCCTTCAAAGTACGTGAACAAAAAATGCCTTAAAAATCTAAACTGCAGCAAGTTAAAGTGTTGTTCCCTTGGCAAAAGCAGAAAAAATACAAAATAGGATAATAAAAAGAAAAAAAGAGGAAGGGAAAACAAAAGAGAAAGTATGTATGTGTGTGTGTTGGGGGGCAAGACTCTGATCTCATCTGAGTTTACCTTTATCTTGCCATCTCGTCGTTATCAGAGCAGTAGACAAAAAGTCTTTATGCCCACCTGTCAACTAGAGAGGCAAAAAATACCTCTCAGGAGGCAATTTCTTAATGAGATAAGGAAAGGAGCGGCATCAAGCCGCTGCTGTTTGAGTCACCATTCCCCTGGAAGTCAATCATATAAGATTTTTTTAAATGACTAACTTATGAATAAGAGTGATACTGAAGAGAAATATTGTTGTATTTCAACTGCCACAAAGATTATTGTCTGCACCATCTCCAGATCATCAATGTAATTCCTCAAGAGGGTTTGAGCATTCAAGCAATCCTGAGTATACATGTTACTGAAGCATTCCACAAGGTGAGCATGACAGGCAGGATTTGTAAGTCTTGATTGGCCAGGTGAGAAACTTCTCCTTTGTTGACTAGGTGATCCGCTTTGGCCAGATCTTGGGCACAGAGAACAACTTTGGACAAGTCTATAATAGAATTGCAAAATGAAAATACTGGAAGATCTTTATATTTTCAAATTTTTGTTCAAGAAAATTCTCTCAAGAAATGGATTGAAAGAATTTTATAATGATTGTCACTGCTGTCCTTGGAAAGAGTCTTATCTTCTTGTTTGCGTGCTACTCTGTGAAGCATCATGGATACTGATGGCCTCATAATCCTCATGATGTACTCCTTTAGTGCACAGTTTATAAAACTGCATTGAAAAATAGCTACATTATCAGGAAATGTATGCTTTCCATCAGCTTTGGGTCATTACCTGCTTTGTAGAACAGAGATTTGAGCACCGATTATGGCAATCTTATCCTTCAGTGCTCGAAGCTGCTCCTCACAGTCATTTGTATTTGGCCGCTCCTTCTGAATTTGATTCCTGGAAAGAAAAGCAAGTCAATGTGCACAGAGGATCCAGGACAAGATAAGACAGCAGCCTCAGTCCAGCTGTTTTCAGAGAAAACTGTGCCTGAGTAACTCTGCCCAATGCAGAATTGCAGCTTTGATTGTCAACTAAGCTGAACTCTTTTCTCAACAACACGTTTGTATCTGTTTATGGTTTATGTAGCCTTTGAACTGTGCACAGGTATTCATGATGACCGTGTGAAGCAAGTCACAGTTGTTTCCATTTACATGCAGAGAATGGAGGCTGAGAATGGAGAGAGAAGGCGGAGGAGTGTGTTCGGGGGTTCCTGAGCGTACCTGGGAGCTCAGTGAGCGCAGGGTTGTGGCGGTGTCTGCTGGAAGAATTCCCTTTCAGGCTTGGCCGAGGCAGCAGGACAAGGTCTGAGCTGAGCAGGGGTGGAGCTCACACATCTGAGACAGGAGGAAGGGGGCACATGCATGGCTTCGCCCTTCTGCTCCCTGCAAGCCCTCAGGGAAATAAATGCCTGAACAGGGCTATAGAGGCCACTGTTGAAGTGGAATTTGAACCCACCACTGATCTGAAACCAATCGTTCTTTTGGTCTGCATTGGGCTTTTCTGTTTTTCTCAGAATCTGGTTTTTCAATATTCCCTTCATTAGCTTCTGACTGCTAACAAGAGTAACAACAGCACTGAGCAGAGCTTTCCTATATACAGCTAAGACCGAACAAGGGCAGTGGGAAGTCACCTGCTGTAGCCCTACCAGCTCCCACAATTTCTGTCATAAACAAGAAACAAAGCCTGAGCCCTGATCAGAAAATACCACCTGGGGCGTGCCTAACCGTGGCACCACAGACCACAGCGCACATGCCATCGCAGATACCAAGACTGAGGCCGAAGGAATCGCCTTGGCATAGCAGGGGGCAAGATCTGCTATAGTTAAAATAAACCTTTTCCCCGTCTGCATTGGAGGCATAAAGGGACCCATGATATCTATTCCCACTTTCTCAAAAGGCATTTCAACCACTGAGGACGGCTGAAGGCGAGCTTCCACACATACTCTGTTCCTCCCCAGAGCTGGCAAACTAGGCATGACTGACATTAGTCTTTCACTGTTTGAGCCACCCTGGGCCAAGAAAACCTTTCAGACACTCACTGTTGAGTCCACTTCACCGCCATATGCCCGCCCCATGCTGAATCATGGGCCAATTCTAACATGGCCTGGAGAGACCCTCGGGGCACCACTAACTACCTCTGAATTCCCTTCCCTTTCACAGACAGAACTCTTGATATAACAGCCGATCTCGAAAAATTCACCATTCCCCTCTGGCTGCCTCCCAACATTCTTGCAAGGAGGGTTCTCCCTGCTGGGCCTCCACAAATTTACTGTTGGCTCACAACTGTTGAGTGAGTTGTGACAGGCTGTTTCCAGCCTCCTCACCAGACCACTGACGCACCAGTGGATGTTCAGGGTTAACGTTTTCTTCAAGAGCCTTTGTCACCAACTCTTTCTCCTCCCTCTGCTGCTCCAGTTGGGCAGCTCACAGGCGAAATGATCTTTCTCGCCCTTTGCAGCAGCCCTGTTCTTCCTGCCCACAGATCTTAGCTGTCCCCATGGCCACTGACACTTCCCATGGGGCAATAGAGGCCAATGCCACATCCCTGCAGTGGGCACTTTGGTAGGTCACATCGTTTCCGATGATGCTTTCAAAGGAATGGGTGGGGAAAATCAAACACTCCAATTCCCCTTCCCACCCTCAGTATTCTATTTGAACCCGGGCTAAGGGAATGTCAATGGTGGAGTGACCCATAAAGTAACACCTGTATCGTTTTCCCTTGCACGATCTGGCTCTCATGTCCAGCAGGACAGTGATAGAACTAATCTTCACACCTGAGTCCCAGTAGCCTTTACACCACAGCCCTGCAGCCGGCTCCAATGATCTGCACCCGGGGCAATACTCTCCTCATACTAGCTGGCAGTTTTCCGCCTTGGTTCCCCTTTGGGACTACCCACTCCAGGCCCCCCAGGACCCTCCCTATGCTGCAGGGGCTGAAGCCCTCTCCTCACTCCATGCTGCCATCACCCTGACTTAAGGCCCCTGCACTCTGCAACTGTGTGGCTCGCTGTGCTCCGTCCCTCTTGTCCCGGGGGTCTCCGGGCTATCTGGCTGAAGGAAACTCTTCATCACTCCAGTCCAAAGTGACCACTGGCTGAACGGGATGAGCTTGGGCCACCCATCCCAATTTCAAATGGTCTACCTCTTTACAAAAGAAGCACCTGATACTCAGAGGAGCAGCACTCCCTTGGCCAGGTCAAGCCTCAACCTTTGTCTCGGACTCGTGTCTTCACTTCCTCCTTCACTTGAGCACCCTTCCTTCTGTCGCATTTTGCAGGCCAGAACTGCCTGCACCCTTCCTGCTTTTCCCGCCTTTCCTCCAAGTAGACCCTGCCTCGCTCCAGCCTGCTACATCCCTCGCAGCAACGTCTCTCTGGTAAACTGACTTTGAACTGTGCTCCAACTCTCTCTCTTTCTGTGCACACTAAACTCGGACTGCTTTCATCCATGCCTTTGACCTGGACTCACTGACTTGCCCCAAGCCTCTGGCCCAGCCCATAGTGAGCTCCAGACTCAGCTTGAGCTTGCACACCCTTGCATCCTACTAGTTGGCGACAATGCAGCAGCACCTCTGAGCGGAAGACAGGCCTGATCAGCCTTCAGTGGCAAATCAGCGAAGGACTGCAGCCCACTGAGACTTCAAGGATGCTGCCACAGGTTGGACTTTCAAGGACCCTGCCCAAGACGGACGCTGACTACAGCTGTGTGTCTGATCCTGCATAGCTGAGCGATGAGAGAAGCTGCCAGAGTCATTTCCAGAGTCAGGAGAGCTGTGTCCTCAGGCTGGATTATACATTTCATTGGCTCAGAGTTTGCTAAATTGACTGCTCATTGGATAACATCTACTGCAGCTCATTTGCTCATAGTTAGTTAAATTAAGACAGCTCATTGGATAGAACCTGCCACAGCTCATTGGCTCAGAGTTTGCTACAGCTATGGTTCATTGGGTACATTTTCCATCCAGGCGATTTGCATATGTACACAATGAGAATCAGCCCCTTTGCTCAGGAATGAAATGACAGGCATGTACCACAGTAGTATCTTGGTCTGGATCAAGGACAGGCAGTACCTGTAATTTACTTTTGAAAGGGGGATTCATAGAATAGCTAATTGTGCTAGTGACTCCTCATCAGACTGAAAATGCTGGAACTGCAAATAGACTTTATCCCTCACTCTAAAGGCTTATGTTTCTGTTCAGAGGCAAAGAGTTCTGGCAGTGTCCTCCAGGCCCCTCACTGTTATTTTAAACCTCTGTTCAGTTCTTAGTGGGATGACAAATCAATTGGCTCTATCAGAAAGCTCCTCCTGGATCGACATGGTTTGAATGTGATTGGAACTCTAATGGAGGGTGGGGGCAACCCGGCCTACCTAGGTTTTGTGAGTTCACTCAAGCAGACAATGCCAGCAGTGAGGAAATAAGATGGTGGCCTTGTGAGCACGCCAAAGACGCATGAGGACAAATATACAGAAGCAAGACTTTGGTGAGAGAAAATGTGCTTGGGGGAAAGCCGTGGATCACTGCTCTGCCTGCGGTGAGGCGGCTCATCAGAATCTGAGTTCTCCACGTGGTAATGCAGAACCTCAGCGCCAGGGGCACGAAATCAAAATCAGAGTCATAGAATCCAGCAAAGTCCAGTTCTATAAGCATCCATAACTATGACCTGTAGTTGTGACATGTAAAATAGGCAGATTCCCAAAAGGACAGAAAAGACATCATCCAAACTGCTCACATACCTAGTCACCAACTCAGAATAGCAAATTACCCCTCATCTCCCACTACTAAATTTGAGGTAACTAAAAATCTAAAATTATTAGGTTTTAGAACTAAAAATGTTCAAGAATATGAGAAAGGCAAATGCTTTGAGGACACCGTGATAAGGGTGGTTTATTATTTATAGAGAAAATAATCATGGTGAGAGAAAGTGTCCTTGAGAGAAAGCAGCAGATCAGATGTTCCTTGCCTTCCAAATGCTAATTAACCATTTGCTGTCAGAAAGGCATTGCACAGATTCTGTGGGATTAATATGTTCTGAAGGAACCAGTTTTTTATTTAGGAAGGCCAGATGCAAAGGCAGCCAGAGTTTCCATGGCTGAAGTCACACAGAAGAGGGAATGCTGGCAAGTGCCACTTTTTCACCTCTGTGACAAGTTTTATTTGCCAAAATTCCCTCTTTGATCCAATTTACAACACTGACTTTATGCTCCAGAACGCCTTTCAACATGAGAGCCCAGCACTGGGCTTAAAAATCATTGGCCATTACTGGATGCTTTCACTGAAGTCCCTGGCAGTTTTCAGTGACATATTCTAAAGTGGCTATTATTGCTATTGCTATTATTTGCTATCCATGTTGTCATGAATATGCTGCACAAGCTACACTAAAGCAAGGACATTTAAAGGTTCAAACAAAAGATGTGCTCAAGCAAGACAGTGGAACAGATACAGGACCGCAGTTTACTGAAGGGCATACCTGCCCATCTTACAACCACCAGTCATGAGTTGTGGGTTGCTTGGTAGCAACATTTTAACAGCCCAAGGCAGAACAAAACCATGAGGTTTGCTGAACTTCCAGTGGGACACTACACAAAAGACAGTTTGCAACATGCAGACTCGACAGGTAGCCCAATTTTCCCTCTCATGGTGCAGACACTGCCAGAGATTATGGTTACCATTTCTTTTTTCAATAAGTCCTGCCCCGTTTTTGTAACTTGCCGAAGATAAGAGGGAGGTTTTTTCGCTAGATGAAGATAAAATGCTAGAAGGGTAGCAGGTGGGGGAGCTTCACCTGCTGTCATGTGCCAGACTTCCAAGACGCCAGGTCTGGTTGCATCCTGCAGGTACAGAAAAAGTAGAACCAAACCCTGGCGGCAGCCTCTTGTGTGGCGGGTGAGGAGGAGAAACAGCTCCGATGAAACTTGCTGCTCAGATCAAGCCTTGGTTTATGTTCTGTGTCAAAGTTGCTTATGCTTCCAAGTTACCTTTAAAATGTGCCTACCTTGCTATGCAGTTTGTACTCTAATCAGCTCCACAGCCTCGAACGTTTCTTTGACATGGCTAGTATTTTTCAGCCAAATGCATAGACTTGCTTTGTGAAAAATACAAAAGCAGAACATGACAGCGAGACAAAGTATCATATAGGGGATTTAAATTGCATTTTAACATGGTCATCAAAGCAAAGGGAAGGAAATAACAACTAGGGGTATAAATAGAACAACGTTTGGCCTTGCTGAAGTTGCTGACCTCATATGCCACCAGGTAGGGGCTGACATGTTAACCAAAAAAAAAAACACATTTTTAAAAATGTATGGAACAATCCTAGCTTACTATTCTATTTCAAAATTGAAGCATTCAAATTTTAAAAAAACATTTGAAGGCAACAACTCACTGCTACTCAGTTGTGTATTATTAATAAGTAGTGCTTTGGGTTTATCAGATGTTGTCAGTAAAGCCATTAAAGTCTAGTTCACAGAGAATAAAATAAACACCCACATAAATGCTTTGAGCATCAGCTTACTGATCCCAGGGAGTGAATATCTAGAGGAACAGAAGTATAGAAAACAAGCAAACAAACACATGTACTAGAGAGAGAATTCATGCTGAGAGGTATATTTTTAACTTGCGCGGCCTGAGCCTATGGGGTGGATATCAAGACCCTTTCTGAGTCCTTTCAGTACGGTTGTACTGCATTGTTCTCGGCTAAACAAAAAGCTGCAAGATATTCACTAGGTTGCCACAGAAGAGCAGCTAAAGTGCAATTTACCAAGAAGAATATTAGGATCACCTCTGGCTTGAACTGGGGGATGGGTTTTTATCAGACTGCATCTGTTCATTAGCTACCATGCCAGGTCATGTGTGTTACCCCTGCAAGAGTTTCTTAAAAGTCACTGTTAGCAATGTTGCTAATGTTGGGGTTCAGTCTGGAATCTGCCTTCTGCTAATGGAAGGCCTCTGCTCAAAGAAGCTGCTGCTGCTTGATCTCCAAGGACCCCTCCCCTTTCCACAGGTCACTCCATTCCCAGGGACCTCCGACCATTTCCAGAAGCCCGAAGTTGCTGTGGGCAAGAGGGAGCAAGGAAGTTTGGGGGCAGTTCAGTTCCACATGTCAAAATCTGGTTCCAGCCCACTGCCTACACTTTCATTTCCCTCTAATTTCACTGATAACAATTTCCATCCTCCAATTTCCATATCGGCAAGTTAGGGCAACACTTTGTGCATCTGAGGAACTTGCTTCTCCTCTACAAAAGCAAATGACTTAAGTTTGTTATCCTTTAGATGCCACAAGATATTTTTCCTGGTTTTGCTGCAACGATCCAACTATCCCTCTGGCATGTGTGTGTGTGTGGTTGCAACAGAACAAGGATAAGAAATGTCAGATTTTGTTGCTTTTTACTGGCTTCTTGGCTAAATTGTGTGTATAATCAATTTATTATCCTGCTGCTATACCAAGTGATGTGTGATGGAAAATTTTCCAAACCAGAAATTTTTCCAGTGCTTTATTTTTCCTTGGAAAATTTTTCCATTTCATAGCTTCCTTAGGAACAATGAATGGATGTCAATTGCATATACAATACTGAAGAAACATGGCTGATGCACCTTTGGAATTAAAGTTTTTCAGGTGAATATCCCTAGCACGTATGTGAAGATACACATGTCATTGAAATAAATACACATTTCTATATAAACTGGAACTAGTAAGTACAGACAAAAAAACTGGAGGTGCCTCAAAAATTTCAGTGACAGAAAGCTGAACTCAATTGAAATAGATTGTTCATTGTAAGCATTTTGTGCACATTTCACTGACTTAATATTAATTAGTGCAGCCTTCCCCTATCTGGTGTCCTTCAAATATGTTGGACTTCAGCTCCCAGTATCCCCTAAACTGACTGAAGGATGCTGGGAATTGTAATCCAAAATATCTGGAGGGTACCAGGTTGGAGAAAGTTAAAGTAGTGCGTCATCAGTTTTCAGTACCTAAGTCCTTCTTTCATTCCTTTCATACATTTAATTAATATAAGGGGAGTGTGCGCTATTTTTAAAATATTTTTACATATATTCAAACAGAAACCTCCACATAACATAATCTTTAAATCATGTTGAGGGCGTATGGCTACACACTGTTAGTCAGAAGAAAGTCCTACAGTTCCCAGCATGCCCACAGTCAGCATACAGAATGCTTGGGGGGTAGGACTTTTTTCTGTTTAAAAGTGTATAGGATATCATTCTAAGTGTTCTTTAACTGCTCCTTCAAATTCCAATATTTCAAGTCAAATTCCTGGGATATTTTGGGACCAAAAAAGAACACGTTGTACTTTTTCAGGTTACTTTTTAAAATCTTACTTGTATTGAGTAAATATGCTAAGTTACATCACTTTCTAATGATTTTCCTTGGCGAACTGAAAATGTTCTGATGTAACTGACATTTTTCTGATGCAAATGACTCTGTGCATATGAGACTCTGTGCATTTTCATTGGAACTTTTCTGGAAACTTCAAAATTTCCTAGACACTCCTTATCGCTGTCTATGCCTTTAAGTGTAGGAGGTCTGGGTAGTAGACACCATTGGGGTATGTGCATTTCTGAGCTGGAAGGAGAGCCAAGAATAGAAATTGGCAAATACAATAAGCCCCCAAACTCAAAGGCTTACAGGAATCCAACAGAGAATGAAGGTGCAGCAGTGACAAGTGACAATCCTTGCCTCTCCAGCCTCCCACTCCGATTTTTTACCAGATGGGCTTTTTTGGTTGTCTCACTGAGATGCTTTGGAAGAGAGAGAAAGATGCTGGAGCAGTTTCGGAATAGCCTCTGAACCACCCTTTAGACCTCCCCAAAGTGCAAAAAGGGCAAACGTTATTTTGGAATACATTAATAAAAGTATTACATCCACTTCACTCGAAGTAGTAGTTCCCCTATACTCCTCACTAATCAGAACCCACCTGGAATACTGTGTTCAGTTTGGGGGATCAATATTTAAGAAAAATGCAGAAAAATTAGAAGGATCCAGAGGAGGGCAACAAAGATGATCCAGGGTCCAGAATCACTGCCCTGTGTGGCGAGACTGAGAGAACTGGGCATGTTCAGCCTTGAGAAGAGAAGACTGAGGGGGGACATGACATTCCCTCTATAAGCCCCTCAAAGGTTGTCAAGATCAAGATCTCTTCTTGCTGATATCCAAGTGTGGGAGACGGAATAATCCATTCCAGTTGCAACAACCCAGGTTCAGGCTAGATCGCAGGAAAAGTTTCCTCACTGCCAAAGGAATATGACTGTCAAAGGAACCAGTTGCCTAGAGAGGTTGTGGGCTCTCCCACAGTAGTTTTCAGGATGATGTGCACATATAAACTTGTTTAGGGGGCTTGCTTTCATCATGCAGCCAGTTTGCCTCTTTCATGGAGATTTCCTCGGCTCAGGTCCAGACAATGTACTGCAGCCCACCCATGTTTTCCCCACTATTTTTCCTTTTTCCTTTTCATCCCCCCCCCCCCCCAAACTAAGCTTGTTAAGGAGAAAAATACAGAATAGCTGCATAACAACTTGCAATGAGTTGGACTTAATAGCACACTTACACTTTTTCAGGCCTATGGAGCATGATCACTTCCAAAAATATGTAATATGCATTTCTTTGAGAAGAATATACTTTTAATTGGTTTTAAATGAATTTATCGGTAAATTAACGTACAAGGGAGAGCAGAAATCTGACCATCCTGCTTCTAGGCGGCTGTTTGTCCTCACTGCCGCCCTCCTTTGGTGATGATCTGAGCTACCGAATTGCGCTCCTAACTCTTGGAAATACAAGGCGAGCGTTGCAGTTCCCTCTAAAATAACTGAATCTCCCGCTCCCAATCTCACCCTTAAATAAAAAGCAGCCACTGCACTGGCGGCCCTAGCCTGGCTTTAGGAACATTTAAAGCCTCACACACTCATGGTTTTCCCCCCACCCCCAACTCAGAGGTGCACTTGAATGCAGCGACTGCAAGAGAAGGAAAAGGTGATACAAAGGCCAGCAAGTCTGAAGGGTCCCGATCCTGGATTGTGCATTGGCTGGATCTAGGATTTAAAGCCTGAAGGATTTTTCCACGCTTTAAAAATCGTGGGTAAACTCTTCCTCTCCAAAGAAGCGATGTGTTTCTGGATCAACTTTGGGGCTTGTGGCAGATGCAAATCGTGTCTCCGGCCAGCAGGAGGAAGGAAAAGGAAGTGAGAGCAGCGGCAGCACTAGCAGGTGGAGCGGCTGTGTGAGTTTTCTGAGTGATGATGGGTCAGAGAGAGAGCGCGGCTCACAACACGAAATACCGAAACAAGACGCGCCAAAGGGGCGAACTTCAGTGGCCGTGCAGCGCCCGGGTAAGCCAACCTGCACTTGGTGGAACTGCTCCTAACGGGCCGAGGCTGGTCTTTCCGAAGAGAAAAGGGTACTTTAGTTTCCCATGTAGGAGGAGGGGGAGCGGAGGGGTGTGTGATCGGGAGGTTTTTACCTGGGGACAGTAAGAGCAGGTCGTCGGCTGCCTGTAGGGGAGGTGGTAGATGTATGGCACTATTCGCCCTCCCATCGCATCCCTCTCGACTCGGGAGCAAGTCCCACTGCGATCAGCGGGCTTACTCCGCGGAATGGCGCTAACCGCGCTGTGGGGGCTCTGGATGCCAAGGGAGCCCCGCGGGTGCGCGGCGCTGGCGGGTGGCCTCCCCTCCCTCCCGCAGAAGGGCGTTCATTGCACGAACGGAGCAGTGGCGACGGAGACTGTGAGGTGGGGAAAGGACAGGCGGACACCCCACAACTAGTTGTCGCGTTCTACGATTTCTACTTTTGTGATCTGTAAATTTTGTGGATACTTTATAAAGAGGTAAATTTGGATTGCACTTCACATGAACGAGTTTTAAGAATTAATGCATTGTTCTAGCAGATGAAGATCGTATAGTCAAAAAGTTTGTATAGTCAAAGCTATGGTTTTCCCAGTTGCAATATATGGCTGTCAAAGTTGGACCATAAGGAAGGCTGAGCGCCGAAGAACTGACGCCTTTGAATTGTGGTGCTGGAGGAGACTTCTCAGAATCCTTTGGACTGCAAAGAGATCAAACCAGTCAATCTTAAAGAAATCAACCCTGACTGCTCTTTAGAAGGCCAGATACTGAGAAGGAATAAATCACTGAAGAAGACCCTGATGCTGGGAAGGATTGACAGCAAAAGGAGAAGGGGATGGCAGAGATTGGTGTGCCTAGATGGGGTCACTGGGGCGGTGGGTGCAGGCTTGGGTGGACTCTGAGGGCTGGTGGAGGACAGGAGAGCCTGAAGGAATGCTGTCCATGGGGTCGCGATGGGTCGGGCATGACTTTGCAACTAAACAACAAAGCAGAGGGAGAGCAGAGCTATGCTGCTTACAAATCCAGCTTTCTCTATGACAGACACCGACCCTTTTGCTGGTTTGTTAGTGGGAGGGAACGTTGCATGTGCAGTAACTGCAATATTGCTTGTGTCTTCTTTGATCTTCTTTGCCAAGGATTGCTCCACAGCCACAAGTTATGTAACTAATGTCCTCTACTGCACAGAAGGAACAGCAAAGGCCTTTCTGAAGTAATTGAAGAGTACCTTTCTTACAGCTGTTAATAATTATTATAATAATTATTATTATTATTTGCTTTGGAGACAATGGGATTTAAAGGCACACAAATGCCAAACAAACTCAATGCAGGCATTTTATCACATGGGAAATGGGGCTCATCAGGATGATTTCATGACTTTTTTGATTTCATGTTTGGTTAATTTGTTTGGACTTTTTACTCTCAAGATCTGTTATGTGCTAAGTAGTTCCTAAAAGATAAGGATAGATTCTGTGTCCCTGGGGAGCTGTAGCCTAGTTATTTGTATTTCTCTTAACTAGGGTGAAGATGGACCTTTGTTAAGTTGTTTTTGTAAATGTAACTTTAATTCTGCTGTAGTTTACTGCCAGGTTGGTCTTGTTGTTGGGAACAGTCAAGTTGCTTTTGAAAAGGCTGAAAGCTTGTCCTTGACTCCTATTGGTATGTATAATAATCAAGCTGTTTATCCCAGGTCGTGTTATATCAGAACTCTCAATAAATGCACAAAAGTTACTAGCTGGGTTTTTTGTGCTTGAGTTGCAGAAATTCATACCCTCATCACAATAATTAATACTGGTATATATGAACAGACACACTAACAAAAAAACCCTTAATATGACATCTCTCAGAATTTGTTCCCTTAAACAATAGCAGACCCCCCCCCCCCCCCAGCTTTCATCAGGGACCATCTCCCACTCTGCTATACACAGATAACACTCTGCCCTAAATTTCACCCTCAAGTACGGTCTTTGTTTGCTGAATGGTAGCACCCTGAACTCCTCATAGCTCCCTGAGTTGACTCTTAAGGAAGGCCTTTATCGCCTCCACTCCACTATAGAATTGAAAAATGCACGCAGGGACTGTCCAACTGCAGATGCTATCACTCTGCCTGATTGTAGTTGCCAAGGTCCATTAAAATTTAGCATTAGCCGTTTAGATACATAATGGGCAGTGTATTAAATGCACTTACTAGGCCATGCAATACACAGCCCATTATACAGTATACTGAGCTTAAGGAAGATCCCCGTAGCTACTTTGTGAAAAGATTGCTTTTTAAAAATCAGCATCTAACAGATTCTAAGAATGCTTTAACTGACACAGACCAGTATTTTCATTCACGTAAACCAAACCCATATGCAAGGTGATTTTTTTGGAATTGAAATCCAGGTGCTTAGGAAAATCTGATACCCTGAAAGGCTGAGAGATTCAAAGGCAGTAGCAAGGCTCTTTTTGAATTTGTCAAAGAATTTAAAATGAATTAAAGTCACACATTAGGGGAGTTAGAACTGGACAAACATCCAGGCACTATCATTGGGAAGGCTGCAGATAGCAAGCATTAAAGTCAGCGTGGAGGCTGGATGCAGTGAGGTGCATAGAGAATCACATGTAAGCCAGGAATGGTACAGAATATAAAGAAAATGGGAAGAAAGAGAGTAAGCAGAGTTGAGGCGACTTAGAAGGAAAATGGACAATAAAGAAAAAAACGCAGCTTTCCGTATCTGCCAAATTGAACTGAAGCGTAGCTCTGTTGAACTCCCTCTCAGAAGTGAAAAGGAGCAAAGGGGAGTTGATGGCTTTTCCAAGCAAAAAATGTGAAGGCTCCTTCCTAGGTAGAAGGGAGCTTCTCTGTATCTATGGATTTGGGTTGCTATTTTATCTTTTTTCCCCAAGATATAGCAATTAATTCAAAAGAAGTCCATTTTCTAAGATTCCTCAAGGAAAGTGGATTTTTCAGTGTCAGCCATTAAGTAAAGATGTAGGACCTCTAGCATTTCTTTCCTTCTTGATGTGAGGAAAGGAGGGGACTTGATGGGTAGTATTTTGCATATTTTGTACAAGAGGTAGCAACTAAATCATCCCAAAGAAAAAGAAATGCAAGAAAGCAAAATGGCAGACTGAGGAAGCTTTACAAATAGCTGAGGAAAGAAGGGAAGCGAAAGGCAAGGGAGAAAGAGAAAGATACACCCAACTGAATGCAGAATTCCAAAGAATAGCTAGAAGAGATAGGAATGCCTTCTTAAATGAACAGTGCAAAGAAATAGAAGAAAACAATATTTGCTTCTTCTCAAAGCAGCAGAGTTTGGGGCTCTTCATAACATCTTGCTTTGGACTGCTCAGTGTAAATTGACTGGTTCCATTGATGTTCCCCTTAATTCTGTGTCCAGTTCTTTAGGAAAGGTCTGATAAAGTCTTAGAATCATACAGTTGGGGAGGTCATTGAACCCAACTCCCCATTTAGTGCATATATCCAATGTATACCATTTCTGACAGATGGCTGTCCAGTCTTTGCTTAAAGACTTCCAGTGACACCACCACCTCCTTAGGCAATTGGTTCCTTTGTCTGACTATTGTGACTGTTAAGAAGTTTTTGCTGATTTTCAGCTAAAATCTGCATCCCTGTAGCTTGAGCACATTATTTAATGTTGTACCATCCTGATGATGATCAGGTTGCAACCCTTTAGGTATTTGAAAGTGCCCAGTATTCTATCACATATTGCCCATTATTTCTAATGGACAATTTTCTCTATAGTCTTTTTATCAGAATCAGACTACGGCTTCCCTGGGTTAATCATAGAAATATTACCTTGGAGGAACATATACTGATCATGCTTCCCCAAGACTCAGAGATGGAGTCTGTTTATTGTATACTCTACTCCTGCTCAAAGTCTTTCAGGATGCAATATTTACCATATTATGGAGTACATGAGACAACAATGCAAATATAGTACAGAACACAACCATCTCGGAATCTGACTACAGGGAACTGTACTAATGCATACTTAAAGAACATTCTTACTTTAAAAAATTCCTATCCACCAAGAAAGAACTACTGTTAAATAACTCAGATTATTAAATAGACATGTGAATAAATCGGTTGGGAATTTAGGCCAGTCACTATCTGACAGTTTAACCACAGGGATTTTGATTAAAAAGATTGACATATCTGCCACTTGGCCCTTCTTGGAGGGAAGGACATAAATGTGAACATAATTATTCAGAGGGAGGGGACAGGGGTTCAGATTTGAACATAAGCTCCTTCTAGACTGAACCAGCTTTTTTATACCAGCTCCAAACAAGGCTCTTGTAAACAACAAAGGGACTGGAGAAATCTGATTTTTGGAAGTGCGCCTTTTATTCATAATTCTTCTATGGCCCTGCTGTAATTGGGAAAAATCAGCCAAATGGAGGAAAATGGTATCAGGCAGTACCCAAGGGATTTGACTCCACATGAAGCTCACTAGTTCTATGCATTTGCCTGAAAACTGCCTTTCAGCTGCAGGTAAGCCTTGGCAGCAGCTGGTTGAAAGTGTTGTGGGTTCCTGAGCAGAGGGCCCCAAAAGTAAAAATAGGAATTGGACCTTCTCTGAATGGAGAAGCCTGAAGCTCCTCCCTTTTGCCTGAGAATAGTGGAGATGCCCTACTAAAAAATAACTTGAGAGTAGAGACTCAAATGTGTGACCAGACAACAGAAAGAAACCCAGGATTAATTACTCAGTGACTTAGCTCAAGTTACACACAAATCTTTAATTGATTAATTACATCGTGATTTTTTTCTTTTCTTCTCTCTTGCTGGAGAGTCCCAGTTGGCCGATGAGGGATCCCTTTCTGTTTTGAAATCAAATACAGTGGTACCTCAGCTCACGAATGCCTCAGTTCATGACCAAATCGGGTCACAAACAGAAATTCAGAAAAAAATTGTCTCAGTTTGTGAACTCCACATGGGGTGACAACCATGATTGTGGCCATGTTGCCGCACGAACCCAATTGCGATCGCGCCCATCTTCCCCCACCCCGAGCATGATCGCGCCCGTCTTCCCTGCACGAGCGCGATCGCAGCCATCTGCCCCCCATCCCGAGCACGATCGCTGTCGCACGATTATCGTTTGGACTCTGCCTCCAAACAATAACCTCCCCTCCACCTAGGTTAGTGTTCTCTACCTTACTGCACTTTGTTACTTTGTTGTTCCTTGTACTTTGTCTCAAATTTTTGTGATTAAGAAAAATATTTGCAGAACGGATTAACCTTATTTACATTGAACCTTACGGGGAAATTTGACTTGGCTCGCAACCCATTCAGGTCGCAACCAGAGTCCTGGAACGGATTAATCTGCTCACGGACGGGTTAAGTTTGTGAGCTGAGGTACCACTGTAGTTCAATCCTAAATGAAGGGATTTTTTAAGGTACACTGCTGCCCATGGCCACCAAGTGGCAGTAGAGAATAAGAAAAGTGAAACAAGGCTGACTGCCTTGTTCTGGGAAGAGGTTAAAGTAAAAACCTGAAGTCTGAGTTGGCTTTAGTGTGCTACGTTTTGGTCCTTGGTACCTGCTGAATGTTGACAAAGCTGCAACACCAATAGAAGCAAACACAGAATTCTATAGTCAAAACCTAGGCCCTGAACCTAGCAGTCCTAAGCTCTACTGGTCTAGGACTCTCCCTCCTTAGCCCTGCAAGTCTCTCTCGCCTGCTGCCCAGCTTGAATGTATCTATTCCCTCATGTTTCTCAACTCTCTGTGTAGTTTTGCTCCATCACCGCCCCCTCCCGGCACCTTCTCTCTTATTCCCATATTTTTACCATCTGTTATTTGCTTAGCTCTTCACTATTCAGACCATTGCCTGCTTTGCTCATTTCTTTGGACAGTTCCTTTGCTTAGCGCCTTGACTGGTTTCTCTTGACTGGTTTCTCTAGTCCTCCTTTCTCTCCTGAACAACTTAGCATGGGGGAGGGAGTTCTGATTAGCCCTTTCTTTTTTACATTTCTTTCCTTTTAATTTTCTTTCTTTCCTTCCTTCCTTCCTTCCTTCCTTCCTTCCTTCCTTCCCTCAAGCCTCATCCTCCACCTACCATCCCTTCACTTGCTTTTTTAATTCTTTGCCCACACCTTCTTATTTCTGGACTCCTTTTTCCTTAGCTTCTGCAACTTCCAAGACCTTTTAATAGTCCTCTTCCAGCCTGCATGAGACAAATGACAACCAAATTGACAGCTTTCTCTTCACATGAGCAAGATAATTCTTTTCAGTTCTCTGAGCAGCAGATTATTCTCTGCCACCATGCCAGTTTTGCCACCAATGTCATGTCATGTCATGTCATGAGCCACCTAGGAAGGCCTCAGCAGTTATAGATGGCCTATAAATATATGTATGTATGTATGTATAAATAAATTTCCACAAGTGAAATGTGGAATAAGAAAGGGCAGGCTGTTGATAGATTTGGATCTACTGTTAGATCTCTGAATGAGTTGCAGGAGATCAACAAGTGTTTCTGAGAGCCAAGTATTTAACAAGAACAGCAACAAAATTATGTGTCCTCCATCTTAAATTATATTTTGAAATGTTAAAAGAATACAGCATCTAAGTAGATTTATATATGGAAAGACTCCAGGCTCTGTTCAGCTCTTGCACTCAGAAGAAGTTTCTTTACCTAGCATTCTTTAATTTGATGTGTATCATTTATACCAGGTTGCCGGATATCATGGCTCTAAGGAGGGAAAAAAAGCAAAATTGATTCTGCAAGTCTGAAGTCTGTCCATCCCCAAGACAGAATACAGGGCAGGAGACGTTGGGGCTGTCCTATTCTGAAAGGATACTTTAAAAACAAGCACACAGAAAATGAAGCCAATTTTAACATGGGAAATACCTTGAGATTCTAATGTTCAAATCTGTCTGAAAGATGCAATTTCACTTGGTTGTCTTTGATGCCATTTCGAACAGGTAATGTTTTGTTCTACAGTAGAATATTATGTAGTGTGAAATGATACCATAGACCTGGGAAGGACATGCACGTAAGGAGCCTGTTCGCATAGTAAGCAAAAGTGTTAGTAACTTCTGGAGCATTATCTTGCTACCAGAAAAAAAATGAAGAATCAGTTTTTGCAACAATTATTATTCTGAATCATGGAACAATCCCTTAAACTAAAAAAAAATTCCAGAGTGTGTAGCAACAAAGAGCCTTACACTGAAAAAAAAAAAGAAAAAAAAGGTTATATCACATTAAATCTTTTTGTCCTTAAGGTGTCATGTGTGTATTATTAAAGATAGTAACTACTCTCCCCTCCACATCTCCAGGGGATGAGAAGAAGTAAATTTTAGTAATATGGAAGAGTAGGGAATTCTGTGATTACTTTTTATTAAGCTGTTCTTGGCATATGTAAGTGAAGTAACATATACTTTTTCTTGTTTTATCCCATCCTTTCCATCTTTCATCTTCCTCTGTTAACTTCCCTTTGTCAAATATAGATATATCCTTCAAAGCAAGAACTTGCCTTCTTCTCTGTAAAGTGCCATGCATATAAATGGTGCTTTATAAATGCTTAATGATAATAAAAAGGAATACCGACCATGGATGTTTAGCAGATTAAAAATTCAAGGAAGGAAAAATGTGGACAGATTTGCAGCTTGGACATATTAAAGGAGTATTGCTAGAGGAAGAAAATCTGAATGCTATGAGCAAGGGAACGTAGCCATATGAAGCCATAGACACTTCATCCACACGGTGACTGTAATATTTTAAAGTTACGGCTCACATGTTTTCAAACAATTCTACACATCCATGAGGTTCTTCTCTTTAAAGAAAATGTGGGGGGGGGGTCTCCTGTTTGCATGTCAATGATAACTTATTAGGACATAATTATTCATGTTGTGGCCATGCAGCAAATGATTGGCCGAGCCTTCAGGTGCCTGCTGTCCATCCCAGCGAGAAAGTAAGGCCAGTGTGTGTGACTCCCAGGCACATTTAAGATTTCCCTTTCTTTATAAGAAGATAGGAGAACTGAAAGGCCAAGTTTAGATTTTCCTATCAAAAACTGCCCTGCTACCAAGGAGCCTCGTACATATGTTGTGAGCCGCCCCGAGGCTTTGTTGCGATGGGGGCAGCATAGAAATGTTTTAAATAAATAAATAAATAAGCTCTTTCCATTTCTCCTGTTTGTGGACACTAAAAGAAATACTGGTTAAGTGCAGATGCATTAAATGTTTAACTGAGTGTCATTAAGGTAATAGGTATACATATAATTCTTTTTCTAGGTGTTTGATATTTTTCTAATCCCAACAGCAGCCCTGTTATTTAATAATTCTGGCAAGCAGACCAGAATCATTATCACCATGCTAGCTATGGTGTGAGGATGAATCTGAGAGATGGCTGTTTGCCTATGCTCATCAGTAGATTTATGGCTAAGCTCAGATTTAAATCAGGGATTCCTCACTCGTTTTTCTTGCAACTAGGCCGGCTCTCATTAGTTTATATTACACATACTAACCTCAGGTTATACTATGTTGGATGCTTGCTTTGGTATCTTTCCCACAGAAAATTAAATTTTGCAACATTTTCATGTGCTGATGAGCTTTTCTCTCTCAGTTCCTAAGGCAAATCCAAAACTAGGGAAAATCGTCAGTTGATCATCAACTCTGACTGGATTTTGAGAAGATGGGCAGTGGAGACCTTGATAAAGAATTCTCTGGTATCTTCAGGCAGGAATTCATTCCCAGGTGTTCCCACCAGAGATTGCAGAACAGATGGGTGAGTATCAAACATAAAGATGAACAAGGTGCTACATCAGTGTGCTAAGCATCTTTCAGAGGACCAAAGGATAAAGGAGTTACGAATGAAAAATGGAATGACTGGGCACACGATAAAGGAAATGTCAAGGATCAAAATGGAAGCTAGCTAGGACAGGATTAAGAAGAAGCCTGAGAGCAGGAAATGTTGAAAAGCCAGACATACGGCAATTAAAATACTTAAATATAGGTGCAATGCACTCTATTTGTACTGGCTGATAATTTAGCTGTGGTTAGGTGATCAAGCTGCTCCCCTGTATTTTCTGCTTCTTTTTTCTCACTAATATGTCCCACTTTACATTTGGGGGCTAACATTAGTTAGTATTATACATGTACACACACGTCTTCACTAGCCCTGGTTACCCCGGTTACCCCACACTACGGTTTGCAAACCTGTCTCTAACCATGTTGGTAGAAAGCACCAACCCACAAACTAGGATTAGCAGAAGGGATGGATGGTGGTGGGGTCCAGGGATGTGAATAATAGCAATGAGGAAAGGGACAATGAGGAGCATAGCGGCTGTTGACAACGGCACTGAGAACTTGAGGGGGCATTGAGGGAAGGGGTTCCTCTTGCCCAAGAGCTCACAAAAATCTGAAGCTGGCACTGGATGGCGAACATGTAATACTGAGACTGGAACGGTGGAGCAGAGTGCTCTTGTGAGGAGGAACAGGAATTAATGTACAGGTGCCTCAGGTAGTCCAGATTTGGTGATTGGTCATTCCTAACCGTTTGCACTGAGCCACTGTGTCTCAAGAGCATCAGTTGGGAGAACAGATGGAAGGAGAGACTAGATTTATATTAGACAATAAGTATCCATGCTGAATTGCTAAAAGCTGCAGAAAATTGTCAGTGATAAGGACCTACCACAGTGTCTAAAGTACTGTCCACAGTTGATGCCTAAAACTAAATTTTATGTTGGTGGCCATTCCTATAACCTTCAAGAAGGCATTAGACCGCCTTCTCATTTTCAACTTCTTAGTGGATGAGGCTGTTGGTATGTCTTCTCTGCAGCTGTGATTTTGCTAAAAGCCTAAAATCATACTTTTGGGCTCAAGCTTTTTTAACGTGTGCAATTTTTACTTCGTAGCCCAGGGCTTTTCTACACGCACATTAGGAATTCCTACTTTAATATGATTTTCTTTTCGTTTAAAATCCATCAGAAAGAGATCATTGTTCTCCAGTTTGCATCAATCCTAGAGGGTCCATCAGTTCCAATTCATTTTTCTTTATAGTCACTTTTCCTGCAGGGCGTCTTGGTTTTATCCAAACACCGGAAGCTTATCTATACTAAAGAGTATAAACTATCTAAACTATACTAAAGGGTATGGCAGACCCTATTAAGACTTGCTAAGCTTTTAGTTATTATTCTCCCCACTGAAGAGTAAAACTTACTTTATGTTGTAATGTCATAATGTTCCTCTTCCCTGACCTCTGCCACTGGATACCGGCAATGTGGGATAGGGAAATTTGAGCCTTCTACAGAACATGGCTGCAAGAAGACTAACTAGAACCGGGCAACATGGTTATTTTGTGCCACTCGATTTTCAGGCACTCTTCAAGGCACTGGTTTTGATCATTAAAGTCCTTTGCAGTCTGGGGTACCTCAGTATGTGAAGGATTGGCTCTCCTTGGATGTATCCTTATTTTGAGAGAATCATTTTGAGGCCCTTCAAGTGCCTTCAAGTTATGACGAATGACAGGTGGCTTATGTGGAAGGAACATTTCAGTAGTGGCTTATGGTTTATGGAACGCCCTCCCCAGGGAGGCATCTCCTATGCCTTCTTTAGTGTCTGCTGGATGCCAAGCAAAGAACTTTTTATGTTCCCAAACATTTTAAATTATGCTGTTCTTCTTAATGTTTTAGCATGGGTGCATCTGTATTAATCTGCTTTCTGTTTGTAAGTCATTTTGAACTTAATTGGTATGTCATCTTTGCTGTATTTTATCTCAATATGATTTAATGTGCACAAATAAGTGAAGCCATTTCAGTATCAAATTCACCTTTGGCTTAACCCATTAATTTAATCCCTAACTGTAACTAGCATCAAATGCAAGGGCTGCATTTACTCACATTAACAGCTCTTACTGTCCTTGTCTCTCTCTTTTCTTCCCTTGTTGTCTTCTGCACTATTAATTTTTTAGATTATAAATGAAAAAGACGGGAGGTGCCAACCTGCCTCTTTTTGCTTATGAAATTCTGAAGTCCCTTGTACATTAATACTTTGTTTTTGTTTTGTTTAGTTGCAAAGTCGTGCCCAATCCATCGGGACCCCATGGACAACATCCCCTGGAGTCCACCCAAGCCCACACCCACTGCCCCAGTGACTCCATCCAGCCACCTCCTCCTCTGCCATCCCCTTCTCCTTTTGCCATCAATCGTCCCCAGCATCAGGATTTTCTCCAGTAACATTAATATTACTTAAACCTTAACATTTCTCATGCTCCAACCGCAGGCCCCAATTTTACTCCTGTTGCCTTGTGTGGCTATGACTGGGACTTGATTGTGTTATCTAATAAAGTTCTTTCAGTCCTGCTGAGTTTGGTTCCCATTATAGAAATGCCACCCATACCTGCAGGGACCACTTCCTCTGTTAATGAGGTGTTAACAACCTCCCCAGCCCAGGGCTGAACCCCCTCTGCAGATCTCCGGGTCAACCAAGATGAGCAAGGATCAAGAAGCTACATGGTGAATTGGACAGAGCCAAGCACCTTGTCCACATCCTCGGGTCTCAATAACTGAAGTTTATCCAATAATGGACCATTAAATGGTGCACTGGACACACTCAGTGATTGCACTGCAGTCAAGTTCCTGGTGGATCTGAGCAATTTTTCCATCAAAATGCAAAGTGAATCCATCACAATGAGTTGCCAGGGGTTCCAGGGTCTCATCCAGAGAACCGGATTGTAAGAGGCCCCAGGCCACTCGAAATACCTCAGCTGGATAGCATTGTAAGGAAGCAATAGAGGAGACAAAATGACCCCATTTTGCCTGCCTTTTTGCCACTGAATAAGCTTGATAATGAGCTCTTGAATGTGTTTGGTCAGACTTGTCATGAGACGTCCTTCCGTCCTTCCTCGCTTCATTGCCCTCAGTTCATCATTGCCAGCACATGACGCATGCCTTGTGTAGAAAAGCTCCAGCATTGCAGCCTTAATTGTTCAGGAAGATGTAAGCTTGATCTAGGTCACAGACAAAGAAAAACTTGCCAATTCCAAATGTATTTTAAAAGGGCCTCTTTTGGTACACCTCTGGGATGTTCCTCTGTGCCAGTTTGTCTTCTCCCCGACAGCCAAAGTAGATGTTACTTTCACAGGTGGGCAACTTGTGGCCCTCCAGATATTTGGGCCTACCACTCCCATGATCCTTTGATATTGACTAAGCTGGCAAAGGCTGATTGGAGTTACAGACCCAAGCCTCTGGAAGGCTGCAAGTTGTCCACTCCTGATTTAAATCCTTATCCAGCAGCCATTTCTCCTCCTAGAATAGGAATATGCATATTGGAGCATCAAATTGACATTTTGTATATTACGTATGGTTTATAGCAGCCTTCCCCAACCTTGCACCTTCCAGACATGTTTGGACTGTAATACCCAGAATTCCCAGTCTATGGTCCTGCTGGATGGGAATTCTAGGAGTTGTGGTCCAAAGGCCTCTGAAGGCCACCAGTTTGGGGAAGGCTGGATGGCCACTGGTGAATCTTTTACTAGTGTAAAAGAGGCGATATGTAACACACCCCCCCCCCAAAAAAAGAGGACAAAAGAGGACTGTGATCTGCATCAGTTTTGCATATTCTGATTTATACACACAGGCATGAAATTAGAAATAATTATAACTTAAAAGACAATGCAGTACATCTCACCACAGGGTGTAAAATGGAGACCAGGTAACCTGTGTGGCAGTCATTCCCAACTCTCGTACTAACTGTGGATGGGCAACAGTCCTGATGGCTCTTTCTCTTTAAAACAGCCTAAGTGCAGGAAAGGCCTTCAAATGGAGGATGCTCCTCCAGGAGTGTAAAAGAGGACATGCAGCCGCCCTAAGCCAAATGCACTCTGAAAGCTCAGCTTGGATTCAGGAAGGACCAACAGTGCAGGCAAGGAAGATACATTCACCCCACTCGGTCATCTAGAAAGATCAGCTCATTCATAACAACCGGCTACTCCAATCTGCCTTTAATAGTTGGTGAAATAAAAATTGCTGCTGTATAATCATGCTAAACTTAAAGAGGGCATGATTGGGGTTGCAGATACGCTGGCAAGTAGGCTACAGTGCCACCTACAGGCAATATTAGGAACAGGACTAGAAAAGCTGAGCAACCTTCCTTCAACATTTGCGTTTTTGTTGATAAGCAGAGTGCCTCAGGTTTGTACAGCACTGAGAAATGGTTGCCAGTTTCTATCCAGGAACAGTAGCTGGAATGTATAAATCATAGATACTCATACAGGAAAAACATTCTCCCAAATGTCTAATTATTAAGAAAATACACAGCAATTGCATATGATCAGATGGCAAGTCATGCTTAATTGTAAGCTCTTTGAGCCACTAGATAAGATTGCTGTTGCTTCCTCTGTTTCCTGGCTCAGCTGAGATTTCAGGAAAAGAAGGGGGGAAACCCGGCAAGGATGGATGATCCTTGCTGGGAAGCAGAGATTGAAAATGCATCTCCTTTCCCTAGAGCAAGGGTGCAAGGACTTCCAGCCCGTGAGCCAATGTGGCCCTCCCAAGGTCACAGAGCAGCCTCCCAGGGTTCATTGGGGGCTCTCCTGGCTTTGGTACCTCCTCTCCCACTCCATCCTTAAAGGGGGAACTTGTTGCCCCCTTTTTCTGCACAAAAGGCAACAAAGGGCTTTGTTTGCTATATCTGAAAAGGAAGGGATGGATTGGCAGGGAGCGCTGACTACCTATGGCGACAAAGCCTGTTTTGAGCCGAAAATGAAGAGACCAGGGTCTGACTCTAGATGAGGATAGACTTTTTATACTTTGCAGTGCTCTAATTATACTCTGCATTCCCACACCTCACTTCTATCACTAGGAACAGGATATTGGGACACGGCTGAAATTCTTAGTGGGATCCTGGAGAAAAGGCAATCCCTGTTCTTTTGTCTAAATGAAACAGATTAAAGCAAACTCACTCTGATAATTAAGCTGTATCCAGCTCCTTCAGTCTAGCAACCGGAACGAGGTACCAGGCGGCTATGGGGGGGGGGGGGGGGGGGGGAGTGGGGGGATTTAAAAGCTTGTCAAATCTGAATGCAGGTCGTGGATGGCTGCCTTAGCATTTTGTGCTGTGTTGGGTGTCATGTAGTACCCTATTGACTAGCACTGTTTGCATTCTTCCTTAGACTAAGAATTATCTCTAGTCGTTGCTTTAGTGCCAGATTCTAAACCTTCACATGGGGTGGGGGGAGGTGTCTTGTACTGAGAGATACTCAGCTTAGGCGTTCCCTGCTTTCCTTTCCTGTGAGAGGGTTGCCAACTGTTGGACGAGCTAGTATAGCTGTCGCTTTAACAGTAACATGGCCTGCAGTGACTTGAAAGTGTAATGCGGAACTCCATGCATTGAAAAGCTTCAACCATATCTTGGCATTTCCACATTTTGAAAAACTCTTAAAGACACAGGAGCAATCCAGCCCATTTTTTCTTGGTTAATTGGCAACCCTAAGTAGAAGTACTGTTCCGTGGAGGCTGTTTGTTCTAATGTCAGGGAGGCTGTGTATTTGCTCCAGATTTTACTCCAAACTTTTAAGGAGCCATCCATGGTTTCAAACTTATTTGTGAGAGATGGGGTGTTCTCTGCCCCATGCTAGCTGCTCTATAAAAGCCCTGCTACCAGTGGGATTCTCCACTGGGAATCTTGTGTCTTTTATGTGGAATAGTGGAATGTTTCAACTACAGGATGCATGGATGCTCTTTCACTATGTACTTAACTATTATACCAAGTTATTAAAAGTAAAATCACAATCCTACAATGGGAACCCATGCTAAACATGTTTGCTTGGAAGTAAGTCCTGCTGAGTTCACTGGCTTAGGGGTATTTCAGTGGAAAGGAAAACTGGACCAAACAGAACTGAAGAACAGCCAAAATGCCTGATGCAATAAAGAGAAGAAGTCTCAGGATGCTAAAAAAAAAATACACTGCTTTATTCTTATCTGTTTTGGCCTTGGATCAGTCTTCTTAAAGGGCCAGTATTCTAAAAATGCCTGCAAGATATCTCTGAAAAAGATCATCTCTGGATGAACGCTGCAGTTGGGTTCTTGTTGAAAACCATCAGAGAACTCTGCATACATTTTTGGAAATACTGACCCCTGAAGAGGACCCATTTATGTTGGTCAGTACTGAAAGTGGGCTAAATTATGGAATAAAGCTACATTTTTCCATATCTTCCATATCTTTCTAGCTTTATTCCACAGAGGTGCTTCTAGAAAAGACTCCTAGTGCTAATCTCAGTGCTCCTATTCTGTCTTCTCCTCTCTGGTGGACTTTCTGTGGATGGAAATAGATGGAATGAGCAGCTGGAAACTATGGGAGGCTTACATTTTTTGGACCCTTCATGTATGTGGCAGAGTATAAAATAATTATCTAGAAGCACCCTAAGTTTCCAGCCTAGTAATTTGGCATCCATTCTGCATGGATTCTTTCCTAACCTTGATAGTTGCTGGTTGATGGCAACACTGCATCCACTCTCCCCATGGGCTTAAAGACCTGGTTCTTCAACAAGTACTTCTTCAAAGTAGTTTGTCCATGAATCAGTTGTCCTAGAGCAAGCTGGAAAGGAAATATCCAGCTGTCATGGACTCCCACTCCTAGCATTCCTGATAATTGGCCATGCTAGTAGGGACTTCCAGGAATTGAAATCTGAAGCCTCTGGAAATCTTCCTTTGGGGCACCCTGCCCTGAAGTAGCAATGTGTGGTAATCTTGTTCAGGGGTGGAATCCATAGGATTTCCTCAGCTCGGTTCACCAGGCTGCAGCTTTCTTTCTCTCCACCCAAAGTCTGCCTCATATTTGTGTGGGCATCCAAGCAGGAAGTGAGGCCAAGCCAGTCCGTGGGTCTGGCTTGCAAACACGCCACCTGTGCACCTGCTACACATTTACAGATCTGCTTCCACACTCTTGACTTGCAGGCTTTGCATATTCCATGCAAAGAATGATGTACTTTGTGCAAAGATACTGCTAGTATCCCTGAGTGTACACAGACTTCCTGTACACAGAGTGTATCTCAGTGTTGCTCACTTCCTGCCCAGGGCTGGGCATGGGAAAGAAGTCCTGCAAGCACAAGAGAGTCAGATTTTGGCCTGATCTTCACCTCCCTACCTGAACAACCGTTCCACGTCCTTCAAAACACATCTCCACTCATCACAGAAAACCATTCTCAATATAAGTGGAAAATTAATCAGGCATTTATCTTTTTTCATCTCACAGAGTCTGAGGAAAAAAGGAAATGAGAGCTGACTTATTTTTCCATAGGCCTCATTTAGAATAAAAGGATTTCTATGTAACACATTCTTTTCAAATATCTTACAAAGAAATGTTTAAAATGTTGATGGAATCAGCATGATATTTGGAAGTATTCAAATGTCAGACTTTTTATTTACCATTGTTTTGATTTTGCTATTCATTCACATCCTCCCAAATATTGTTTTCCTTTCTATATCGATCTTTCTGACAGCAGTACTGCTGAAAAACTCTCCTCATTTGACCAGGAAAAACATCTCTTAATATTTCAAAAATATCACTCAGTGCTTAAATCAGGAGCGCAGCAAGTTGACGTTCTGCTTCGGCAAAATCCACATGCAGGGCATCCCAATGGTGGGAAGGGCTGAAGGCCAAAGGGGAAGGGCCAAAAGGCCAGCATGGTTTAGCTGAAAGCTCTTACAGCCAGTAACGAAGACTTAGGGGTGGCACTGCAGCCCAAGTCTTCAGTGGCTGGGACATCAGTGGTTGGGGGAAAGGGAAAGGGATCTTGGTGTTCCAAAGAACTCCAGAGATCAAATTTAGACCTCAGGAGAGCTGAATTTGGGCTCTACGCTTGCAGTTCTGCAGCCTTGGTTTAAAATAATAAGTACAGAATAAAATTTTCTTTTTAAAGGCCCAATCAATCCCAAGCTGCTAAGACTTGGGATCTATTAAATATTTTGGGCTGGGGTGCACAGAGGGAGTGGCCAGGCACTATTGATTTGTATTGCTAGAGGAGCAGCCAACTAGTGCTGGTTTTGCTTGGCTTTCCTGTTTGCTGAGTGTGCCTGGAGGCAATCCATATGTCATGTTGAGAAAACACTCTGTATGTTTCCGAATAACTGTGCCAGGAACCCAGGGTTGTGCAAATGGAGCTATTTTAATTCTAAAAGGAAGGGTAGGAGGAATACTCCTGCTGGAGTATTGTGGAATTTACTCAAAGTCCAAGACAGAGTGTTTTCTTGAGTTCCTCTCATTCCCTGTGATCATTTGACACTGGGAGTATTCCTTCTGTTAGAGGTCTAGGTAAATCTTCCCTTGCTCAACATAGAACAATGAACTGTGCTCTGTTCTCCCTTGTCAGCAATGTCTGGTTTGTTAGCACTTTTAGTATTGTCTGGGCATGTCTCCTTCAATGTTTAAAAACAGACTCTGGGATTTGTGCTGAATTTGTAGACTTCTGTGCTCTGTCCAGTTCTTCCAAGGCCTGCTTTTTTGCTCTGTCCAGTTCTTCCACAGCTTTGTGTCCTCTCATCTGTTTTTTCAAGGCCTTCTTCTCAGCTCTCCTTTGTTCCTCCTGAGCTGCCTTTTGAGGCCTTGCAAATTCATCTACAGCAATATGAGCTCTCTTTTGCTGCTCAAGAGCCTTCATCCATGTTCTTTCCTGTTCCTCCAGAGCCTTTTTCTGCTTTTCCTCCAGATCCTTAAGCATCGTCTCAGCTCTCTGCTGTTCTGCTGCAGCAATCTTCTGAGCTCTTTCTTGTTCCCCCAAAGCTGCCTGTTGAACCTTTGCCAGTTCCTGTGTAGCATTATGGGCTTTCCTTTGTTCATCTAATGGTTCACCCTTTCAAGTTCCTCCAAGGCCTTTCTTCATATATCATCCAGTTCTGTAAGCATCTTATTAGCTCTCTGCTGCTCTTCTATGGCCCTACTTTTTGCTCTCTCAAGCTTCCAGAGCAAGCTGTGCTTTTCTTTGTTCCTCTAAGGCTTTCTGTTCTGCCTTTTGTTTTCCTCCATGCCATTATTTTGAGCTGCCTGCAAGTCCTCCATAGCCGCCTTCTGAGTGAACGCTAATTCTTCAAGGGCCTGCTGAGCATCCTTTCTTCTTTTCATTGCTTTTTTCTTGGCTCTTTCCTTCCTGCACCTTCTTCTGAACCCTTAGCAGGGCTTCTGAGGCTGTCTGAGCCATCTTCTTTTCTTCTACAGATTTCTGCTGTTCTTCCATGGCTGCCATCTGAGCCATCTTCTGTTCCTTCAGGGCCTGTTGACAAGCTCTTTCCAGAGCTTTCTGGGCTCTCTGCTGTTCCTCAAGAGCCTTCTTCTGAGCAACCTGTAATTCTTTAAGGGACTTCTCAATACTCTCTCTCCCTTTCATTGCTTTTCTTCTCAGCTTTTTCCTGCTCTTCTTGGATGTGACTCTTGAGTTCTTGAGAGTTCCTCCAGGGCTGCCTCCACAATCTACTTTCCTTCTTGAGATTTTTTCCACAATTGTATCTGTTTTCCTAATGCCTGCTTATGGGATTTTCCCGAAGCATTCACAGCTTTCTTGTTCCTCCCGGGTGTTCTTTTGAACAATGTGAATTCAAGTGACATTTGAGCTCTCTCTCTTTCTTTTCTTGCCACCAAAGGGTTGGTTCTATCACAAAACAAGATACAAAATGAGAGTTGGAAGTACATTTTGAATTTTTCCTAACCCTTTCATGTGTTTCATGCCCCTATCAAGCAAGAATATCTGTTGTGGCGAACAGAAAATACGTACAGCCTCACTCCTAGATGCAAATGAAATTCCACTCCTTGGCGATGAGTGCCTGTGGCCAAGGGAACCTTGTATCAAGACACGTAATATGTGTGCATTTCGTGAGCGGGGGCAGGGGGAGGAAAAAAAATTTATGCAAGGAACTCAACAATACGAGGGCCGCACGCAGCCCCACCTTCTGGTGTATAAAATAAAACAAAGGCAGCCCAGCCAGAGAAAGAGAGCAAGAAAGCGTCCTTCAAGGAGTGACCAAGCACTATTTTGTTCATGCTCATACCAATTATTATTATTATCTCAATGGTGGACTCAGGGGGCATCGTTCTTCCCTTTTCCCTCTCCTTGCTGAACAACACATGTATTTTACAATGTACGGCTGGTGTACCATATACAAATAATTCATCAGAACTTATTTTTGCCTCTTTCCTTCACCTCTCTGGTCCAAAATAAAGGCTGTTCATATGGAGAAATCTAGATATTAGTGCAGTTTCGACTGGAAAGAAAAATTTCAGTACATGCAGTTGCTCCCATTTCTGTATTTGGGAAGTCTGCACCTGTTGAATTTGTCTTTGTTGTGATGTCTATCAAAAGTAATAGGATGCATGTGAACATAAGGATTTTCTTAACATACACTGATTTATGTGTTGCTGTGTTGGGTAAGAAGCGATGCTTTCAAATTATTGTAGCAAAAGCGAGCCTGCGAGTTCTATGCCTATAAAATTTTACTGCCATATAGAATTTTGACATTTTTGAATTCCTCCATGTTTGGGGACCTTAAAAGACACAAAAGCCTCACTAGAAAAGTGACACCCTTTCACTTTCTTTTTAAAAGCTATGTTTGGCGTGGGGAGGGTGCATTTTCAAAGAGTGTACCCAAAGGATGCATGGCAGCCTATCCTACTTTGAGTTTAGAAAGACTAACTCCGTTTACTTCCCGGCTTTTGCCCATCATATAGGGACATCTAGAAGCTGCACTTTAGCACCGGAAGTAGTAATCAAGACTGCATCCTCTTTGAAAGACAATTTTCCTCTGATGTGGCGTGCCTGGTCCCTCTCCTTGCTTCTGGTTCGGGTTGATAAGTGTCTTTAGGAGTAATGCGGGTTGGTTTGAATTGCAACGTGTAACTGAGAATCGGTGGTTGTCAGGCTTGTGAAGAATAACAGTGCCGGGGCTTGGTCAGGGGCTTGTTCTTTTATCAATAGCTTAAGCCCCTGGGCATGCACAGAGTAATACACAGTGCAGGAATAGGCAATTTGGTGCACTGTAGATGCTTTGGTCTTCGTACAATTCCCAGAATCCCTGATTGGCGATGCTGTTTGGGGCTGATCAGAATCCAGAACATCTGGAGGGCATCAGGATGCCCGCTCCTGTCCTCCTGTGTGAATGAGAACATATGTATTGCTTTCACTGACTTTTCTTACCTCTTTCTCACAAAGAGTTGGGGTTGAATCCAGGCATAGTCATTCCTAGAGTACCTCCATGCATCTAAATTACATGGATTTTAGGGGCTCTGCTTGTTGGTCAGGCGACATCTGGAGTTAACGAGTAAGAAAATTCAAGCCATGTTTTATTTTGTTGTATATTGTACACATATTCAGACTCTCTGAACTGTATTCCTGATTAAGAATTTACTAAATGTACCTAAGAGAATGGGGTTTGATACATTTCCTATGGATTGTCACACTTTATGGTTCTAAATCAAGAACAATTGAGTGGTCTCTAAACTGTGTTACTGACTTCAGAATTCAGATATCAGATTCATGTAAGGATGTAGTCAAGACTTATTTAGCTTTGTGAACCGCCCAGAGAGCTTCAGCTATTGGATAGGACAGAAATTAAATACATAAATAAAATAAAATAGTTTAAGGCAGTACAATATCAGTTTTGTACATCTCTCCCCACCATTCCACCTGGTTGGCTGTCTATATAAATAATTTCATTTTCTCCTTCAGATTCACCTTTGTGATAAGTTTGGAGCTGCTGGGTCTTCCCAGAAAGAATAGGAAAGGAAGCAGGGAGCAAAGGTGGGAACTTCAGAGCCGCAGTTGATGATGTTAGAGAAAGGATTCTGATTTTCTGAGGCTCAGGTTTTCAGGATGGATGTACTAGAAGCTGACACTGCTGCTCTAATAATATGTCTTTAGCTTTGTTTGGGATCACTGTATTCTGGGGCAACCCACAGTGTTAGGAGAAAAGCATTGGAGGTTTGTAAAGAATGCATTGTATGGGGATGGGGCAGATAGGGGAGGAAAAATAACCTGTTTCTCATGCTGAACCGTCCCAGAGGTTGCTTGTTTCTAAGTTAACCTCATGATATTATTTTTGTGTATTTTCAGAGCGAAACCCAAGAAATGATATTCTTGACATGTCATTTCCTTTTTAAAAAAACCCTTCACCTTTATAATTTTTGGGAAGGCATTTTTTAAGTTGATTTAGAATCATGGGACAGAACAACTTAACATGTTGATATCTTTGCTGCTGTTGCTTTTCCCCCTTTCAGTTTATCATGGATCAAGTAATGGATCAGCCTTTGAGATCTAGGCAGGGGCCCTCCTGTGTGAGCCATCCCTTAGGGAGGTGAGAGGGATGGTTGCTAGGAGGAGGGCCTTTTCTGCAGCTGCTCCCCATTTCTGGAATGCTCTCCCCAAGGAGATTCCATTGGCGCCTTCCTTATATTCTTTTTGGTGCCAGGCGAAGACCTTCCTTTTTTAAAAAAAATATTTTAATAGTTAATGCCACTCAACCTTCTGCTTTGTATTTTTATCCGTATTTTATTAACATTGTATTTTAATAAGTTGTAATTAATTTTATTGTGTTTTATCATATGACTGTGAGCTG